>NC_066585.1:272677618-273006555 GCF_024323335.1 Lathyrus oleraceus | reverse complement strand
TGTGGTTTGCACTCCAATTGCTTGCATATGAAGTTTCACCATGAAATGCATAATTGAGCTTAAAACTTCACCTCTTCGAAAATGCCACTTGAAAAATTGAAACATAGGCATGTGAGTAATGGTTGGAAAGGTCTTGTCATAAGGAACAAATTTTATGTTGAGCAAAAACTCATTTGAAGTGTGGAAGTTTATGAAAACAGGCCATGAAGTTTATAGTGCAAAACATGCCTTTGAGAATTTTGCCAAATTGAACCAACTTCAAGCCCTTTTTTTTTATGATGCAGGCCCCAAATGAAAACACCTCCAACAACAAAGTTGTATATCTTTTCAAGAAAATAAAAATGGACTTAAATTTTTCATCATTTGGATTTTTGATGAAGGATTTATGGGCACTTGAAGTTGGACTTTTTTGCCTTTCAATGCATTTGGTCAAAAGTGACCTATAATGTTTTTCATTATCACATGTATTTATTTTGAGATTTTGAAATTTTGTTCAACATAACATATGAAGTAGACATCTTAAGCTTTCCAATGCATTTTATCCCACCTCAAAATCATATAAAATGATTTAGTTATGTTCTTGGGAAGTTGACCCAAAATTAGGGTTTCAGTCAAAATGACCTATAATGTCTTGGAATGGGAGATGACCTTCCAAGATTCGAATCAATTTTTGATGAACATGAAAGTTGTTCATATTGTCTTTAAGAACACTTTTTTATCTAGGGATCATCTCCATTTGACCAACATATAAAAAGTTAGGTCTCAGTGCATTTCAAAATAATCAGATGAATTGATTGATCAACTTCTCAAGTCCACAACTCATATCTTGATGAATTGATGATTGAGGACACTCAAATAAGTTAAAATATGCATGAAATGATGAATTAAAGAACTACCCTTGATTGTATTTGACCATGGGCTAAGGTTGCTTCATTAGCAAGGCACTGAGGGTGATCAGATGAATTAGGGCTTCCTTGAGAAACAAACATCAAACCCTTTGATTTGCTTTGATCAAAATGATGAATTGAGATACTTGGGAGGCATATTTGATGGATGAGTGCTTTGGGAACCATTTCCATGTTTGCCTTCATCTTCTCTTGGCCATACCTTTGCACTCATGATCTCCTAGAGGCTTTGGACCTTGTGATTGCTCAAGCTACAAACAAAAGATGTTAGTGACATATTTTTGTGCTTTTGGTTAGTAAACAAAATAAGAAAAGCAGTGATATACAATTCAAGCATGCTTGGTGATCTCAAACCACTCACAAGAAGTCTCACCCAAAGGCAAGGGGAACCAAAATGCTCATGATCCTTGAGGCTTTGCAAATGCAATGTTATGATGCCATGAGGGATCTTAGGGTCAAAATTGGGGTCTTACAGAGTGTAGTATCACGTAACAACTGTTATCAAGTCTACACCTGAACAGTCTCTGCACTACATCCTAAATAGGACAAGTTGGGTTAAATGTTCTACGATTCTCAGCTTCTCGGACCCCAAGTCGGAGAAAGTAATTCCTAACCACAGATGACTTGTGTGACATAAATAGCTCCAAAAGGGTCTCCACTTAGTGGATGGGTCTCAAGCCAACTTGTTAAGGACTACTTCACACAAGTTGAACATGACTATACCATCCTCCTACCTTAATTGCACTCAAGTTTGGGTTAGAACTTTTCTCACCACTCAGAGATCACCAAGCACAAAAAGCAGATTATATCACAAAACAAGTATACAAACAATCAAATATACAATCATATACACATAAAAAAGTAGGCTAAACCCACTGAGGACTACTCCCCAGCAGAGTCGCCACTTAATTTCTGTAGCGGTAAATTCATGACCATTAAGCTATGGATAAACTTAACGTCAATAAAACTAAAGTCGCCACCGCGCTTTTATTGTTTCTAAAGGAAAAGGGAAAAGGACGAAAAAAACCAAAGATAAGAAGTTTTTAACTCAAAACTAATAAAATGCCAGAGATTACAAGTAAGGGGGTTGGTTACACAGACGGAATGTGTTAGCACCCAAAGTGTTCTAGGTACTCCTAGGGAGCCCTTTTTTATGTGTGTATGTGTTTTTGGTATAAAAGATGTTTGCAACAAATAGAGTGTGGGGATGAGAAAAGAATTTATTAATTATATTTTTGTGTTTTACAAGACCTTCGGACTTGTGCCTACGTACCAACATAAAAATGAGGGATCAAAACCTCGTAGTTCGTGGTATCAATTTCAAAATGAGTGGATTGCTTTTAATCAAGATTTAAGTTTAAAAAGGCACAAAGGGCCCAAAATTTGAACGGGTGTTAGTTATTTTTGTCTTTTGAAATTTTATGTCAAATATGATTATATTTATTTACAAGTTTGATTTAAGAAAAGAGTTTAAAAATGCAATGGCATGAGGCCAAAGTTTCTAATTTGCAATAAAAGTCTAAGTTTTGAAATCACAAGCAAAGAAAGTTTTTGAAAAGGGGAAGAGATTTTGAAATTAAAGAAGTGGGAGGAGATGAAGAGACTAATCCTAAGCATAAAATTAAAACTTAAGAGTTGAAAAGATTTGACCAATGATATGAAATCCAACAGACAAGAATGGCATATAGAAAACCCACTCTCCCTTTAGACTTTGAATCAAGCAATAATCAGCAAGCAATTAGTAATATGAAGAGCAAGACATCAAATAAAGATGACCACATCCAAGCAAGCAAATCCACAGCTAACAGTCTTCTTTTGTCTTTTCATCTATCAGATAAAATACTCTGTGACTTTGCTCATAATAAGGTATTAAACACAAGATCAAAATAACAGTTGTATCAAGACCATGTAGCCGATGAATTCAAGTGGATCCCAATACTTGCATCAGATGAAAGGCCAAATCACAATAACTTGGTCTCAGAAATGTTGGCATTGGCCAAGTCCTTTTTGTATATGGAATGTTGCCTAAATCCTAAGTCCAAAAATTCAGATCAAACCCAACAGTCCACACAAACATTTTTTAAGGTTTTTGTGGTTTATTAAGTATTTTAAGGTCCTAAGACCACAAGCACAAACAAAATACACCAACAAATATATATAATCATAATATATAGCTCAAATGAGCATAGTGAAAATGACATAAACATAATAAATTTAAATGATATGTAAATGAAAATGAATGGTAAATGACTTGAAATTAAATTGTATAAAGTAAATGACTTGAAATTAAAGCAAAGTTAATAATAGTAAGTCAAATGTTAGTTGATTAGATGTTAGTGGAGTTTTGCTTTTTAATTGATTAAGTCATTCTTTGGAGAACACTCAACCCTCTATTCACAAGCATGGATCCTTGAACCAAGACATCTTCCATAGAAAGGAAAAAAGGCCAAGTTTCCACATAATACCATGAAAGGAGGGAGACTTACAATCTCACTTACTAGAATGTTATGCCTTAAGGGTCAAAATTTAGCTCTATGTTAAGCAATCGTAATTGGACTTATGTAGAAGTCACAATTATCTGAGGTCGGGAAATAAAAATTTAGGTGCTAATGCATGTTAGAGATTTGGTATAATGAACCAAACTCCTAAAACATACCACACACTAAAATAAAAAATGTCAAAGGATGGACCTATCTCATTCAGACTTGTATTGCTTCATCTAACACAAGGTTATTGATGAACCAATTAGCCTTAGGATGTTAAGATTTCATTGGTCAATGAAAAGGATGGGAAAGAATGGGATTGAAGATGAAGAAGGAAAGGAGACAAGAGAAACACAAATTGGTTATGGGAGGAATTTTATCAAATTCAAATCATTCATTCATTTTGGGAGATGAAATATACATTTCATCAATCCCCTAAATCCAATGATTTTAATCTAACAAAAGTCAAATCAATCTTGACCAAGGTCCAAACACATAGTCAAACATCACAAGTCAATAAAAATGGCTCAACATTATTTCTATACAATTAATCAATTAAAAATCAAATTAAAAATGCATTTAAATTAAATTTAGTTTGGTCAAAATGCAAAACCTCTTCAAAACACCAAATAAATTACCAAGAGATTTATCCTAGGTAAAACAAGGTCAAAGGACCTTAGACAAAAAACATTCATGATTTTTGAAAAGTCAGAAATATTTTTAAACAATTAAAAATATGCACAAAAACAATTAATTCATGAAAAATATCAAAACTAATCCAAAAAATAATTTTAATTCAGAAAATGAAAGAGAAAAATATTTAAAGAGTTTTGGTGAAAGTCCCATATTTTTTGGATTAAAAATGAAATTAATATGAATTAATCAAAATAAGTCGATTAAATGAAAAATCAGAAATTAAAATAAAATTCAAAAAAACAAGGGTCATCAGATCTCCCTCATTAATTGAGGTGGCAGATCTGTGGCCACACGTGCGCGTTCCACCATGCTCCTTGGTCAATGCGTTGTACGCGTGGTAATCACAATGAACACTTGAGATTAAAACATTTGAATTAGATCAGATGGCTTGGACTTGGCCAACGCACCACTGGAGACCTAGGTCATCTTCTCTGGTGGTCATCACTAGTCTGGTTCAAGATCAACTTCATGAAAAATAAAAAGTGAATACACTAATTTGAAGGAAAAATGCAGAGGAGCACGAATCTGGCCTCAATTTTCTCCAATTCCAAGTATATAAAACGATACATGGATTTGAATTTTAAGGATCATGAACTGAGTTGCTTCAATTTAAACTCAAAGCAACTCAATCTTCTTGGCTACATTTGTAGGACTTCAGCAAACCAAAAATCACAAAGAATAGTGAAGAATTGAGGGAGAATTGAAGGGATGAAAATTTTGGGAAATTACCTTCGAGGGAGCTTCAACCTTGCTTAATCTTGATTCCAATTGTGCCTGGCTTTGTTTCAGAAGCTTGTAGGAAGTGATTAGGATCAAAAAATGGCCTGGACTCTTGGAGTTTCAATCTCAAAACAGAATGATATTTGAAGCTCAATTTTCAAATGAAAACTTTCGAGATTGTCCTTTAATGGTGAGGGTTTAGATTGCAGGTTCAAAGCTTGGGCATGAGGTCCTTAAATGTGAGCAATGAGGGTTGTATTTATAGCCAAAGAGATTCATTTCCACACACTTCCAAAAATTGCCAATTTTAGTAATTCACCTTGAATTCTTGCATAGACATGTGACAGGCCCATCAAGTGATGTATTCAGGTCCAAAAATGAGTGAGAATCATGCTGAAATCATGTCATGTGGTCATGCACTTGTGTTTGAAATATGGAAATGAAAATCATCCAAATGGTACCTCACATTGGACTCATGCGCAAGTCCTTCATTCTTTGGCCAAATAAGGTGATCTTAGACTTTTTGGAAAGGTGAGATCAATGGGAACAACTTCCATATTGAACACTTTTTAATTTGAAGCATAAATCATGATGAATTTTGAGGTGGAAATTTGGGAAATCAAACATATTTGAAAATTTTCTAAGTCCTAAGTCAAACGTTCACTTCTTTCACCTTGAATAACTTTTTCTATGGACTTCAAATGGAAACAGTTCCTTCATAAAAGTTGTATCTCTTTTAAACCTCTTAAATTTGGTCATAAATTAGACCTCATTTGGATTGGCATGAAGGAGTTATGCATTTTAGAAGTTGAGGAAAATCACTTGTTCAATGGTATTGGCCTAGAAATGACCTATAATCTTTCCTCTTGGAACATGCATTTTAAAGTTGAATTTGAACTACCTCCTAACATGAAAGTTGAAGTAGACATCTTTAATTTGACCATAGAAATTGAATGGATTTCATCTCATAAAAATTGAGCAAGTTATGATCTTGGGAAGTTGACCTCCAAACTAGGGTTAAAACAAAATGATCTATAATCTTTCACCACAAAAAATGAATTTTCAAGAAAGTTGTTTGGAATGTCAATTTGAGTAACTGTTCTCTTGGAATAATTTTCATATGACAACAATTGTAGGAGATAGGGTCTAGGGAACCTCAGTTTTGACTAGTTGACTTTCTCTGGTCCACCACCATGAACCATCTTGCTAAATTGATATTCTCTTGACTTTTGGGACTCATGGAGGATCATATATGCATAAGATGATGTAATATGAAGCATCCCTTGAAATATTTGATCAAATGTTGAAGAAACTTGTTGAGGAAGTCACGCAAGATACCCAAATGAATTAGGGTTTCCAAAGCAAACAAGCTTGAAACTCTTGGTGATTTCTTGATCAAAATGACATGTGAAGATCATGGGGATCCATACATGATGCCTATAGCCAATTTTAACCATTTCTTGATTGAACTCCTTGCATTGAGGGTCTCAACCCCTAGATATGAGCTTGATATAACATGAGTGAGCATAGACACTACCTACAAAAGTAACAAATTATACATTGAAATATTTTTGGTATTTTGGTGAGTAAATAATGAAAAAAAAGTATGATACAATCAAAAGTGCTTGGTGATCTCTCCCAGTGCAAACCTAATGAATGAAGGGTAAGGAGGATGCCAAGGTGTGATCCCAAAGCTAATGCATATGATGAGATAGCATGAGGGGTCTTAGGGTCAAATTTAGGGTATTACAACTAGAATATCACATCAATAGAATAGTGTACGACCCCAATTTTTACCCTAAGATCCCTCATGTTATCTCATCATTTGCATTGGCTTTGGGATCACACATTGGCATCCTCCTTACCCCTTATTCATTGTGTTTGCATTGGGAGAGATCACCAATCACATTTGATTATATCATACTTTATTTCATTTGGTTTACTAACCAAAATACCAAAAAAATGTCTATGTATAACTTTGTTTCTTTTGTAGGTAGTGTGTGCATCCACATGTTGCCATATCAAGCTCACAACTAGGGTTTGAGACCCTCATGGAAAGAGATCAATCAGGGAATTGCTCACAATTGGTTCTAAACATCATATATGGATCCCCATGTTCTTCATTTATCATTTTGATCAATAATTCATCAAGAGTTTGAAGCTTGTTTGCCTCGGAAGCCCTAACTATCTTGTGTGACTTCCTCAGCAAGTTTCTTCAACAATTGGTCAAATATATCAAGGGATACTTCATTATACATAATATTATGCATATATGATCCTCCATGATCTCTAAAGATCAAGAGAACTTCAAGTTTGCAAGTTGGTTCAAAGAGGTTGACCAGAGAAAGTCAACTGGTCAAAATTGGGGTTCCCTAGACCCTATCTCCTGCAATTTTTGTCATATGAAAATGATTTATTTGTAAAGTATTTTTTTTATGGTGAAAGATTATAGGTCATTTTGTCTGTGCCCTAGTTAGAACGTCAACTTCCAAGAACCATAACTTGCTCCATTTTTATGATATGAAGGCCATCCAAGTTTCATGATCAATTTTAAGATGTATTCTCCAACTTTTATTCTTTTAGAAATGTCAAATTCAACTTGCAAGGGAATGTGCCAAGAGGAAACATTATAGGTAATTTTGGGACATCACCATTAAATAAGCAATTTTCCTCAACTTCTAAAATGCATAACTCCCTCATTCCCAATCCATGAGATGTCAAATTGGTGACCAAATTGAAGAGGATTGAAAGAGATACAACTTTGGTGAATAAAACATTTCCATTTGGAGCTCATAGAAAAAGTTATTCAAGGTGGAAGAAGATGTCATTTGACTTTGTACTTAGAAAATTTTCAACCATGTTTGATTTCTCCAACTTCCACCTCAAAATTCATCATGATCTAAGCTCCAAACGGAAAAGTGTCCAACATCAAAGTTGTTCCCCTTGATGTCACCTTTCCATATCATCCAAGATCACTTCATCTGGATAAGAATTGAAGGACATTCACATGGATACTTTGCATGGTTTGTTTTGGAAACTTTTTAATTCCTTTCCTAATTACCATTGCATGGCTTCATGATATGATCTTAGCATGGTTAGTGCACGAATTTGGACTCAATGCAATCATCATTTTGGGCCTAATGCATATCAATGAACCCATGCACGTCACATTACTATATTTGGACAAATTATGGAAAGGTGTGGAAAGCAACTCTATTGCTATAAATACATTGCCTTGCTGCTCAGAAAAGGGATCTCTCTTGCCCAAGCTTTACACCATTGCCTCCCTAACCTCCACTAAAGGATAAACTTGAAGATTTCACTTGAAATCGAGTTTCAATTCTAATTATTTTTTGAGATTGAAACTCCAAGAACCCAAGCCTTTCATTGATTCATTTCACTTCCTGCAAGCTGTTAGAGTCGAGCCAAGGCAAATTGGAAGCAAGATCGAGCTCAATTGAAGCTACCTGAGGGTTAGTTTTCTGAAACTTCTCTTTTTCGATTCTCCCTCATTTCTTAACTATTTTGATTGATTATTGGTTGTCTGAAGACCTACCAATGTAGGAAACAAGATTGAGTTGCTTTAAGGCCAAATCGAAGCAACTCAGATCATGCACCTCAAACTTCAAATCCACGTATCTTTCAATATACTTGGAATTGGGTGAAATTGAGGCCAGATTCGAGCTTCTGAGCATTTTTTCTTTAAAAATAGTGTACTCAGTTTTCATTTTAGTCTGGTTGGTGGTGGACTAGTCCGCTGAGGTCCACCGAAGAAGATGACCAGAGCTAGGACTTCGACGATGCGCTGGAACGTCCCAAGACATCTAATCATGACACCACGTTCTAATCTCTGCCCTCCATTGTGATTACCACTTGTGTTGCGCGTTTGACTTAGGTGTTTGGTGCGCTCTAGCGCGTGGTCATTAAATCTGCCACCTCAATTAATGAGGGAGATCTAATGGCCCTTGTTTTTTTGATTTTATTTTTTTAATTCTGATTTTTTTCATTTAATCCCTTTATTTTGTTTAATTCATATTAAATTCATTTTTAATCCAAAAAATATGGGACTTTCACCAAAAATCTTTAAATATTTTCCTCTTCCATATATTTTTAAATCTTTTTTTGGATTAATTTTGATATTCTTCATGAATTAAATGTTTTTTTGACTTATTTTTAATTGTTTTAAAATACTTCTGACTTTCCAAAAATAATGAATTTTTTCTAAGGTCCTTTGACCTTGTTTGACCTAGGATAAATCCCTTGGCCATTTATTTGGTGTTTTAAAGGGATTTTATGGTTTTGTCCTTTTTAAAATACATCTTAATTCACTTTTAATTTGATTTTTAATTGAATAAATGTTTAAAATTTATGTTGAGTCATTTTTGTGGTCTTGTGATGTTTGAATTTCTATTTGGGCCTTGGTCATGGTTGATTTGACTTTTGTATGATCAATACGATTGGATTTAGGAGATTGATGAAATGTAAATTACATCTCCCAAAATAAATGGATAGTATTGATCAGATGAAATTCCTCCTGTGATCAATTCGGGTTTCTATTTCCCCTTCCCTCTTCATCTTCATCCATATTCTTCCCCAATCCATCATTGACCAATGAAATCTCTTCATGTCTAATGCTAGTTGATTCATCAATGACCTTGTGTCAGATGAATCAACATGAGCCAGACTGAGATAGGTCATCCCCCCATTTTCTTTAGTGTGTGGTATGTTTTAAGAGTTTGGTTCCTTGTACCAAATATATAACATGCATTAACACCTATATTTTTATTTCCCGGCCTCAGATAGTTGTAACTTCTACGTAAGTCTAATTACGATTACTTAACATAGAGCTAAATTTTATCAAGAAGGCATAACATTCTAGTAAGTAAGATTGTAAGTCTCCCATTCTTCATGGCATTTTGTGGAAACTTAAACTTTTTTTCTTTCATGAGAGTTAGTGGCATACTTGTTGAATTATCCAAGTTGGAGCCTTTTTCATGGATGATGTCTTGGTTCAAGGATTCATACTTGTGAATGAATGTTTGAGTGTTCTCCAAAGAATGACTTAATCAATTAAAACTCATCACTAACATTTGACTAATCATTGATTAACTTCTTAATTAACATTTCTTTACTTTCAAGTCATTTACTTTAGGCAATTTAAATTTCAGTACCTTTATCATTCATTGTCATTTACATTTCATGCAACTTGTCTATGTTTCAAGTCCTTTTCACTTTGCTCATTTGAGCCATATCCTGTGATTGTATATCTGTTGTTTGCTTTGTTTTGATTTTGTCTGTGGTCTTAGGATCTTAAAACACATAATAACAACAAAAACCCTAAAAACACCTTGGTGGACAGTTGGGCTTGACCTGAACTTTTGGCTTAGAGTTAGGCAACATTCCATGTGCTAAAGGACTTGGGCAATGCTAACATCTGAGCCTGAGCTATCTTTGACTATGCCTTTATCTGATGCAAGATCTTGGATCCCTTTGATTCATCTGCTACTTTATCTCTGTGCTTAATTTTTATATTGTTATTATTGCCTATGTCGGATGTTTGTTCTGAGTTCACCAAGAAGTATTTCATATGATACATTGGAAGACATTAAAGACTACTAGCTATTGGAATGCTTGCTTGGATATTATTACCATCTTTATTTGATGCCTTGGCCTTCATTTGGAACTTGGATGTTGCTTATGCTTGTTGCTTGTCAAAGTCCAAAGGAAAATGGTTTTCTATATGACATTCTTGTCAGTTGGATTGCATCTCATCGGTCAGATCTTTTCAACTCTTAACTTTTAATTTTTGTCTAGGATAGTCATTTCATCTCCTCCCACTTCTTAAATTTTAAAATATCTCCCTCTTTTCAAAAACTTTCGTTGCTTGTAAATTTCAAACTTAGACATGTTTTAATGATTAGAAACTTTGGCCTTATGCCATTAAATTTTTTCAAACTTTTCTTAAATCAAACTTGTAAATAAACTTAACCATATTGACTTAAGTTTCAAAAAACAAAAAGAACTAACAAACCCATTCAAATCTTTGGCCTTTTGTTCCCTTTCACTAAAACTTTTGTTAGAGTAAATTCATCAACTTCTTTGAAATTTTTACCACGAACTACGGGGTTTTGATCCCTCATTTTTATGTTGGTACGTAGACATAAGACTGAAGGTCTTGTCAAACACAAAAATATAATTAATGAATTCTTTTCTCATCTCCCCACTCTAGATTTTATCAAACATCATTTACACCAAAAACATATGCACACAAAAAGGGCTCCCTAGGAGTACCTAGGACACTTTGGGTGCTAACACCTTCCCTCCGTGTAATCAATCCCCTTACCTGTAATCTCTGGCATTTTATTAGTTTTGATTTGAAAACTTCTTATCTTCGGGATTTGTTCGTACTTTTCCCTTTTCCTTTTGAAACAATAAAAGCGCGGTGGTGACTCTGGTTTTACTGACGTCAAGTTTATCCATAGCTTGATGGTCACAAATTTACCGCTATAGAAATTAAGTGGAGACTCTGTCGGGGAGTAGTCCTCAGTGGGTTTAGCCTACTTTTTATGTGTATATATTTATATATTTGATGTCTGTTTGTATATATTGTTTATGTGATATATTATGTGTGTTATGCTTGGTGATCTTTGTGTGGTGAGATAAGTTCTAACCCGAACTTGAGTGAAATTAAGATAGGAGGATGGTATAGTCATGTTCAACTTGTGCGGAGTAGTCCTTAACGAGTTGGCTTGAGACCCATCTACTCAACGGAGACCTCTTTAGAGTTACTGATGTCACACAAGTAATTTGTGGATAGGCATTACTTTCTCTAATTTGAGGGTCCAAGAAGCTGAGGACCGTAAAACATTTAACCCAACTTGGCCTATTTTAGACAAAGTGCGGAGACTGTTTAAGTGTAGACTTGATAACAGGTTTTACGCGATACTACACTCATACGAGTTTCTCTTAAGAATATTATGGGTTGATGAGTCAGTCATCCTAACCTGTAATATTCAATAGATGGAATCAAGACTCTGGGAAATTCTTAGAACATGATCTACAAGTTTTTATCCTTAGTACACTCCTTTGCGATGGTTCTTAACCCAACTCCATACTCGTGACTCGCAACAAACCCTTTGATTCTCGGTTGATTCGATCAGTCTCATCAATATCAATGGAACTTGGGTGTTGATAAGGTGAAAACCATAATCCACCAAAATGGATTATTGATCTTGATGATGACTTGACCCATCCCTTGACCTTTGTTTGTGTTTGCCTCGTGTGTGATCCTTTGCGTGTGATTGTTGCATTCATACATACATGCGCATCATAGCATTCATCACAGAAAAACAAATTTCAAGGAAACTAAGGTCTTATTTGCAAATATTTTCAGACCATGGATTGTGGACGAAGGAATACTAAGAAGTACAGTTTCAGATGTCCTAATTTGAAAGAGTTAAGGAAGTTCTCATCCTTTGTATTAGATCCCTTGGACTTTAAGCAACTTCACGGAAAGCTCTTGTCCTTGTTATCTACTGATATGGTTGAAGGACTTTTTAGTGTTTTGGTTCAGTTATATGATCCTCTTTATCGGTGTTTCACTTTTCCCGACTATCAGCTGGTGCCCATGTTGGAGGAGTATGCTCATCTCTTAGGTATGCATGTATCTAACAAAGTACCTTTCAGTGGATTAGAGGAGATTCCCAGGTCTCATGTCATAGCTGAGGTTCTTCATCTGAAGAAATCTGAAAGTGATGCTCATTTGGTGAAGAAATTGGGTATTCTTGGTTTGACTTATGAGTTCCACATTGGTAGAGCTACTGTAGCGGGGTATTCGTTACCATTAGAGATATTGACTAAATCCAAGGTAAATCATACAAAGTCGAGTCGCCACCGCACTTCTATTTATCCAAAGGAATGGTTAGAAAGCGAACAAAAACCTAATAGTTTTAACAAAAACTAGTAAAAGAGAAACAAAGATCTGGGTAAGGGGGTTGGTTATGTAATGGGAAGGTGTTAGGCACCCAAAACATCCTAGGTACTCCTAGGGAGCCCTTTTCATACTTGTTGCAAAGGTTGTTTGTTTTGTGAAAATTTGTTTGTGCAAACATGATTGAAGAGATGAGAAGAGAATATACAAGTTATTTACATTTTGTGTTTGGATGGATAAACCCATTGCCTACGTACCATCTTAAAAAAAGATTAGGATCAAAACCTCGTAGTTCGGGGTAAAAATCTCAAAACAAGTTGGTGAATTGATTGGTCCAAAAGCCTTAAGGTCTTTTCTTATCCAAGGGAGAAGACTCAAACTAAAACCACAAATCCACCATGTGAGGATAGCTTCAACATGCTAGTGAGCGGTTAACCCTATAATAAGCATGGAAGACTCATTGTCCATCACTAAGGATATAGGTGAGTATTACATCTACCACAAAGATAATTCAAACCTAATAGCTAAAGGTTATGGAAAATTTGATTAAGAAGTGGCCATTGGAACCACAAAAAGAAATTTAAATGGGTTATATTTACCAATTAGAAGTATGTACAAAATAGTCAAAGTAAACTTAAAGATTCAATTCAAAATAAGTATTGTGAAAAGAAAGTTTGAAAATCAAAAGCATAAGGCTTAGGTTTCTAATGTTTGAAAGCAAAGGTTAAATGTTTGCACAAAAGGTTTTGGTTTGGGTTAGAGCGGAGAGATGAAGAAGAAGGGTTAAGTCCTAATTAAAACAAAAATATGAGGGATAAAGAATCAAAACCACAATGGAGTTCCTCTCTTGAGATCATATTGATGATCCAAGTAGCTCCCATCCTTTGGAATAAGCAACCACAAAGCATAAGCAATCAAGTAAGTCTCACAAGAGATCCTCAATGTATCTTGTATCTTCCACTTGGATGATCATGGAAATGGTCCTCCAATTAAGCTCAAATGGAAACTCCTAGCACAAAAGCACACACATCAAAGATTCCATGAAGTAAAACAAGAATGGACAAGAGTGAGTTTAGAGATTTGGTCCTTCCAATCCATCTTCATCATTAAGATCCTTTTACTCCAATTTTGCATAAGGAAGGTCCTAGAATCTAAGTCCAATTCTCCATTTTTTGCATAGGGAAGGTCCTAGAAACTAAGTCCATTTCTTTGCATTTAGTCCACAACAATCAAAACAAAAACACAAGCACAATAATATATACACAATTATGTGCTCAAGTGAGCAAAAGGCAAATGGCATTAACATAAACATGTGCTCAAATGAGCAAAGAGAAAAGCAAATGGATAATATGTGCAAGAATAGTAAATTGCATAAAAGTAAATTGCATAAAGTAAATATTAATTGTCAATGGTTAGTGTTAGTAGTTAGTGTGCCATAAGGCAAATTTAGCGCTATGTTAAGCAATCGTAATTGGACTTATGTAGAAGTCACAATCATCTGAGGCCGGTCAATAATAATGTAGGCAACAAACACAAGTTAGGAGTCTTGATTAGTGAACCAAGTCCCAAAAACTTTCCATGCCAAAAAAAGAAAATGAGAATTGATCTTGTATTGGTTTAAGCCTTTTGCATGATTTAAAAGACAACATATCCTTAATGCAAAGCCATTCACTTGATCAATTGATCAAGATGAATTAGATTTGAATCAAAGAAGATTAAATCTCCCTAACCAATGCTAACTTATCAACCTTCAACTCATTGATCAAGAAGAAAAGAAATAGAAGAAGAAGAAGGAGAAAATGGATAAGAGAAATGGAAATGGCAAAATTAAAGTGCATTAAATGAAGTACGATGTACCAATCCTCATATGTTGACCAATAACATTGAAAGTCAAGGTCAAATAATCAAAAACAGAAGTGAGATGAAGATTAGGAGTCAAGAAATGAATAAACTATTTTTGGCATTTTTTAATATTTAATTAAACTTGAATTAAAAATAAAATGGAAAGGTCAAACTTCAAAATTACTTCAAATCAACCTTGAAAGGTCCAAGTAATTTATCCTAAGTTCAACAAGGTCAAACAAAGTTTGACAAAAAAATTCAGCATTTTTAAAAGTCAGAAACTAATTTTAATCAATTAAAAATGAATAAAAATAACCTAATTGAACTAAAATCTCAAATAAATCTCAAATCAATTCAAAAATTGATGAGAATATTTTTCATAGATCCATCATCATTCAAATAGGTTAGGAAAATATTTTTGTATTTTTTGAATATCAAAAACTATTTAAGATGAATTAAAAATAACCAGAAAAGAGAAAATTCACAAAAAATATCAAATGACAAAATAAAAATAATTAAAAATCAGAAATAGAAACTAGAAATTATGTGGGAAATAATGCAATTGGTCCCATAATTTTTGGATAAAAAATGAAAGAGATATTAATTTTTGAAAATAATTGGAATTAAAGAAATTAAAACCAGAAAATAGAAAATGCAAAAAACGAGAGCCCTTGGATCTGAGCTCATTAATTGAGCTGGCAGATCCAAGGATCCAGAGGCGCGCGCCTATTGTGATCCACGGTCAATGCACTCACATGAAAAACAAATAAAAGTCATAACAAGCAAGGATCCTGATTGAATCTGGGAAATAGATCACACGGCCAGGAATGGATCTGGAGACGATGAAGCCACCGGAGCCACCGTCTTCTCCGGTGAGCTTGGATTTTCCGGCCAAATTGCAGAAATTCAAAAGGCAACCAAAGTACACGATCCTTATATCAAAATGAAGTTGGGGTGATGTACATCACCCCTGTAACCTTGAATCACACTCAAGATTCCTATAAATTAAGAAATCTGAGGTGGAAGATTCAGGTATGGAAAATGCAGATCAAGGAAAAATGAAATTGAAGCTACCACTAGCTTGCCTCTTAAGTGAGGACTTCAGAAAACATTAGATCCAAGCAAATAGGTCCATGGATGATGAGATTCGAAGAAAATACCAGTTGGAGTGTAAGCTTGAATTCTGGTAGATTGAGCTCGATGCCTTGCTTGCTTTGCTAAAACAGAAGTTCAATGAGATGAATGATGAAGGTTTAGAAGCATTAGATCTAAGAATTCAACCAGATGAAGTTGAATTTTAGATCTGAAAAAATTTGAGAAAAATGGAATTGCTTCTTTAGTAATGGCTATGGAGAGAATTCTGCAGCATTTCATGTTGAATTAGGCGTGTGAAATGAATGGAATGAGGTCTCTATTTATAGAGGAAGTGGCAAGGAGAGTGTGATCAATCCGTGTGCATGGCATGTGGAGCTTCATTGCATGGGCTTGCATGATCATACACAAAGCCCAAAAACAATGTCAAATGAATTTTGAGCATCAGCCAAAAGTTATTGGACGTGTGACTTGCAAGGCAATTACTTATGTACCAAGATTTCAAGTGAATTCCTCATTTGTACCTAAACCTTCATCTCTTCGAAAGTCCCAATGAAAAAATCCACACATGATCATGTGAGTAATGGTTGGAAAGGCCTTGATGTAAGGAACAATTGTTATGTTGAGCAAAAATCCATTTGAAGTGTGGAAATTTATGAAATTTGAGTTTAAAGTACAAGGTGCATGACATGTCAAGGCAAAGTTTCTAAAATTGGCCAATTTTCAAGCCCCTCTGTTTTGATGATGCAAGCCTCAAATGGAAATACATCCAACATCATAGTTGTAGATATTTTCAATATAATCAAAATGGACTTAAATGTTGCATCATTTGGATTTTTGATGAAAGAGTTATGGGCACTTGAAGTTGGACTTTTTTGACTTTTAATGCATTTGGTCAAAAAGGACCTATAATTTCTTGCATTATCACATGTATTTACTTTGAGATTTTTAAAATTTGTTCAACATAACATTTGAAGTAGACATCTTAAGCTTTCCAATTCATTTGATCCCACCTCAAAATCATAAAAAAATGAATGAGTTATGTCCTTGGGAAGATGACCCACAATTAGGGTTTCAGTCAAAATGACCTATAATGTATTGGAATGGAAGATGACCTTCCAAGCTTCAAATAAATTTTTGATGAACATGAACGTTGTTCATATTGTCCTTAAGAACATATTTGCTTTTGGAACCATATCCATTTGACCAAAACATAAAAAGTTAGGTCTTAGTGCATTTCAAAATAGTCAGATGAATTGACAGATCAACTTCTCAAGTCCACAACTCATATCTTGATGAATTGATGATTTAGGACACTCAAATAAGTTCAAATATGCATGAAATGATGAATTAAAGAACTTCCCTTGATTGTATTTGACCATGGGCTGAGGTTGCTTCATGAGCAAGGCATTGTGGTGCACAGATGAATTAGGGTTTCCTTGGGGCACAAACCTTAAACCCTTTGACTTTCTTTGATCAAAATGATGAATTGAGATGCTAGGGAGGCATATTTGATGGATGAGAGCTTTGGGAACCATTTCCATGCTTGCTATCATATCCTCTTGACCATGTCTTTGTACCCATGATCTCCTTGAAGCTTCTGACCTCGTGATTGCTCAAGCTACAAACAAAAGATGTTAGTGATATATTTTTGTGCTTTTGGTTAGTAAACAAAATGAGAAAAGCAATGATATACAATTCAAGCATGCTTGGTGATCTCAAACCAACTCACAGAAGGTCCCACCCAAAGGCAAAGGGAACCAAGATGCTAATGATCCTTGAGGCTATGCCAATGAAATGTTATGATGCCATGAGGGATCTTAGGGACAAAATCGGGGTCTTACAGATGCCCCTACTTAAGGTCATTCTAGCCGGAGAAGTGAAGGTTAAAATCTTCGTTTCGACGAGGTAGAATGTGCTTAAATAATAACAAAGAGACGAATTTTGGTCCCTAAGAGACCTCATGATGCAAATGTACGCAGAATGGTAACACTCTGTGGGGATATCTGTCCACAAAGGCAAAGATCAGGAGGAAATTGAAATTCCATATGAGTAATATGTTCATAAAATGGGACAGAGACTCTGGGGACTCTAATGGGGATAAGAAGGAAATGTGTGAGCAGGGCACGACTCAAAGCTCGGGGAACAGAATTCTAAAGGGAGTAAGACCAATGGAAAGACATCGAGCTGACTCGAAGGTGCATGTGTTGGGGAATATGCCAACACAGCAACATTATCCACAATGGATACTTTGGATAAAAATCCGGACTCAGGTTAGGATAATCCACTAAGGGACCTCACTGGGGATATCCAAAAAGGAATCTCCTGGGGAAACAACAGAATGAGGTATTAGCGGTTACTGGGTAATAAGCTCAAAGAGACGTGTGATCTGAACATCGGTATAAGGGTGAGAGAACAACACGCTCGGGAAGAATGAATATCTAAGACCGGTATAAGGGTGAGAGATATCAATCAACCAAATCATCTGAGGAAGACCTAGAAAGGTATATTTTGACTCAGGAAAATCTGACTCCATAGGGGACAAAGAGTCATAATAGGGAGCAGAAGGAAGGAACACCAAGGATACCGGTTACTGGGCATATAATAGGTGACCGACCAAAGCGTGAATTGGGGAATATTCCCAGAACACTCATCATCTAAAAAGAGGGCAAAAAGCAAACTCGATTAAGGGATGGACATTCGATTCCAAAACAGGGATACGAATCTTACTCAATTGGGGAAGAACAAAAGCTTCGACTAAAGAGTGCATGAGATATATTATCTATTACCGTCACAACATAGATAATACACTCGCACAGAAGATTAGCCACAACCGGTTACTGGGTTAATAAAGGATAAATCGACCGACAAAGAGAAAGGCATCGGGATACCAAAACTAGGTATATAATGATGACCAATCAAGGGGAGCAACAAACATTACCGACAACCGGTATGAAAGATGACTTGCTGGGGATAAATTGTCTAATTAGAGCAATTATCCAAAAGAAGGAGGGAATATCAATACCGAATATTGGATCATGATAACCATCAAGGAGGGGATTACATCTACCGGATACCAGGTAGAAAACCACGGAAAAGTAACCGTCATCAACTTAGGATGAACAAAAAGGTTAACTCTGCAAAGGAGAGAAAATAGGGTTTACAACTACCGGTATAAGGGTAGAAAACCGCAGACTCCGCCGGGGATAAGATGAATGATTACTGATTACTGAGCAATTATTCAATTATACCACGGGGAAACACAGGAAACAGTCACAAGAGGCCAATTTAGGATCAAACCAAAGAGGCAAACTGAATCAAGACTCGTCCTAGTGAGCATATAACTCAATAGGGGAACCCATCCCAATATATGTGTTGGGAGGAAACGAAAACAACCGTCGTCCACGAGGATATAACTCAGTGGGGAATGCGGAAGGAAAGATAAACACTTTCTGCTTAAGGGGCTGACTCTACATTGAGGGATCAGACATCGACATCTGCTTGGAAATATATTACCAACTAGCAGAGGATAACAAACAAAAGATATATGGCAAAAAATGCAATATGAATATCCAAATGTTCAAAAATTATATGCACACATGTGTGATGGTTAATGTATGTTGAATGCTGACAAACAAACATTTCTGACATGAACAGGCTTCACAGGAATACAAACATCCGGTACTACATCTCAATAGAGAGAGCCAAATCACCAGAGAGTATCCAATCTGTCGGGAATCAGAGATACCAGGGAGCAAAGACCTCCGCAGGGGATGAATCATCAGTCACAACTGGGGAAAAGAGGTTATTACACAGGCAGAATCTGCCATATAAACACCTCTACTGGGGAATCTATCCGAGGGATAAAGGGATTATGGGGATCAACCACCATCTACCGTACCCACCACGGGGATCACGTCTGCTGAGGAGAAAAGGTTGCTACCCCGTTGAAGGGGAAAGTGGTGAATATCTCAACAAGCCTACCACTTAGGGTTCCGGAGGAAGAAAATACAGTCATGTCAGGAATATGAACAAATGTCTTACCCTGTTGGAGATCGTACCATCCTTGGGAGAGCACTGAGGATCTCCTAAGTATCCTTTTCATCATTGTGAATGTTCACCTTGTTTAAAAACAAGTTATGAAAAATTCATTTCTTCAAAACAATGATATATTTTTTTTTCAATTAAAACATGCAAAACATTTGTCGAATAGGAACAAATAAGAGTGCAAATAATTTGATCAAAGGCTCAAATTTATTTGATGGAATGGTAGTCTGCAAATGGCAAGACTCCATAGATCTTTACAAGTTTGATATTGGTGATATATATTGGAAAAGGGCTACATTGAACATAATGACCATTTCTCCACCAATTCTGAATTCGATGTATTCGAAGCTTTGGTTGATGACGAATGAGCAAGAACCTCCGACGGATGACAGTTGTAGAACAAAGTCTTGTCAGGATGCAATTACTTGCCAAATCCCTAATTTTTGCCTAGATTGCCTCAGGATGAGGTACTCAATCTAGCGGGATACCTATATTCATTTTTTTTATGTCTCTAACTTTTGCCTGGATCGCCCTTTCGGGTTTTCAATCCACCGAGACGCTCATTTTTTCCTAAGCCGCCCCTTCGGGTTTTCAACTTAGCGAGCTATTCTGTTTTTATTTTTAGGCGAAGTATTTCTTGACTGCATCTGAATTCACAGGACGAGTGAAATCCTCCCCATCCATAGTTGTAAGTATCAACGCACCGCCTGAAAAGGCTCTCTTAACAACATATGGACCTTCATAGTTTGGAGTCCACTTGCCCCTGGAATCGGGCGCGAAAGATAAGACTTTCTCGAGCACAAGCTCACCTTCTCGGAACACATGAGGCTTGACCTTCTTATCAAAAGCTTTCTTCATTCTCTGCTGATATAACTGACCATGGCACATGGCATTCAATCTCTTCTCTTCTATCAAATTCAGTTGGTCATAACGACTCTGAACCCATTCAACATCAGTCAACTTGGCTTCCATCAAGACTCTCATTGATGGGGTCTCCACCTCTACTGGGAGTACAGCCTCCATGCCATAAATAAGAGAGAAAGGGGTTGCGCCTGTTGAAGTGCGGACAGATGTACGATATCCATGTAAAGCAAATGGCAACATCTCATGCCAATCTTTATACGTGACAACCATCTTCTGGATAATCTTCTTGATATTCTTATTAGCAGCTTCAACAGCCCCGTTCATCTTGGGTCTATAAGGAGAAGAATTATGATGCGCAATCTTGAACTCGCTACACATCTCTTTCATCATTTTGTTACTCAAGTTAGATCCATTATCCGTAATGATCTTATCTGGCACACCATAGCGGCATATTAGCTGATTCTTGATAAACTTCACGACCACCTGCCTGGTCACATTTGCATACGATGTCGCCTCAACCCACTTGGTGAAGTAATCAATTGCTACGAGAATAAATCTGTGCCCATTAGATGCTTTCGGCTCTATCATGCCAATCATGTCAATTCCCCACATGGAGAAAGGCCATGGAGATGAAATCACATTCAAAAGTGTCGGAGGAATATGAATCTTATCCGCGTAAATCTGACACTTATGGCATTTCTTCACATATTTGCAGCAGTCAGACTCCATTGTCAGCCAATAGTAGCCTGCTCTCAACATCTTTCTAGCCATGGCATGTCCATTGGAATGAGTACCAAATGAACCCTCATGGACCTCAGTCATTAACAGGTCTGCTTCGTGTCTATCCACGCATCTGAGCAGAACCATGTCAAAATTTCTCTTATAAAGCACTTCGCCATTGAGGTAGAAACTGCCTGACAATCTCCTCAAAGTCTTCCTATCTTTTACAGATGCCCCATGCGGGTAAATTTGGTTTTGAAGGAAACACTTGATTTCATAATACCATGGCTTGTCATCTTTCGCTTCTTCTACTGTAAATACATGAGCTGGTCTGTCCAAGCGCATCACAGTGATATTGGGGACTTCATTCCAAAGTTTTACCACAATCATTGAAGCTAGCGTAGCGAGAGCATCTGCCATCCAATTCTCATCTCGAGGAATATGATGGAAGTCAACCTCAGTAAAGAACGTTGAAATCCTCCTCTCATAATCTCTATATGGAATGAGACCAGGCTGATTCGTTTCCCATTCACCCTTAATCTGATTAACAACGAGGGCCGGATCACCATATACATCAAGATGCTTGATCCTTAGATCAATACATTCCTCCAATCCCATAATACAGGCCTCATACTCAGACATATTATTTGTGCATTTGAAAGTTAGCCTTGCTGTAAAAGGAATATGTGTGCCCTGAGGAGTAATAATCACTGCCCCAATACAGTTTCCATACTGATTTACAGCGCCATCAAACACCATACTCCATCTGGAACAAGGCTCTGGTCCTTCATCGAGTGTAGGCTCATCGCAATCTTTCATTTTCAAATACAGAATTTCCTCATCCGGGAAGTCATACTGAACTGACTGATAATCTTTAATAGGCTGATGTGCCAAATGGTCAGCCAAGATACTACCTTTAATAGCCTTCTGAGCTCGATACTCAATATCATACTCAGATAACAACATCTGCCAACGGGCAATCCTCCCTGTTAAAGCAGGCTTCTCGAAGATGTACTTTATTGGATCCATTCTGGATATCAACCAAGTCGTATGATTTATCATATACTGGCGTAAGCGCTTAGCAGCCCAAGCCAAAGCACAACATGTCTTCTCAAGCATTGAGTATCGAGACTCACAATCAGTGAACTTCTTGCTCAGGTAGTAAATAGCATACTCCTTCTTCCCTGATTCGTCTTGCTGACCGAGGACACAACCCATTGAGTCTTCAAGAACAGTCAGATACATGATCAAGGGTCTTCCCTCTACACGCGGAGACAGAATCAGAGGCTCAGACAGATACTCTTTAATACTATTGAAAGCTTTCTGGCAATCCTCGGTCCAATCATGGGACTGATCTTTCCGGAGGAGCTTGAATATCGACGCACATGTGGCAGTCATGTGGGATATGAATCTGGAGATATAATTCAAGCGGCCAAGAAAACCTCGGACTTGCTTCTCAGTTTTGGGCGCAGGCATCTCTTGTATTGCTTTGACCTTTGCAAGATCAACCTCAATACCTCTTTCACTAACAATGAAGCCCAATAACTTGCCAGAACGGACTCCAAATGTACACTTGTTGGGATTCAGACGAAGCTTATATTTCCTCAAACGCTGGAAAAGCTTCAACAAATGCTCTACATGTTCAACTTCCGTTCTTGACTTAGCAATCATATCGTCAACATATACCTGAATCTCCTTGTGCATCATATCATGAAACAAGGTGGTCATAGCTCGTTGATACGTGGCTCCGGCGTTCTTCAAACCGAAGAGCATCACTCGATAACAGAATGTTCCCCAAGGTGTGATGAATGTTGTCTTCTCCATATCCTCGGGTGCCATCTTGATCTGGTTATATCCGGAAAATCCATCCATAAATGAGAAGACATTGAATTTAGTTGTGTTGTCTACCAACTTATCAATATGTGGTAGAGGGAAATCATCTTTCAGACTAGCTTTAATCAAGTCTCTATAGTCCACACACATCCGGACTTTTCCATCTTTTTTGGGCACGGGCACAATATTGGCCACCCATTGAGGATATGTAGAAGTCACCAGAAACCCCGCATCAATTTGCTTTTGAACTTCCTCTTTGATTTTCACTGCCATATCAGGATGAGTTCTTCTGAGCTTCTGCTTCACAGGCACACACTCAGGCTTCAAAGGTAGGAAATGTTGCACAATATCAGTATCTAGACTTGGCATGTCTTCATACGACCAAGCGAAGACGTCAACATATTCTCGTAGCAATTCAATCAACCTTTTCTTAACAGTTTCTTCCAGGAGGGCCCCAATCTTCACTTCACGAACACAATCCTCAGACCCCAAGTTGACTGTTTCCAGATTCTCGAGATGCGGCTGAATGAACTTTTCTTCATGCTCAAGTAGACGGGTAATCTCGTCAGGAATCTCTTCAACATCATCTTCTTCCGCCTCAAATACAGGGAACTCAAAATTGGGAGATGATGTTGGATCATTATGTTCAATGGGTTTGATCAACCTGCATAATGTTTTTGGATATGAAAAGCTTTTAGAAATTAAACAAGGCAAATCATTATGCAGATGAAAAGATTGATTTTATTCTTTTTTTTTTAGGTTTTATGTGATCACCAATTTCATGCAAAAAGCGAAAAGGGAAAATGATTGGAAAAATAAACATTTAACATTCATTTATTGAATGAAATTATCATTGTATTTATGTTGCCAACAATGTCATCACTCCTCCTTTTGGCATGGGAGAAGGGTTTTTAAACAAAGTGATCATTACGCTGACTTATGGATAACTGTAGGAATATCCACAGCGACCCAATTGTTGCAGACCCCTCCAGGGATAATGAAATTGCCAGAATCCTCTGTATCTTCTTCCAAGACAGCAGCATCTTCTTCGTCCTGACCGGTGTGGATGAAACCTCCACTCTTGAACGGCCCTTTGGTGTTGAAGACCCCAGAAAAAAAGCTTATGCCAGCCCGAGACTTATTGTCTTCTGGCTCAATCATTTTTCCTAAACCAGCAGTTGCACCACACTCAATGGCCAACTTTGCATCTTTGTAGGAAGCAAATGAAGGAGTTCTCTTCTCAATAGGCTCAGCTATAGATAAATATTGGAAAGGAGTTCCAACTTCATCTTCAGCATCTATATATGAGAAGGAAGACAAGTGGCTAACCAGGAGAGCCTTTTCTCCCCCTACCACCACCAGCTTCTTATGCTTCACAAATTTCAGTTTCTGGTGTAGGGTGGATGTCACGGCGCCCGCCTCGTGAATCCATGGTCTGCCTAAGAGACAACTATATGATGGGTGGATGTCCATAACCTGAAAGGTAATCTGGAAATCACTCGGTCCGATTTTGACTGGGAGATCCACTTCCCCAATCACAGTTTTACGCGACCCATCGAAAGCTTTCACAACAATTCCACTCTGCCTCATGGGAGGCCCTTGATATGACAGCTTCGAGAGAGTGGTTTTTGGCAATACATTCAGTGATGACCCAGTGTCCACCAGCACATTGGACATGGCGTCGTCTTTGTAATTCATAGATATATGTAGAGCCAAGTTGTGGTCTCTTCCCTCCTCAGGGAGATCAGAGTCATAGAAACTCAGGTTGTTACAAGCGGTAATGTTTGCAATGATGCTATCGAATTGTTCTATTGTGACATCATGATCTACATATGCCATATCCAATACCTTCTGCAGTGCCTCTCTATGTGGTTCTGAATTCATAAGTAATGATAACACATATATCTTGGATGGTGTTTGTAGAAGCTGGTCTACGACATTGTACTCACTTCTCTTGATGAGCCTCAACATCTCTTCACAGTCTTCTTTCACATTGCCACTCGGGCCAACAGAAGTAGGAGTTATCAATGTAGAGGAGGGCTTAACAACAGGTGCCGGATTCGGAGTGTTCACAGCATTCCCAATCGGGCGTTCAACAAAATCAGTATTAGCCTGGGGCTTGGGAGGTGCTGAAAACACACGACCGCTACGGGTCAAATCACTAACATCCGCGATATTAACAACGGAGGAAGATGGCAAGGACACCTCCTTCCCATCTTCTACAGCAACATCGTTGTAACGAAAGGGGATGGCTTTCTCGGAAGAATACGGTACAGGACCGGCAGGCTTAATGATTAGAACAGGAGAAGCCTTCTTCTTGCTACCGTCATACTTGATGATAACAGGCTCGGGCATCCGGAATACTGGGGAAATTACGTTGACCTCAGGCTCATCTTCGTCAACATTCCTATTCTGAAGAATCTCAATGACTCCTTCATCCAGCATTTCCTGAATATCCTTGCGCACCTGGAGACAACCCAATCGGTTAATAGAGCATACTCGGCATCTATCATGGTCGTGCTCATAATGACTGTAATCACATAGCAGACGATGCATTTCGACAAGAGACTGTCGAATATGACTGACATATTTGACTTTGTACTTGCCAGGGCTGCCCTGGACCATGTTAACAGATTTCCCATGCTCGGGCAATGGGTTCTTCTTCACATTAGGACCTACGTCCTCAAAACATAGAATGCCACACCTCACAAGGTCTTGAACCTTGGTCTTCAAAGGGTAACAATTCTCCACGTCATGGTCGGGAGCACCAGATGGTAAACACAATGTAACTAGGGCTTATACCACCACTGGGGGTTAGCAAGTATAGCCGGTGGGTCTCTCGGAGTAATCAACTTCCTCTCTATCAAAGAGGGATATAATTCTGCATACGTCATTGGAATAGGATCAAAGGTGACCCTTTTCCTCTCGTAACTCATTCTGGTTTGATTACTGTTTCGAGGCTGGTAGGCCTGCTGCTGCGGTCGGTGCTGTTGTTGCTGATATTGCGGATGTGGTTGCTGATTGTTACTATGTTGCTGATACTGTTGATTGTCTCTGAAAACAAGTGCTATATGAGCCACTTGGTGCTGGTTACCGGCGGGACGCACGGTCTTCCTCCTCACAGAGGGTCTTCTTGGTTTTACATGGGAAGTCACGGCATGTGCCTCTCCATCTTTCTTCTTTGCAAACGCCCCATAACATTTGGCAGAAGAGCCTTCTTCTCTGGTTAGACGTCCTTCTCTAACCCCTTCTTCTAGACGCATCCCCATATTCACCATCTCGGTGAAGTCAGAAGGAGCGCTAGAGGTCATCCGCTCATAATAGAATGAACTCAAAGTCTTTAGAAAGATCTTGGTCATTTCCTTCTCTTCTAGCGGAGGCACAATCTGTGCTGCTAACTCTCGCCACCTCTGGGCGTACTCTTTGAATGTTTCCTTGTCCTTCTGGGACATGACCCTCAATTGATCCCTATCGGGAGCCATATCCACATTATACTTGTACTGCTTGACGAAGGCCTCGCCAAGATCGTTGAAGGATCGGATGTTCGCACTGTCTAAACCCATATACCAACACAGAGCGGCACCGGACAAGTTGTCCTGAAAGTAGTGGATGAGCAACTAATCATTATCGGTTTGAGTTGACATCTTCCTGGCATACATGACCAGGTGGCTGAGAGGACAAGTATTTCCTTTGTATTTTTCAAAGTCAGGGACCTTGAATTTTACAGGGATCTTCACATTGGGAACCAAGCACAGTACGGCAGCAAACTTGCCAAAAAGATCCTTTCCTCGAAGAGTCTTCAATTCCTTGCGAAGCTCAAGAAATTGATCATTCATAGCGTCCATCTTTTCATAGATATCTGGGCCTTCAAACGACTCAGAATGATAGATGGTGTCGTCTACCCTGGGTATGGTATGCACGACAGGAGGAGGAACAGCAAGGACGGGGCTAGATGTCGACATAGAAGCAAAAGTTGGAGCAGGACCCTCAGGCATGAAATTGGGAGGCATCCCCCACGGGAATCCGGCTGGCATGGCCGCTGGAGCAAAATATGCACTGGCTGCAGGCACAGTTGAGGAAACAATCTCAGAGATGACTATCCTCTAGGGAGGAGTTGAAGGCGTCGGAGAAGATTGGCTCTGGGCAGCCAAGAATGATTCCATCAAGGCACTCAGTCTGGCCACTTCCTCTTTCAGCTCACGGTTCTCTTGTTCTAGGTGATCCATCAATCTTGAAATGTTGGCTCTAGTGTAGTACCGGTGAGTCAGCTTGTCTTCAAAATAAATGAAGGACACAGAGTTAGACCACAGGACAAGAAGCCGGGAACAAAACATGTTTATTCACATGATGCATGCAATGTTTGTGCATATGATTTGTTTTTATTTCAAAGGAACTCTAGGGTTTTATTCGCAAATTTTGGAAATACTAAACATTTATTACGTATGGGAATATCTCATCAAATAATATCAGGGAAAAGAAGTACAGCATTGTCAATCATACACAAGAGAAAAGGAAAATATTCATCTTATGGATCCCTAGAAACAATCATCTAAAGCTCGGGACACAGGAATATAGGATGCACGAAGTGTCTTCACCTCCCTCTCATAGGCTGCCTCCATATCTTCCTTCTCCTTGGCGAGTCGATCATACTTCCTCTTCCAAAACTTGGAAGACTGAGGAAGTAGAGAAGTCCATGCATCATCAGGATCATCAATAACCTGATGTTCGAGGAACTCTATCAAAGCATCCTTCTCCCTAATCTGCTGAAGCAACTCTTCGCGTTCACGGATCCAAGCACGTAAACGGTCTTCGTCTCTCAACTCCTCTACTCCTTGATTAGGGAGGGTTGAAGTCCCAGCCATAATCATAGGTGTAGGTCTCGGATACTCGTAAGGCATGAGATACTCATACGCTCTCTTCCTCACCCAAGCAGTATAAGGCTCCATAGCAACACAATTCTTAGGACCCAACTCTTTCCTTCCTTTCCTATGAATCTTGCGCCAAGCGCGGACCATTCTGCTCTTCAAGCCTTGGGGATCTTTACCCTCCTGAAAGAACACACCCTCTAACAGAATGTTATTAGGTTTATCCTTTAGGGGGAACCCAAGCTGATGACGTGCCAAAATAGGGTTGTAGTTAATCCCACCATATGTACCGAGAAGAGGCACATTGGAGAATTCACCACAAGAGTCGATAATCTGCACATCATCATACACACAGTTGTACCAAGAGATATCATCATTAGTGAGAGACATAAGTCTCGTGGACCACCGTAGAGATCCCTTGTTCTCCTTGAAGGCGACCGTCTGCGGTAAGTGAGAAATAAACCACTTATACAACAGAGGTAAACAACACACAATGGCGCCACCACCCTTTGCATTCCTCATATGCAAAGAGAAATAGGTATCACCCAACAGAGTCGGAACGGGATTAAGAGTAGAAAAGATCCTAATAGCATTCACATCCACGAACTTGTCGATGTTGGGGAACAATACCAATCCATAGATGAGAAGTACAAATATGGCTTCAAAGGCATCCTCACTCATGGCCTTCCCATATATAGTAGCTTGAGCAATGAGGAACTCAGAAGGGAGACCTTGAATTCCACCTTTGGTAGTCATATGAGCACCAACCAGAGATTCATCTATGTGCAACATGTCAGCTATCTCTTGAGAAGTAGGAATACTGTCCAAGCCACTGAACGACAACTGGTCTAGAATGGGTATACCCACAAGATAGGCATACTCCTCAAGCGTAGGTAAAAGCTGGAAATCCGGAAACGTGAAACAACGGTACAAGGGATCATAAAACTGCACCAATACACTTATCAACCCTTCATCGACCTGAGTAGTCAGAAGAGGAAGAAGCTTCCCAAAACGAGCCTTGAAACCCAAAGGATCTAATACATAGGATGTCAAATTCCTTAACTCTTTCAGATCCGGCTGTCTGAAGCTGTACTTCTTTGTATTCCTTCTTTGTCTTTCCATGTCTGAAAATTTTGCAAATAAACCCCTTAAGTTCCTTGAAAATTTTCTTCTTTATTGATGATATGGATGCAAATGAGTGCATGAATGCAACAATCACACTCAAGGATCAAGCAAAGCACACCAAAGAAAGGTCATGGGATGGATCATGTTATCCTTAATATCAATCATCCATTTTGGTGGATTATGGTTTACACCTTATCAACACCCAAGTTCCATTGATATTAAGGATTCATGAACGGATCAACCATGAATCAAGGGTTTGTTGTAAGTCACGAGCATGGAGTTAGGTTAAGAACCACCCAAAAGGGAGTGTACTAGGGTTTAAACCTGCCAAACATGTTCTACAAGAGGTTCCCATAGTCATCATCCCATCTTTCGGATATTATCGGAGAAACGACTACTCGTATTCCAAAAATATTCTCAAGAGACTCCTATGAGTGTATTATCGCGTAACAATCGTATCAAATCTTACACTTGAACGACTTTCGCACTACATCCTAAGAATAGGCCAAGATGGGCTTGGTAAACTAAGGTCCTTGGCTTCTAAGGTCTATATTGGAAAGAGTAATGTCTAACCACAACTTACTTTTGTGACATTATTGATCCCAACATGACCTCCACCAAGTGAATGGACTTTCAAGTTAACTTGCTAAGGAATAACTCCACACAAGTCAACAAGACTACGCCATTCTCCTATCCTAAGTGCACTCGAGTCCGGGTATAGAACTCATCTCACAAAGATCACCAAGCATACAAGGAATTAATATCAAGCAAATCAATCATTACATACAATACAGTAATCCCAAATTGCACAAAAATATGTCACAAAACAAATACAATACAACAAGCATGAAAAGTTGGCAAAACCCACTAGGCAAATACAATTTATCCCCAGCAGAGTCGCTACTTTTCTGTAGCAGGGTATTCGTTACCATTAGAGATATTGACTAAATCCAAGGTAAATCATATAAAGTCAAGTCGCCACCGCACTTCTGTTTATCCAAAGGAATGGTTAGAAAGCGAACAAAAACCCAATAGTTTTAACAAAAACTAGTAAAAGAGAAACAGAGATCTGGGTAAGGGGGTTGGTTATGTAATGGGAAGGTGTTAGGCACCCAAAACATCCTAGGTACTCCTAGGGAGCCCTTTTCATACTTGTTGCAAAGGTTGTTTGTTTTGTGAAAATTTGTTTGTGCAAACATGATTGAAGAGATGAGAAGAGAATATACAAGTTATTTACATTTTGTGTTTGGATGTGTCGCATTACGCGAAAAACCGGCGGGAAAATAAGAACAACAGAGCCGCCACCGTGCGTTATTTATCCCAAAAGAGGGAAAGGAAACGCTCAGAGTAAACCTGGAAAAGACGTGGTCTCGCGACCAAAGAGAATGGGATCGGGAGTCGGTTATGCGAAGGGAAGGTATTAGCACCCCTACGCATCCGTCGTACTCGACGGGATCCACGCACAATAGAAAGGAAAATGGTTGCTAAAAACGCTGCTCACACACACACACACACTGGCTGAAAGAGACACAAGAAAACAGACAAGACTGAACTCGGCAGGACATCGTATCCTGGGCCTACTTAGTCTATCAGGCATAGACATCAGAGTCGAAGTAGTTCGGACTGGGGAAACGACACATGCTCGCTAGGATATCGCATCCTATGCATACGTATCTCCTTGGACGAAGGAGAATCAGAGCATTCGTAGCTCGGCTGACACGCACACAAACAAACACAGGCAAAGGCAAACGTGGAGCCCGAATGCCAATCACTGGACTGACATCAGCATCCGAACCAAAACAAACCCACACATAGGAAACCAACTGCCAGTCGCTGGACTTACGTCGGACTCCAACCAGAAAACACCTACACTGGAACCCGAATGCCACTCGAGGGACTTACATCAGCTTCCAAGCACACAACAACACACACAGAGGGGTTGAAGACACAAAAGTTGAAAGAAGAAAAAGGGTGCCCGGAGAGATCAGCTCATCTCCTGCCTACGTACCTCATCTGGTATGAGGATCAGGGCGACGTAGTTCCCCTACGCAGGGAAAAAGGACTAGCCTAACCAGATAACAGAGGGAGACACAACACTAGGGAGACTACGACTCGAGCCTAGATATTGTCATGCAAAGTCGTCCCTAAGTTAAGGTTTCTAGCTAACTTGCACAGGAAGCAAGCCTATCCTAAACATGACTTGCACAGGAAGCAAGCCACACCTAACCTAACTTGCACAGGAAGCAAGGGTCTCGATTGCAACTAGGGCAAGAGAAAGCGGAGGTCTCAATCGCAACGAGGGCGAGAGAAAAGAATTAGTGTTAGTTGTTAGTCAAACTCGACAAGACATCGCATCTCGTGCCTACGTATCTCATCTGGACATGAGAATCAGAGTTGCCGTAGTTCGGCTAAACTATTCCCGTTGGTTTGTGTTTTTTAAGTGGACAACGTCACTGCGCAATCTACCTGATGCTCGACCTTTGGAGACTTACTCACCTGTAGTAGAAGGAGTTAACGTATCCTTAAGAGGGAATAATGTTTGTTTGTGTTTTGGGAAAGCTCAAGCAAGAAAGGAAGTCCTATACGAAGGAACCGTGCTACCTTAATTGACATGCAAACGAGACTACGCGGAGTCTAGCAAACCTAGGGGATACAATCACACCACACAAGCACATACAACATGAAATAAACACACCAACAAGGGGCTCAAACATCAAGGCTAGGTTTTAGTCGAGGGGTCATATCAACCTCAACAAACAAACCTCTGGAATTGGGTAGATGTTGCTCTTAACCTTGCCATTGAGGGGCTAAGGTGAAGCAGATGAAAGGAGATGAGGGGTGTGCCTCATTGCTCTTATCCCTGGTCAGGGAGAGCTCAAGACAAGAATGTGTGGGTTCAGAAAGCGGGAACCCTTCTACACATTTGATACTGACTCAACTGTACAATTGTACAAGATCTTGGGTTTGTATCTGCAATGCATCAACACAGTGGTGTGAGCAAAGCAGATGACACACAAAATAGCAGGGGATAGGTTGCATATCCCTTGGGTTCTGCCAATTGCCTCTTCACTTAGGAGGTCTTTGACTATGTACAGGGACAAGATTTAAACATACACAAACATTGCCTCTTAAGGAGGACTTCAGACAGTTGCCTGGCCAAGTAACAGGCCAGGTCTTCCAGACTACATGAAGATTAGAAGTATACCTCAATGCAAATTGCTTAATAAGCAAAGCAAAGCAAAAGTTCACAAGGAACTGAGCAACTAAAAGCACCTGAAATAGTCAAGCAGACATTAGTATACAACTTCAAACAAAGCAAAAAGAAACAGACATCAACAGTTAATTAGAGGCAAATGGATGTGCGAGGCACAAGGCTTAAGGCATGTGAGCCAAGCCACCTACAAAACAAACAAGTTAAACAATGATATTCAAGCAAGCTCAATCAAAAAGAATTGGTCTCATTGGTCATTTGTTGGTCAACCTGAAAACATGAACTCAAAGGTGAGTAACAGGACCACTAGGGCAAACCTAGGGTCAAAAAGGAATGAAAAAGTCACAACAGCAAAGGGCAAGCATCCAAAATCATGTTCAAACAATTAAGAAACACAACCAATTGGGTTCACATTCATATCAATCATCATCATCATTTCATGAATAGTTTAGGTCAAAGTATAGCAAACAGAAGCTCATAGGAGTCAACAGCAAGACTTGCATCAAAAGCAAACTCAAACATTTCCAAAAATCACCAGATAAATCATGATCAATCCTAACACATAGCATGGTAAGCATGTCAAATTTCATCTTATTTGGACAAGTGGAAGGCAGTCAATGAAAATCAGAAAGTCAAAGCAATTTTGAACATGCTCAAAGAAGTCAACCAAACATGCATCAACTTGAAAAATTCATAAATCAGAGATGGTGTATGATAAATGAATGGGACTAAAACCATGGCAAAGCTTAGGATGTCTAGTTATCTCATGTAAAGTTTCATGTCCATCTAATAAAGTATGAGCATTTCACAAAACAAATGGGCACATGCATCACATAAGGTCAACATTTTGGTCAAACAGGGGAGAAAATCTCAAACAAATGGAAAATGGCACAAATAAATCTAAGAAAAATCACATGTGAACTAGACATACAAGAGTAGGTTCATGCAAAAATTCAGATCAATTGGAGGTCAAGAAGCATGGTATCCAAAATCATCAAGTTACACATCAATGGTGTGACACAAATTGTCACACCCTACTTCAAAAATTCACAACTCATAATCCAGATAAGATAAATTCACAAACTCTACATCAAAATAAACATGAATGTGTCTAGTTTGTGCTCAAAACGTTTCAACTCCATAGGATAAGTCATGACTATTTCACAAATGATTTGGTGGAATGTGCAAAATATGTATACATGTTACAAACCAATATGCCAAATAAAATCCATTGATCACAAAATTCTGGAAAAAATATGATAATTAAGTAGAGGTCATGATGAAAATAATGCAAAAATTCCCATGAGAATTGGATTTAAAATGATGGAGATATGATTTTTACAAGTTTGATGATCAAAAGTGAAATAAAAATGAAAAAAAACAATATAATTCAATGAGTCATGTGCCACGAATGGCATTTTTGTAAATATCCAAGCCACTTATTAAAACACGGTCGTTTTGGCACGGTAAAGGGAATGTTCTGATTGGCCAGCATGGGCTACAGTGGCCATGCACACGTGAGGGTTCAGAAATTCTGGGCAAGGCAACATGAGCTAGGGTTTCTGGGAACAGTACACGACCTTCATCTTCCCCAATTTGATTCGACCAAATTTTTTTTTCAGAAAATGAAATTAAGCATACCAAAATGATCAGCAAGCTTCAAGCATTACAAATCCACCATCCATTTACATTAAAACCAAACAAGCATCATGAATCGAGTGAAAACACATATGAGTAGCAAACTTTAAAACAGCACAACTTCAGAAATAATCAACCATTTTCAATCATTCAAAGCTCAGTGTGATCAGGGCAAGGAGATCTATAAAGTGTATAGCATGGATTAGAGAAAAAAGAGAATCGAATTTTTACTTGATTTTGAAGAAATGAATGAAACAGTGGTTGTTTTGATGATATGAGCTCGAACAGATGTCTAGCCAAGCTTGTGATGATGGATGATGAAGTTTGCTTGGCTCAAAGAAGCTCGGTTTTGCTCGACACCAACTCTGCCATGGAAGGGTGGTTGTTAATGCAGCTGTGGTTCCTTTGCTTACAGTAAGGAATGGTGCTCCAAAATTGCTTCCTCAGTGATGATATATGATGATGCAAGAACCAGGGCTCGAGTGTTTTTGAGTTTTTTTGGAGAAAAGCTCAACAGTTCAGAAAATGAGGTTTTTGAGAGAGAGGATTTTCTGTGTATTCAAGAGCTGCTAGGGTTTAGAATGACAGAAAAATGAGTTATATACTTCTGTTTAAGGTTGGTTTAATGTATGCTAATCATGTTTTGTTTTAATGAGCATATTTGCTAATTTTCCACTTTGTCCATATGGTGAGGTGTGATGGTAGAGGCCACGAATTTGGTCTTGTAACACAACCAATTTAACATGTCTGAACATATTTGAATGGCAAAGTGGATTAAAAATGGTTAAATCAAAAGTTCATAATTTCACTTCACTTAAAAATAATTCAAGTGAGTCAAAAAAGTCCATTTTGATCCATGAGGTTTTGGTGCATGAGGGTTACATTTTTGGAAAGAGGAGGTTAAATATGACTTGTTGGAAAAAACCTCACTAAATTTGGCCAAATGGTTTGAGAGATATGGCCTTTTGAAGTTCAAGAATTTTTGAAAATGAATTGATCATATCTTGCCAACCATACATGGGAATTGAGAGTTCTTGGACTTTTTGGAAATGGGAGAACAAGATCTTCAACTTTCATGTTGGGCAAAAATTCATTTGAAGCTTGTATCATGATGTAAGTTTAGGCTCAAGAATTTTCCATTTTTGGCAGTTAAAATTACAGGTCCAGTTTCTATTTTTGGAAATTTCTGATTTGGCTTCAAATTCTTCAATGTTGATGTTTGCCATGATATATGAGGCCTATTTGGACATGAATAAGCTCTCTCAAACCAAATCCAACCATCAAAACCATAAAATCAGTCACAGTTGACCAAGTTTGACTTTTTAGGGTTTCTGACTGATTGTGCATTGACTGATGACCTCTGAACATCCAATCTTTGACCCAAACACTTCAAATGGATCTCCAAGTCAAGTGAACATGTTGGACCAACCCTAGGGCCTTGGCTCAATGATAATTGTGCTTGCTTGCTTGATTGACTGATCTCCTGATCAGTTTGACCTAATTCTTCTGACTGGCTTGCACTTGGGCAAAAGGGACAATGCAATGCTATGCAGTGGACCATGTTATGCTATGACCTAATATGAGAATGTATGTACAATGATAGGTGCAAATTTGAGGTGCTACAGGATGGATAAACCCATTGCCTACGTACCATCTTAAAAAAAGATTAGGATCAAAACCTCGTAGTTCGGGGTAAAAATCTCAAAACAAGTTGGTGAATTGATTGGTCCAAAATCCTTAAGGTATTTTGTTATCCAAGGGAGAAAACTCAACCTAAAACCACAAATCCACCATGTGAGGATAGCTTCAACATGCTAGTGAGGGGTTAACCCTATAATAAGCATGGAAGACTCATTGTCCATCACTAAGGATATAGGTGAATATTACATCTACCACAAAGATAATTCAAACCTAATAGCTAAAGGTTATGGAAAATTTGATTAAGAAGTGGCCATTGGAACCACAAAAAGAAATTTGAATGAGTTATATTTACCAATTAGAAGTATGTACAAAATAGTCAAAGTTGACTTAAAGATTCAATTCAAAATAAGTATTGTGAAAAGAAAGTTTGAAAATCAAAAGCATAAGGCTTAGGTTTCTAATGTTTGAAAGCAAAGGTTAAATGTTTGAACAAAAGGTTTTGGCTTGGGTTAGAGGGGAGAGATGAAGAAGAAGGGTTAAGTCCTAAGTAAAACAAAAAGATGAGGGATGAAGAATCAAAACCACAATGGAGTTCCTCTCTTGAGATCATATTGATGATCAAAGTAGCTCCCATCCTTTGGAATAAGCAACCACAAAGCATAAGCAATCAAATAAGTCTCACAAGAGATCCTTAATGTATCTTGTATCTTCCACTTGGATGATCATGGAAATGGTCCCCCAATTAAGCTCAAATGGAAACTCCTAGCACAAAAGCACACACATCAAAGATTCCATGAAGTAAAACAAGAATGGACAAGAGTGAGTTTAGAGATTTGGTCCTTCCAATCCATCTTCATCATTAAGATCCTTTTACTCCAATTTTGCATAAGGAAGGTCCTAGAATCTAAGTCCAATTCTCCATTTTTTGCATAGGGAAGGTCCTAGAAACTAAGTCCATTTCTTTGCATTTGGTCCACAACAATCAAAACAAAAACACAAGCACAATAATATATACACAATTATGTGCTCAAGTGAGCAAAAGGCAAATGGCATTAACATAAACATGTGCTCAAATGAGCAAAGAGAAAAGCAAATGGATAATATGTGCAAGAATAGTAAATTGCATAAAAGTAAATTGCATAAAGTAAATATTAATTGTCAATGGTTAGTGTTAGTAGTTAGTGTGCCATAAGGCAAATTTAGCGCTATGTTAAGCAATCGTAATTGGACTTATGTAGAAGTCACAATCATCTGAGGCCGGTCAATAATAATGTAGGCAACAAACACAAGTTAGAAGTCTTGATTAGTGAACCAAGTCCCAAAAACTTGCCATGCCAAAAAAAGAAAATGAGAATTGATCTTGTATTGGTTTAAGCCTTTTGCATGATTTAAAAGACAACATATCCTTAATGCAAAGCCATTCACTTGATCAATTGATCAAGATGAATTAGATTTGAATCAAAGAAGATTAAATCTCCCTAACCAATGCTAACTTATCAACCTTCAACTCATTGATCAAGAAGAAAAGAAATAGAAGAAGAAGAAGGAGAAAATGGATAAGAGAAATGGAAATGGCAAAATTAAAGTGCATTAAATGAAGTACGATGTACCAATCCTCATATGTTGACCAATAACATTGAAAGTCAAGGTCAAATAATCAAAAACAGAAGTGAGATGAAGATTGGGAGTCAAGAAATGAATAAACTATTTTTGGCATTTTTTAATATTTAATTAAACTTGAATTAAAAATAAAATGGAAAGGTCAAACTTCAAAATTACTTCAAATCAACCTTGAAAGGTCCAACTAATTTATCCTAAGTTCAACAAGGTCAAACAAAGTTTGACAAAAAATTTCAGCATTTTTAAAAGTCAGAAACTATTTTTAATCAATTAAAAATGAATAAAAATAACCTAATTGAACTAAAATCTCAAATAAATCTCAAATCAATTCAAAAATTGATGAGAATATTTTTCATAGATCCATCATCATTCAAATAGGTTAGGAAAATATTTTTGTATTTTTTGAATATCAAAAACTATTTAAGATGAATTAAAAATAACAAGAAAAGAGAAAATTCACAAAAAATATCAAATGACAAAATAAAAATAATTAAAAATCAGAAATAGAAACTAGAAATTATTTGGGAAATAATGCAATTGGTCCCATAATTTTTGGTTAAAAAATGAAAGAGATATTGATTTTTGAAAATAATTGGAATTAAAGAAATTAAAACCAGAAAATAGAAAATGCAAAAAACGAGAGCCCTTGGATCTGAGCTCATTAATTGAGCTGGCAGATCCAAGGATCCAGAGGCGCGCGCCTATTGTGATCCATGGTCAATGCACTCACATGGAAAAAAAATAAAAGTCATAACAAGCAAGGATCCTGATTGAATCTGGGAAATAGATCACACGGCCAAGAATGGATCTGGAGACGATGAAGCCACCGGAGCCATCGTCTACTCCGGTGAGCTTGGATTTTCCGGCCAAATTGCAGAAATTCAAAAGGCAATCAAAGTACACGATCCTTATATCAAAATGAAGCTGGGGTGATGTACATCACCCCTGTAACCTTGAATCACACTCAAGATTCCTATAAATTAAGAAATTTGAGGTGGAAGATTCAGGTATGGAAAATGCAGATCAAGGAAAAACGAAATTGAAGCTACCACTAGCTTGCCTCTTAAGTGAGGACTTCATAAAACATTAGATCCAAGCAAATAGGTCCATGGATGATGAGATTCGAAGAAAATACCAGTTGGAGTGTAAGCTTGAATTCTGGTAGCTTGAGCTCGATGCCTTGCTTGCTTTGCTAAAACAGAAGTTCAATGAGATGAATGATGAAGGTTTAGAAGCATTAGATCTAAGAATTCAACCAGATGAAGTTGAATTTTAGATCTGAAAAAATTTGAGAAAAATGGAATTGCTTCTTTAGTGATGGCTATGGAGAGAATTCTGCAGCATTTCAGGTTGAATTAGGCGTGTCAAATGAATGGAATGAGGTCTCTATTTATAGAGGAAGTGGCAAGGAGAGTGTGATCAATCCGTGTGCATGGCATGTGGAGCTTCATTGCATGGGCTTGCATGATCATGCGCAAAGCCCAAAAACAATGCCAAATGAATTCTGAGCATCAGCCAAAAGGAATTGGACGTGTGACTTGCAAGGCAATTGTTTATGTACCAAGATTTCAAGTGAATTCCTCATTTGTACCTAAACCTTCATCTCTTCGAAAGTCCCAATGAAAAAATCCACACATGATCATGCGAGTAATGGTTGGAAAGGCCTTGATGTAAGGAACAATTGTTATGTTGAGCAAAAATCCATTTGAAGTGTGGAAATTTATGAAATTTGAGTTTAAAGTGCAAGGTGCATGACATGTCAAGGCAAAGTTTCTAAAATTAGCCAATTTTCAAGCCCCTCTGTTTTGATGATTCAAGCCTCAAATGTAAAAACATCCAACACCAAAGTTGTAGATCTTTTCAATACAATCAAAATGGACTTAAAGTTTGCATCATTTGGATTTTTGATGAAAGAGTTATGGGCACTTGAAGTTGGACTTTTTTTACTTTTAATGCATTTGGTCAAAAAGGACCTATAATGTCTTGCATTATCACATGTATTTACTTTGAGATTTTTAAAATTTGTTCAACATAACATTTGAAGTAGACATCTTAAGCTTTCCAATGCATTTGATCCCACCTCAAAATCATAAAAAAATGAATGAGTTATGTCCTTGGGAAGTTGACCCACAATTAGGGTTTCAGTCAAAATGACCTATAATATATTGGAATGGCATATGGCCTTCCAAGATTCAAATCAATTTTTGATGAACATGAACGTTGTTCATATTGTCCTTAAGAGCATTTTTTATTTTGGAACCATATCCATTTGACCAACACATAAAAAGTTAGGTCTTAATGCATTTCAAAATAGTCAGATGAATTGACAGATCAACTTCTCAAGTCCACAACTCATATATTGATGAATTGATGATTGAGGATACTCAAATAAGTTCAAATATGCATGAAATGATGAATTAAAGAACTTCCCTTGATTGTGTTTGACCATGGGCTGAGGTTGCTTCATGAGCAAGGCATTGTGGTGCACAGATGAATTAGGGTTTCCTTGGGGCACAAACCTTAAACCCTTTGACTTGCTTTGATCAAAATGATGAATTGAGATGCTAGGGAGGCATATTTGATGGATGAGAGCTTTTGGAACCATTGTCATGCTTGCTATCATCTCCTCTTGACCATGTCTTTGTACCAATGATCTCCGTAAAGCTTCTGACCTTGTGATTGCTCAAGCTACAAACAAAAATGTTAGTGACATATTTTTGTGCTTTTGGTTAGTAAAAAAATGAGAAAAGCAATGATATACAATTCAAGCATGCTTGTTGATCTCAAACCAACTCACAGAAGGTCCCACCCAAAGGCAAAGGGAACCAAGATGCTAATGATCCTTGAGGCTATGCCAATGAAATGTTATGATGCCATGAGGGATCTTAGGGACAAAATTGAGGTCTTACAACTACTATTTTTGCTCAAGCTGGTAGCATGGATGCTTTTGAAGCTATCTTTGTATTACTCATCTATGGTTTATCCTTGTTCCCTAACATTGACAGTTTTGTTGATGTTAACGCCATTAGAATCTTCTTGATTTGAAATCTTGTTCCTACTCTGTTGGGTGACATGTATTGCTCTTTGCATTTAAGTAATTCTAAAGGTGGTGGGATTGTTGTATGTTGTGTTCCTCTTCTGAACAAGTGGTTTATTTCTCACTTGCCTCAGACGCCTGCTTTCTTGGATAACCGACAATGTCTACGGTGGTCTTAGAGACTTACGTCTCTCACTAATGATGATATTGTTTGGTATGATTCTGCATTGGGTAGCTTGGATATTATTGACAGTTGTGGTGAGTTCTCTAACGTGCCTCTCATTGGTACATAAGGAGGAATCATTTACAAACCTGCTTTGGCCTGTTGTCAACTTGGGTTCCCTTTGAAAGATCAACCTAATAACGTTCAGTTAGAGGGTCTATTCTATCAGGAGGGTAAAGATTCCCAACTTTTGAAGAGTAGAATGTCGTGTGCTTGGCATAATGTGCATAGGAAAGGAAGATCTGGGCTCGGTCCATGCAACTGTGTAACTTTGGATGCTTACACTATTTGGGTGTAGAAGAGAGCCTTGGAGTTCAAGATGGCATACGCTTATGAAAGACCTATGTCTTTGGTTGTGGTTGAGCCATAAATTATCCCTATCCAAGATATAGAGGAGTTATAAGACGCGCCTGCCAAGATGAAGCAAGAGAAAGACTTGTGGGAAGAGCGGTTCCATGCTTTGAGCCAAAAGCATGAGGAGTTGCAGCTTGAGTCGAAAGACAAAGATGCACTTATAGATATTCTTGAGGAGCGTGCAATGAAGAGATAGAGAGGGCCATAGGATTTATTTTCCTCTAGCATGCCTCCATCTTCCGGTGCTTGGAATAAGATTGTTGATTAGTTTGTCCTTAAGAAGGCTCAGATAAAGACATCCTTTGAGTCAGAGATTCGACGCAGTCGGAGGAAGTACACTCCCTTGGCCAGATCATCTGATGCAGTTGCTAAGGATCCTTAGGATTACATTTTCCTTTTCTCTTGTATTTATATTTTGGTTTCTGAAATTGTACTCAGTGCAATCCTTCCAAATTTTATGAATAAAAAGAGATCTTATGGTCAAAATTGTTATTATTGTTAATTATTGTTATTAATCGAAGTATTTGCAAATAAGACTTCATATGTTCCTTAAAATTAAAACTTATCAAAAACATTGCATTTCATGCATCATTTGCATAACATGTTTCTTACGCCAGGTGTCTTATCAGTTCTTCTTCTGTGTATCAGCCAAGCTGACTCAACACTACAACACTTGAGCTAATCGTTTAAGAAGAATTGAGCATCTAGAGCAACAAAATAGAGAGCTTAAGGATGAGATCGCCAGACTCGTGACATTGATGGAATATGTGATAGTTGCTCAGAACCAACTGTCTCCGGCTTCTGCAACTCATCCTCCTCAGAGGACTGTTATTTTAGAGATTGCTTCGCCATCAGTACATGTTATTGCTGCCAGCCAGTCTGTTCCTGCTATGCCATCTGGGTTCCCTTAGGGAATGCCGTCGAACTTTGTACCTTAAGGGTATACGCCTACTTTTTCTTTTGTGTCGGCATCTAGCTCGGTCCTTTATGTGCCTCCTCCTATTGTTCACGCTCATCCTCGTGTCGAAGAAATTATTTACCACTATGAGCCGTCTAAAGGTCCAGATGTCTACGAGAAGATGGATGAGATGAAGAATCATTTTCTTGAGTTGCACAGGAAATTGAAGACTCTGAGAGGAAATGACTTATTTGGCAAGAGTGTTGTTGAACTATGTTTGGTTCCCAATGTCAAAATTCTAGTGAAATTCAAGATCCCGTACTTTGAAAAGAAAAAAGGGAGTACTTTTCCTTTGATTCATCTTGTCATGTATGCTAGAAAAATATCTACTCAAACTGATAATGATCAGCTGCTTATTCACTACTTCCAACATAGTCTGACGGAAGCTGCCCTCAAATGGTACATGGCCCTGGACAGTGCTAGCATTCATACTTTCAATGACTTGGGTGAGGCCTTTGTCGAACAGTACAAGTACAACGTTGATATGGCTCCAGATAGAGATCAATTTAGGTCTATGTCCCAGAAGGACAAGGAGACATTTAAAGAATATGCCCAGAGATTGAGGGAGTTAGCTGCTCACATTAGTCTGCCTTTGAAAGAAAAGGAGATGACCAAGATTTTCTTGAAAATGTTGATTTCATTTTATTATGAACGTATGATCTCTAGTACCCCCAATGATTTTACTGAGATGGTAAACATGGGGATGAGATTAGAGGAAGGAGTCTGGGAAGGGCGTCTGTCCAAAGATGAAGCATCGACAAGCAAGAAGTATGGTGGTATCTTCTCCAAGAAGAAGGAAGGAGAAACTAATGTAGTATCATTTGGGACGCAGATGAGGCCTCATGTCAGGAAAAGTTCCTAATCCCGTCAGCATCAACATCAAGTATCATCAGTTATTCTAGTTTTTTCCAACAATTCAACCAATCAATCAGTTTCAATTCAACAACATCATCAACAACAACCACAACAACGAATCAACAACAACAACAACAATCATCAATAAAACTTCGATAGGAAGAAGGTCCCTTTTTACCCTATTCCTATGACATATGCAGATTTGTATCCGTCCTTAGTAATCAAGAATCTTATCCAGCCGAGAAACCCTCTGCAAATTTTTGAGCCATTGCCATGGTGGTTTAAACCTGTTCTTTTCACCAGGGAGCCCCTGGTCATGATATATAGAATAGTTATCCGCTGAAATATGAAGTTCAGAAGCTTGTCAAGAGTGGTATGGTGTCCTTTGAGGACAGAGCGCCGAATGTGAAATCTAACATGTTTCCTTCTCATGGTAACGCTTCTATAAACATGGTGGACGACTGTACAGGGAATTTCAGAGTATTTGATGTACGTCGTGTCCGTAGGTCTTTGGTGGAGACCCACGAGGATTTGTGCAAGGTGAGCCATTATGAACATGACCATGATGGTTGTGTCATTTGTAGTGTGAATCCTCGTGGTTGTGTAATTATCAAAAGAGATATTCAGAGATTGATGGTTGAGAATGTTATCCAGGTTTAGCAGTCAAGGTACATGGGCAATGATGTGAATGTGATAGTGCCAGTATTCAAGACCCCTAAGCGGGTAGTTATTCTATATAATGGCAGCAACATCAATAATGTCAACAGATCAGTATCACCGTTGGTTATACGGTTAGCAGGCCCCGTCCCCTACTCATCTGATAAAGTTGTGCCATACCAGTATAATGCCACTATGATAGAAAATGGTCAAGAGGTTCCTCTTCTAGTTGCATACTCAGTGGTGGATATTATCGATATAGAAGGTGACCCGTAGTGGTCGTGTGTTCAGTCCAGTGTTTTCGAAAGTTGTGGAAGATATGTCTGTGGGTAAGAAGGCAGAGATTCCTGCAGTTGATCCAGTTAGTGTTCCAACATGTCAGTCTGGTGAATCCAGTAAGTTGAAGACTAACGATGATGATGAGGTGTTGCGCCTGATAAAGAGAAGTGAATTTAACATTGTGGAGCAGTTGCTCCAAACGCCATCAAAGATTTATGTGTTATCGTTACTGATGAACTCCGAGGCGCATGGAGAGGCTTTGCAAAAAGTATTGGAACAAGCTAGTATGGAACATGATGTTACTGTGGATCAATTTGACCATATTTATGCCAACATCACTTATTGTAACAACTTGAGCTTCTGTGACGAAGAACTTCCTGAGGAATGCAGGAATCACAATTTGGTGCTCCATATTTCGATGAATTAGAAGGAGGATGATATGCCTAATGTTTTGGTTGACACAGGTTCATCGTTGAATGTGTTTCCAAAATTGACTCTATCAAGACTCTCCTATCAGGGCGTCCCGGTGAGGTACAATGGCGTGGTTGTTAAAGCGTTTGACGGTTCTCGTAAAATTGTCATTGGAGAATTGGATCTTCGAGTAAAGATAGGTCCGAGTGATTTCCAAATTACTTTTCAAGTGATGGATATTCACCCGGCCTACAGATGTTTGTTGGGAAGACCATGGATTTATGAAGTTGAAGTTGTGATGTCTACTTTGCACCAAAAGCTGAAATTTGTGAAGAACGACAAGCTTATCGTTGTTGGTGGAGAGAAGGCATTATTGGTAAGCCATTTTTCATCTTTTACTTATATTGATGCTGAGGAGGAAGTTGGAACGTCGTTCCAAGCTTTGTCCATTACTGATGAATTAAAGAAAGTTGGGGTATACATGTCTTCTTTAAAAGATGCACAAGAGACTGTTCAAGCTGGCAGTATTGATAAGTGGGGTCATGTTGTGGAATTCGTGAGAATAAAAATAAAGTAAGGCTGGGATTTCAACAAGGGCCATTCAACTCTAATCTCAAGGTTATGCAACCAATTTTCTGCAGTGAAGGGTTCATTCATGAGGATGATCAACACTCAACTGCCATTATTGAAGACAGTGATGAAGACAAGGCTTATGACAACTTTGTGACACATAACCAGACTTGTAACAACTGGATTGTTGTGGATGTTCCTGTTGTTATGCACCGTTCTAAGTAATTTTTTTTCATTATTTTTAAGAAAAATCTTTCTCCTATGCCTAAGGGAGAAGTGAACATTGTTGGGTATTTTCCTTATTATTATTAATTTAATACAATTTTATTCATCCACATCTATGATGTTTTTATTTTTACTTTTCGCTTTATCAGAAAAATGGTAATCAGAAATAACAAAAATAAATAATAATCTTTCCATCTGCATAATATTTGTTTGCACTCCACTTCTCTAAAATCAAAATATCAAATCATTATGCAGGTTGGTTCTCAAACCCATTGAATATAATGATCCTACTCCCTCTCAAAATTTTGATTTCCCTGTGTTTGAAGCTGAGGAAGAGATTGATGATGAAGAAGTATCTTATGAATTATCCCATTTGCTTGAGCACAAGGAAAAAACCATTTAGCCATTTGAGGAGCAGATTGAATTAGTCAACTTGGGTTTCGATGATGATGTGAAGGAAGTCAAGATTGGGTATCAATTGTGTCCAGAAGCTAAGAAGGGGTTGATTAATCTTCTTTGTGAATATTCTGATGTGTTTGTTTGGTTCTATCATGATATGCCTAGTTTGGATTCTGAGATTGTGGAGCATAGATTGCCTTTGAAGCCAGAATGCCCGCCAGTCAAGCAGAAGTTGAGAAGAACTCATCATAATATGGCAGTGAAGATTAAAAAGGAAGTGCAGAAGCAAATTGATGTTGCTTTTCTTGTTACCTCCGAGTATCCACAGTGGGTGGCCAATACGAAAGATGATTTTCCTCTACCACACATTCATATGTTGGTAGACAACACAACTAAGTTCAAAGTCTTTTCGTTTATGGACGGATTTTTCGGTTATAATCAGATCAAGATGGCACCTGAAGATATGGAGAAGACTACATTCATTACACCTTAAGGAACATAATGTTATAGAGTGATACCTTTCAGGTCTATGTTGATGATATGATTGCTAAATCAAGGACTGAAGAAGAGCATGTTAAGCATTTGTTGAAGTTATTCGAGCGTTCGAGGAAGTATAAACTCCACTTGAATCCCAATAAGTGTATTTCTGGTGTTCGTTATGGTAAGTTGTTGGGCTTTAATGTCAACAAGAAGGGTATTGAGGTTGATCCCACAGAGGTCAAAGCAATACAAGAGATGCCTGCGCCTAAAACTAAGAAGCAAGTCTGGGGTTTTCTCGGCCGCTTGAACTATATCTCAAGATTTATATCACATATGACTGCCACATATGCACCTACATTCAAGCTTCTTCGGAAAGATCAGTCTTGTGATTGGACCGAGGATTGCTAAAAAGCTTTCGACAATATCAAAGAAAATTTGATTACGTCTCCGCATGTTGAAGGAAGACCTTTGATCATGTATTTGATTGTGCTGGAAGAAAGTATGGGTTGTGTTCTTGGTTAGCAAGATGAATTTGGGAAGAAAGAATATGCAATTTACTACCTCAGTAAGAAGTCCACCGACTGTGAGACTCGGTATTCTATGCTTGAGAAGACATGATGCACATTGGCTTGGGATGCTAAGTATCTGCGCCAGTATATGTTGAATCATACTACTTGGTTTATATCCAAAATGGATCCAATCAAGTACATTTTTGAGAATCCTACTTTAACTGGGAGGCTTACCCATTGGCAGATGTTTTTATCTGAGTATGATATTGAATGCCGATCTCAGAAAGCTATTAAAGGTAGTGTCTTGGCTGACCATTTGGCTCACCAACCTATTGAAGATTATCAGTCAGTGAAATATGATTTTCCTAATGAAGAGATTTTGTACTTGAAGATGAAGGATTGTGATGAACCATTGCTTGAAGAAGGGCCAGAACCCGGTTCCCGTTGGGGCATGGTATTTGATGGAGTTGTTAATTCATATGGTAATGGCATTGAGGCAGTGATTATTACTCCTCACGACACTCATTTTCCATTTACAGCTAGATTAATCTTCAAGTGTACAAACAATATGGCTGAGTATGAAGCTTGCATTATGGGGCTTGAAGAAGCCATTGATCTCAGAATCAAATACCTTGACGTCTATGAAGATTCAGCTTTGGTTATGAATCATATCAAAGGTGAATGAGAGACAAATCAACCCGGTTTGATACCATACAAATATTATGCGAGGAGGATTTCAACTTTCTTTACAAAGGTTGAGTTCCATCATATCCCTCGAGATGAAAATCCGATGGAAAATACTCTTGCAACCTTGGCTTCCATGATTGTGGTAAATGTTTAGAATGAAGTTCCTATATTGACTGTGATGCGTGTTGATAGGACAGTCATGTGTTTGATGTTGAAGAAGTCAAAGATGAAAAGCCTTTTGGTATTTTGATTTCAAATGTTTCCTCCAAAGTCAGATCTACCCGTCTGGGGCATCTTTGAAAGATAAGAATACTTTGAGAAGATTGAAGGAGAATGGTGATCCAAAATGCAGCGGAAATTAAAATTTTCTCCTTTAGTAATCCTTATGAATGGGCATGATCAGTGATAGAAATCGTTACCTCTTGTGGAAATTGAAACCTTTGATGCAGATCTAAGCAGTGATCACGAACGTTGAATGGTGACAACACCTATACTCAGTCCACACGGACAGATTCCTTCAGTCTCAGTGCTAGCTGCTATGAATGAAGGCTTTGAGTGAGAGAGAGAGAGAGAGAGAGAGAGAGAGAGAGAGAGAGAGAGAGAAAGGGAGAATCAAAATTTCATCTAATGAAATGCTTATGCACAAGGGTTCTATTTATAAAACCACTTGTGTGGGATGCAAGCTAAAAAGCCCACTTAAGTGTATATGGCCCATATCTTATGGTATACAAAAAAATCACTTAAGCGCGTGGTATCTTACCATATTTTGTACTCTACTTAAGTGAACCATACCTTAGGATGTTCCATAATTCACTTAAGTGCGTCGTACCTTACAGTGTTCCTTATTTACTTTATCTCTCATCAATCCATCCATTTGTGTGTGACCCTATAGGTTTTCGTGACATTGGCAATTATATTAAATCATGTATTTAACATAATAAACAGTAAGCATATCTAGTAACACATCACTGCTACCCAAGGCACGAAAATGTCATATGATCTGACAAATCCCTTTTGTGATAATACTTGTGTGTCCAATTACCCTTTTTCCCCTATGTCTATATTGAAAACAAGGCATAGACCGTGTCATCCTTGTCCAATTCAATATTAGGCCCTTAGACATTTATCTTGTTACGCGGGATGGGCAAATTCCATCTAGGTCACTCATGTCCCTCAACATGCTTCATGAAGTACCCATCAACTGTCTTTATGGTCATCCAGTTATGGACAACGTTTAATCATCAATAAAGCACTCTACTCTACATTTAGGTTCCATAGTGGTTTCAGGTCGAAGGGTGGTATACATCATTATCACCATGAGAATAACTTATGACACTTTACATATTATTCTATAAAGTATTCTCATAGCGGATTAATCTAGTACAAATATTACTCTTGATATGCATACCTATGTTTAAGACTTGATAACTCCTTATCCATGATCCATGAGATGTGATCATTAGTCTATATATAATAGTCTTAATGCTTTAATGTTATCCCACTTCACATCAAAGATTGACTACGGATGCTTTAAGAGTAGTGTCCTTATGTTTAATGGGATCTTATGATTATGTCACACTTGATACATTAAACAGACTAGCTATTTGTAAGACCCCAATTTTGTCCCTAAGATCCCTCATGGCATCATATCATAACATTGCATTGCCTCAAGGATCGTTGGACACCTTATTTCCTTCCCTGTGGGTGGGTCATCTTTTTGAGAGTGGTTCTTGATCACCAAGCATGCTTGCATTTGTATGTCATTGCTTTTCTTTTTACCACTAACCAAAAGTACAAAAATATGTCATCTAACCTTTATCTTGCAGATGAAGCAATAACTGGTCAAGGCATCAAAGGCATTCATTGAGCAATATATGGTGGTCATTCTTGAGATTTGGGCCCCATGATCATTATCAAGAGTTCATATGAGCTATGATGTCATTTTGAAGCAAAATCCCAAGTGGTAGAGGCTTAAATCTCATCAAAACATTTTCAAGTCATCTGAAGACCTAGAAAGTCAACTGCAAAGTCAATTGTGGATTTGGAGGTGGGAAGTGACTAGAAATACTTCATTCATGTTCAAACAAGTCTCATTTGACATTTCAAACACTCACATTGAAGAATTTGAGGTCCAGTCATAAATTTCCCAAAATAGCAAGTGACCTATAATTTGAAATTTCCAAAAATGGAAAGGTTTTGGACCAACTTCAACTCAATATTACATCATCAAGAAAGCTTCAAATGAAATTTTGTCCAACATGAAAGTTGAAGATCTTTCCCTCCCATTTCCAAAAAGTCCAAGATCATGAATTTCTAATGTGTGGTTGAGGAGATATGATCCAATCATGGCAAAGTGTGCTTGAAAATTCAAATGGGCATAACTTTTGAACCAAAGCTCCAAAATGAGTGGTTCTTTTTGCATTTTGTTCATCATGACTTGTAGTTTCCAAACATCTCATTACATGGCTTGATTTTCCCTTGCACGGTCATGTGCTCACTCATGAAGTTTTGTGAAGAAAATTTTCTAAAATCATTTTGGTTGATCATGGGCATAAAAAACCATCTCCAAAGCTTGCATGGGCATTGATTAAGTCGATTTGGGCCAGAATTGTACACTGTTCACGCATGCATGAAGTGCATGAGGTGAAAATATCATTTTGCACATACACCTCATAAATTGCTAATCTTAATTTCATTTGGCTTAAACAGGTTTTCAGCATGATTAGCATGGCATATATAAGGTTAAACATAATTGCTTTCATCATAAACATTCATTTCAGATCTAGATTCAAGAATCATCAAAAAAATTTCTCTCAAAATATTTTCCAATTTCATCACACAAGAACCTTTTCTATTGATGAATTCATGCTCATGAGGTGTTTTTGAGGAGATTTGGGCGTGGAATCAAAGCAAATTGTGGTATATTGAACCATACTCAAAGCTTGAAGCATCCATGGAGTTTGCAAATTGAGCTGGATTCGTGCATACTGGAGCATCCAATTCATCACCAATCATATCAATAAGCATTATGGAGAAGATTTGAGGCATTGTTGAGCTTCATAGAACACGATTCCAGGTTCTGTTCTTCAAAAAGGTCAGGATTCGACCTCTCTAATTCTCAAATTCTTTGTTATATTCATGTAGATCTTTTGCTGGTGATGATTTTGGTATAAAGTTTGATTGAAATGGCTCAATATTCATGAAGATATGCTTGATTGAAAGTTTGATGCCAACTTTCATTTTCTTCGATTTGATCTTGTTATTGCGAATTATGGTTAAATGATTGTTGATCTTGCATGTACATGAGCCAAGGAATCGATTGGTATAGGTTTTGTTAATTTCTGGACACTTTTTTTGAAAATCTGGAAATTCAGATGAAGATCATCTTCATCTTCATCTTCAACCTTTGAATATCATCGTTTCCAGAATTGGCTATGAGATTGCTAGGATTTAGCTACGAAACATTCATCAATTTGCTACGAATTCTGGAAATGCGCTTGGCTTAGGGATTTAGTTGAAACGAGGTCGTTTTAGGTTGCACGCGCATTAATTTGAATGTGGCAAGGGTTCGATCCTGGCCGAGTGTAGCTTTTCAAAATGCCTTGCTATTTTTCCTTTTCCCTCCCATTTTTTATGCTATGCTCATTTTTGACTTCAATATTTTTCCCAAACTTAGAAAAATCATAACAATTTGAAAATTGCACCAATTTGATCCTAATTTTTTGCTATATGCTCCTCATGTTGTCTAGTTTTTTATGAGTATAAATTTGCAAGTTGTGCTTGGCTGAAAAAATAATTTGTTCTAGGTTGATTGATCACATGTACATTTATGACATTGCTTGATTCAAACTATCATGAAATGCTTGTTTCTTATCCAATGAACCTGAAATTTTGCATGATGAATCTAGACACATTGCTGGACATTTTGGTTTTGGTTTGACATTTTTCTCAATTACCATTTATGTTTTATGCTTGTGCTAACTTGGTGTGGCAATTTGTGTCACACCTTTGAATGTTCAACTTGTACAATGTGATTTCCATGCCAAATGATCTCCAATGTTTCTGATTTTTTGTGTGATGGATTTTGTGAATGTCTTGATTGCTCATGATTTTTTCCAGAATTATTTGAATCATTTCTGTTTTGATTTGAATTTTCATTCACGTTGATCACATATGAGCTTTGAAATTGCCTTTGACTTCACTTGATCATGAAATGCATTTGGTGAATGATTTTGATGTGAGCCTTTTTAGGATTTGTCAATATGTGGTTGAAGTTACTTTGTGTTGAATTTCAGCTCCTATTTTAAAAAATTTCTCCATCTTTGACCCTAGGCTTTGACCTAGTGGTTTGTTGCTTACATGTGAGTTTTGATTTCAGGTTGAACATCCAAGTGCCATAGTTGATGATGCTTCATCATGTGATTGTTGATGTTTTCTATTGATTACTAACATTTGTGTGTTTTGTAGGTTGATGCTAACTCATTTGAGTTTGCCTTTTGGCTTACACATTTTGTACATTGGGATTGTCTGTTGCTTATTGACTGTTGTCTGTTTGTTTGAGTATTGTACTGATTTGTTTAGTTGTTTCCACAGGTACCTAAGTTGCTTTAAGTTCATTTGAACTTTGCTTTGCTTGGTTGCTTAACCACTTAGGTATAATCCCTAATCTTCATGTATTCTGGAAGACCTACTGTTATTGGTAGGCACCTGTCTGAAGCCCTCCTTAAGAGGCAATGTTTGTGCTTGTTTAATTTTGGTGCCAAGCAGGTAAAGTCCTCTTAAGAGGCAATTGGCAGATAAAAGAGATGTGTAATCCATCTCCTGCTACTCAGTGTGTCATTCACTTTGCTCACACCATGTGTTGATGCATTGTGAATAAGAACCCAAGATCTTATAGAGTCAACCATTTGTGGAGAAGAGTTCCAACTTTCTGAACTCCCACACTTTCCATTGATCAAAGCTCTCCCTGACCAGGGATAAGAGCTATGAGGCACACCCCTCATCTCCATTTCATCTGCTTCACCCTAACTCTCAATGTTAGGGTTAAGAGCTCAAAATACCCCATTCCAGTTGGCTGTAAAGCCTAACCTTGCTTGAGCCTAATTGATTGTATATAGTGTGTGATAATTGACTTGTTTGTTTGCTTACTTGATCCATCTGTGCATATTTGGTTATGTGTGCCTTGGTGCATGTATCATCATTACTTGTATATCATTTCATAATCATTGTTCATCACTTTGTAACATTTTGTTTTGTCCATGGAGGAGGCAAGCATAAGTCCATTGATTGGCAGTTGTTTCCTATGATATGGTGGGAGACTAGTATAAGTCCATTGATTGGCATCTGGTATACTTGTTTTGTTTGTTTTGTGAGACTAGTATAAGTCCATTGATTGGCATCTGGTATCCTTGTTTCATTTTGTTTTGTGAGATTGGTGTAAGTCCATTGATTGGCATCCGATATCCATTTTGTTTTGTGAGATTGGAATAAGTCCATTGATTGGCATCCGGTATCCATTTACTTTGTCCATTTGCTTATTGCATTGTTGCCTATTCCAAAGGAATCACTTGAATCATCTACATATGATCTCAAGAGGTGAACATATGAGAAGTTTTACTTCCTCACCCTCCCACCTTTTGTTTCTTTAAACCTCCATTTGCATGCTAACTTGAAACTTGAAATCTATTGTGCAAACATTTTCATTTCTTTTCAAATTAGAAACCTAGGCCTTAAGCCTCTGACTTTTCAAACTTCATTTTCATAATACTTCTTTTGAATTGAATTCTAATCATACTTTGACCATTTTTTGTGAATAAATTCTAATTGATTAATTCCACTCATTCAATTGTTTTGTGGCTCATGTCCACTTTCTTGATAAGTTTTCATACATTAGCCATAGGTCTGATTTATCCTAGTTGGTTGATGTTAATCTCACCTTTTGTCCTTAATGATTGAATTGTAAGACTTCCTTGCTTATTATAGGGTTAACCCCTCACTAGCAAGTTGAAGCTTTTCTCACATGGTGGACTTGTTGTTTGTATAGGTTGAGTTTTCTCCCGTGGATAACGAAAGACCTTAGGGCTTTTGTTTTAAAATCAATTCACCCATACTTTTGGAAATCTTTTAGCCGAACTACGGCGTTTTGATCCTTACCTTCCATGGAAAGGTACGTAGGCAACGGGTTCATCCGTTCAAACACAAAAATAATAACTTGTATATTCTTTTCTCATCCCTTCAATCCATGTTTGCACAATAAATATTTCATAAACAAATAACAATTCGTACAACAAGTTGTGAAAAGGGCTCCCTAGGAGTACCTAGGACATTTTGGGTGCCTAACACCTTCCCATTGCGTAATTAACCCCTTACCCAGATCTCTGATCTTTTCATTGGTTTTCTATGTGTAAAACTTCTAGGCTTCTGTTCGCTTTTTAGCCATTCCTTTGGATAAATAAAAGTGCGGTGGCGACTCGATTCTTTGTATGCTTTGCTTTTGATTTAATCAATAAATCATAAAGTGACGAATACACCGCTACACTATTCTAGGGACTTTATTAAACAAACATAATAAAAAAATGTCTTTTTCATTATTAATAAATAATTCGATACAAGTACCAAAAGTATTGGCCTCTAAGGCTTACACCAACAATCTCCCACTAGGACTAGAGCCAATCAGGCATGCCCCTAATACCCATAGATCTAGTATGGCCATCATGCTTCTGCTGCGCAAGAGGCTTTGTCAGTGGGTCAGCAATATTGTCAAGTGTAGGTACTCTACATATTTTTCACATCTCCTATATCTATTATCACTCGAATGAGGTGATAACGCCTAAGTATATGTTTGGATCGTTGGTGAGATCTAGGCTTCTTAACTTGTGAGATAGCACCATTATTATCATAATAAAGATCAATGGGATCCACAATGCTGGGAACTATGTCAAGTTCACTAATGAACTTTTTGATCCGAATTGCTTCCTTTGTTGCACTTGAGGCAGCAATATACTCGCCCTCGGTTGTAGAATCAGTAACTGTATCTTACTTTGAACTTTTCCAGCTCACAACACCACCGTTTAAGCAGAACACATAACCAGATTGCGATCTAAAGTCATCCTTATCTGTCTGGAAGCTAGCATCGGTGTATCCAATTACAACAAGCTCTTCCTAACCTCCATATATCAAGAATGAGTTCCTAGTCCTTCTCAAATACTTAAGGATATTCTTGACAGCTACCCAATGAGCATCACCGGGATTAGATTGATACCTACTCAATGCACTTAAAGCATACGAGACATCTGGTCGAGTATATAATATGGCATACATGATAGATCTTATTGCAGATGCATATGAAATCTTATTCATGTGATCCCTTTCTTCCTTAGTTGAAGGGGATTGTGTTTTTGATAGACACAAGCCATGCTGCATGGGTATGAATTCTTTCTTGGAATCATGCATATTAAAGTGTCTCAACACTTTGTCTATGTATGTACTCTGACTTAGGCCAAGCAGTTTTTATGATTTATCTCTATATATCCTGATTCCTAATATATAGGCTACTTCACCTAGGTCCTTCATAGAAAATAATTTCCCCAACTAAGTCTTTACTTGTTGCAGAGTAGGGACATCGTTTCCAATGAGTAATATGTCATCTACATATAATACCAGCAAGATGATCATGCTCCCACTAACATTCTTGTAGGCACAAGGCTCATCTTCATTCTTGATGAATCCATATTGTTTTGTTGTTTCATCAAAATGAAGATTCCATCTTCTGGAAGCTTGCTTCAATCCATAGATTGATCTCTAACTTGCATATCTTTTAGGCTTCTTCTGGTATGTCAAATCCTTTAGGTTGTGTCATGTACATATCCTCAAGAAGATTCCCATTAAGGAAATCAATTTTGACATCCATCTTCCATATTTCATAATCATGATATGCAACAATAGCAAGTAAAAGCCGAACTGATTTAAGCATTGCAACTGGTGAAAAGGTTTCATCATAGTCATCCCCATGAATTTGTTTAAATCCTTTCGCAACCAGTCTTACCTTATAGATATGTACCTTATCATCCATGCCAGTCTTCTTTTTGAAGAACCACTTGCATCCTATAGGGTTAACTCCTACAGGAGGCTCTACCAAGGTCCAAACCTGGTTTGTGTACATGGAATCCATTTCAGATTTCATGGCTTCAAGCCACTTCTCAGACTCAGGACTAGTTATGGCCTCTTGGTAGGTCACGGGCTCATCTTAATCCATGAGTAATACATCACCTTGATCAGTTATGAGATGTCCATATATCTCAGGTAGGTGACGTATCCTACTTGACCTACGCTAGTCTTGTTCTACTTGAGCAGGTTGCTCTTCAACAACTACTTGTGTTTCCTGCTATAATTCCTCCATAGGTGTATCAATGCTTTGTGATTCTTGAATTTCTTCAAGCTCTACTTTCCTCCCACTGATTCCTTTGGAAAGAAAATTCGTTTCTAGGAAGACTCCAGTTCGAGCGACAAACACTTTGCCTTCAGAAGGATTGTAGAAGTAATACCCTCTTATTTCTTTAGGATACCCCACAAATAAGCATTTGTCATATTTGGGCTCAAGCTTAGTTGAAGTTTGTCGTTTCACATAAACTTCACAACCCCAAATCTTCATATAAGACATATGTGGTTTCTTACCACTCCATATCTCATATGGTGTCTTCTCAACCTTTTGGATGGAACACAGTTAAGTGTGTAAGCTGTTGCCAATAGTGCATGTCCCCAAAAGGAGTTTGGAAGATCGGTGTGACTCATCATGGATCAGACCATGTCTAACAAGGTTCGGTTTCTTCTCTCAGATACACCGTTCCATTGGGGTGTTTCAGGAGGAGTAAGTTGGGATAGAGTCTCACACTCTTTAAGATGGTCATTAAACTCTAGGCTTAAATATTCACCACCTTGATCTGATCGAAGAGTTTTAGTATTCTTACCTAGTTGGTTGTGTACTTCATTCTTGAATTCCTTGAACTTTTCAAAGGACTCTGATTTGTGTTTCATTAATGATCAGTAAAATAGCAAGTGTACTATTTTGCCAATGTAGTAATAATAGGGAAGTTTCCCAAATATCGATCCCGAGAACTGTGCAGTAATATTAGTTTAAATCATGATTCAATTAAACAAAAACAGGAGTTTTAAGGTTTGGAGTAAATTTGCACTATAACTGAGTTAAACAGAATGCAAAATAAAGCTTTTACACAAATATGAAAATCATGCCAAGGTACGGTGTGTGACTATTTTCTGCAATGACCTTGAATGTATATCTCCTCAACCAGTTCAAATATTCAATTACATATCTTAAAATTGTTTCCTCCTAAAACCTTAGAGGGAAACCTTTGGTCATTCATTCTAATACCTCAGTCCTTAGAAAATTATGAAGAAACCAAGCTTTTTAAAATAACAATATATAACCAGTAACCATAGGGTATCCCTAGTCCTAGGTGATATCTACTACAACTTAATTGTGCAAAAACCTTAACAATTGCAATCCTGCAAATTGTTAACCATATAACAATCCTTATTTTTCTGATAATGAAAGCATTAAAAACATTGCACAGTTAAATGGAATAACAAACGTAATATTAAGGGAATTAAGAATTCAAAGTCATTACATGATCAAATCAGGGACACCCCCTAGCATTGGGGGTTTAACCGCTCATATCATTCAAAGAAAATACAACATTTAAATTAGACATTACAAGAAATGGGGATTCCGTTGATCCTCAATCGCATTCGCTCATGAAGGACCTCCTTTCTCTGAAACTCTTGATCGTACCATTCTCAATTATACCAATCTTTGTCGTTCAAAAAAGTCCTCTTTTCTTTTCCTCAAAAAGTACCCTAAATAGTCACTGGTCAATTAATCGATGTAGCAAATACCCAAAACACCCTCCGGTGTTAGCAATTCGAAAAATCCAATAAAATTAGAAGATGAGGCGTCCAAGCCAACACTGGCCATTTCAGGCAACACGGTCGACCGTGTTGGCTTACTGCTTATGGTTTCCAAAATGCCCATTCCAGACTTCCTGACACGGGCACCCGTGTTAGCCCACTATTTTCTTCCACAACCTCCTCTTTTATCCTTCCCCTAACACGCGCCATGTTAGGTGACACGGGCGGTCGTGTCATGGCTACTGTATCTTCAAAACTTCTTCCCCGTGAGCCCGGAACGCCGGATTCCCTTGGCGAGTCTTTGGGCATTCTTGCTTGCACCTGAAAACCAACATAACTACCTAAAAGAAATCATAAAATGCAGTACATTGACAAAAACCAAAGATAATAACCAAACGCGGATGGAAATGCGAACATACAATTTACTTGACAAAATAATAAAAAGGTAAAACAAAGTGTTACTGACTTCGTGAATTAATGTTAAATGAGTGTCAGAAAACTAGTAAAATTGGTGACCGATCACAACCTCAAACTTATCTCATTGCTTGTCCTCAAGTGATGCTCGGGACAGCATGGCGATCACCCCTAAATTCTTCCAATTCACTTGCCGCAATATTGTCTTGATCTTTCGCGACTCCCTTTTCACTTTTCGTTCACCGTTTTATTCTTCCCCGGCTTTCGACGTTCCGCCACACTTTCATATCGAAGCACTTCTTCACCTGTAGCTTTTCACACTCTCACCAAATCTCTTCGGGTTAAAGTGTTTACACTCAAAAGTCAGAGCATGCAGAGTCAAGTCCTAAGTTTAAATAACATCTATCTTCCTTTCAAATACACATCACACACACACTATTTGAGGGCTTTTAAGGTTGTAACGGGGCTTAGGAACAAGGTGGGGAAAAAAATAAAAAAAGGGAAACTAGTGGTTTAGGCTCAGAGTCCGTGTTGTCATCCTCATCACTGTGTTCAATCGTTCACCTTAGAGACTTTTTTTTGGACACCGTTCTTGTTAGGATTCATTAGTTTTGTACTCATGTGTTTCTTCGAGCATGCTTTTTGCCAAACTAAATCTCCTCTAGATAAGTGCTTTATTCTACTTCTCATTTTTTTTCTCTTTCTTGAAGTTTCACAACAACAATTTTTTTTATTTTCTTTTCTTTTCATCTCATCTGCACTTATCTAGTTCTTACCGGTGTCCCAACCCCAAACTTAGAATTTTTCACATATCAACAATCTACAACACTTATCTGAGCAAGGTAAGGGAGTGTTTGGGCTTACGGTTATTTACAGCGGTTCATAACAAACAAAAGGGGAATATGGCTCGAATTGGGTAAACGAAGGGTAATATTGAATGGTTGGCTGGAAAGGCTTGGGGTTAAAACAAAGAAGTGCCTCAGTGTGTATATCTGTGTCTTGAAATTCCAATATCTACTTACACAAACTCAAAGTGACAAAGACATGCCTGAAAAACTCTCATGATGATACATGTTTGACTTTTTATGATCCTCACCATGTTTGGTATAGCTTATAGGTTCCAAGATACCTCTAGTGTGATGTAGCTTCGTCTTTGTTTTGGGTGCAAAGTATTCATGTGTCATACCATAGCGGAAAGTCACGTCTGATCATTCACTTCAGTAGTACCAACTTTCGGGGGTTTCCTAGGGAGCAAGTATGGGGTGTGTCTTTCATCCACTAGCTACAAGCCTCATCATTCATCTGGCACGAATACCCTCGATCTACAACATACAAAATACCACACACACTAATTACATAGACAATAAACAAACCGCAGATGAAATAATCAGAAAAATGACATAAAAATAATGTTAAAAGAAATTAAAAAAAAACCACACTTGAACCAAACATTGACCGCAATGTTTATTCTTTGATAGAGGGGGGACTCACAAAGCCTCACTACGGCGGAGGAAATTACAACATTAAATGTTGCATCATCACATGCATCTCATCCATTACCGTTCCTTGACGAGCTTGCTCGACTCCTTGGCGTGCCTGCTTCGCTCGGAGATCAACGATCTCAGTCTATATCCACAACCATTGGTCAGGTGTCATAAATGACGATCCGACACCTGTATATATGGTGTCCTCTTATGGAGGGACAAACTTCTCTTGCTCTTGCGCATCTTCCCCGTGTTGGTCACCTGTAGCAAAAGTGTCAGCATTGTGCTCGTCCATATCATCATGTACGACACTCTTATATAACTAGTTAGCAGTGTCGGAAATGTATATCCTCGCAGGGTTAGGAAGTGCCATGATAAACTGGTTATAACTCATCAAAGCATAATAATCTGAGATTTGAGAGATCATACATTGCTGAACTAGAGCATTCATGTCCATCTTATTCTTACCTGACACTAGTGTCTACTTCAGGGCAGCATGGTTGTATCCAAAATGGTGGGATATCTGTGTGATTATACCCCAAATGGAGATTCTTTCCTGAGTAGCTATGTCCACTCTACCAAGGTAGTCAACTGTAAATGTTGCAACACTCACAGCCACCCTGTTTTCCATGGCAAAGAGAAAGAACAACTCCTTTTGATTAGCCACCCCGATACTATCACCCCTATCAAAGAGTGTGAAAGCTAGTACCTTCTAAGCATAGCAGAAACAGGGGTTCTGAATCCTAGATGCCTTAGCACCCTTTGCCACATAATTGGTCAGACCAGTAATGGCTAAACAGAAAGTTTTAACATCAAAACTATCCGGAACAACTCTAGGACCATACAGGGGTACATGGAGGATATCACCTATTTTCTCAACCGTCAACTCATGGTTAACGTTATATAACCTGAAATGCATAGTGCCACCATAGTACATCGTGGTACCTGTCCACTCCTTCTTCGGCTTAACTCAATAGTACTCAAAAATTCCAAAGTTATACACTCAAAAGTAGGCGCCTCACAGTGCAAAAACTCTAACATGCCTAGCATATGAAACATTCTATGCAGTTCTTCAGACATACCCAATTGAGCTAGAGTGTCAGAGCATAAACACCTCGTTGGCGTGATCTTACGCTTGACGTGAGACGAATAACGCCTATCATGCTCAAGGTTGTCTAAGATGATGTCGTGATAATTTGGATGGCGAATAGTCCTCTTTCGAGGCCTTGACGGCTTAGCCTTCGCTTGCTTTCCCTTAGCAATTCATCTTGGCGACATATTTGGTCCCTGCAAAAATTTTGAGCAAAAACAAATGATGGAGTTAGGAGGAAATATTACCGTGTACTTGTAGAGGGCGGAAAATGGAGCAGCTTTTATGAAGGGAGTAGGCGATTTGGAAGGTTTAAAGTGATAAAGGAATGAGCTTTAATGGTGGAGGTTATGGAGTTTTGTGAGAGCAAAAGGAGGAAGAAGGAAGGTTAAGTGAGAAAGAGAGAGAAAAGTGGAGAAACTCTGATTATTAGGAGTAATGATGAGTTAATATGGTGCTTATTGGTGAAAAAATTGGGTAGGGTCCATACAAAGGGAAGTTTAAACACCCAAGATGTTGAACACGTGCTGCCTGCCATGGGCCGTGTCCCGTGACACTGGCGGCCGTGTCAGGATTCTGTTTTCCAATCCATTGCTTCAGTAGGTCTGACACGAGCCATGTCACCGAGTGTTTTCCTCTTTTGGGCATACCCTGACACATGATGTGTCAGCTGACACGGGCACCCGTGTCAGGATACTATTTTTTGCAAAAAAAAACTATTTTTTTGACCTGTCTCTCCTTGCTCTTATGACATACTGAATTCTCCTGGTTGAGTTCAAACCTCTCCTTCCGTCCTATGTGATTATTGCGTAAACCTACAAATAAAAAAAATGAAACACACTAAAACAACTAAAATCGTTAGAATTAAACAACGTGGGTTGCCTCCCACGAAGCGCTTCGTTTAATATCGCATGGCTCGACGGTCGTCCATCTTATCCTTTGAGACGAACGTTGTCTATCAACCCACTCTCTTGCCCTTTGTAATAAGGTTCCAATCTTTGTTTGTTCACTTTAAATGTGTCCCCGTTACTTTGATTTTTAAGTTCTATAGCTCCATGGGGAAACACTCGGTGAACCAAGAACGGACCGGACCATCTAGATTTCAACTTTCCCGGAAAAAGTTTTAACCTGGAATTAAACAAGAGCACCAACTGTCCCTCCACAAACTTCTTTCTCAGGATCTTCTGACCATGCCAGTTTTTTTGTATGCTTCTTATAAAGTTTGGCATTCTTATAAGCTTGATTCCTAAATTCTTCTAGCTCATGCAGTTGAAGAATTCCGGATTCACCAGCTTTGGCAAGATCATAATTTAAGAATTTGGAAGCCCAAAACACTTTGTGCTCCAACTCAAGTGGAAAGTGACAAGCTTTACCATAAACTAACTGATAGGGGGACATACCTATAGGCGTTTTGAATGTTGTTTTGTATGCCCATAGTGCATCTTCCAGCTTCATTGTCCAGTCTTTTCGAGATGCGTAGACAATCTTTTATGGGATTTACTTTATCTTCCTGTTAGACACTTCGACCTGGCCACTCGTTTAAGGGTGATACGGTGTGGCGATCTTGTGTTTAACATTGTACTTCTTCAGCATATTTTCCATCAGTTTGTTTAAGAAATGAGTACCTTCATCACTGATAAGTGCTCTCGGCACTCCAAATCTCGAGAAAATATTGTTCTTAAGAAAAGTCACTACCACTCTAGAATCATTAGTGGGCAATGCCACCGCTTCCACACATTTTGACACATAGTCCACTGCTACTAAGATGTAATTATTTCCAAATGAGGGTGGAAACGATCCCGTGAAGTCTATTCCACACATATCAAACAATTCGACTTCCAGCATGGCGTTCTGCGGCATCTGATTCCTCTCAGAAATATTCCATGTCCTTTGACATCTATCACACTCCTTGACTATGTCGTGTGCATCTTTGAACAGTGCGGGCCAGTATAGACTCTACTGAAGGACTTTAGTTGTTGCTCTGTCACCACTTAAGTGTCTTCTATAATCTGAGTCATGAAAAGGTCTAAGCACATCCCTTTGTTCCTCCTCCAGGAAACATCTTCTGACTAGTCCATTTACTCCTCTCTTGTACAGGAATGGGTCATCCCACAAGTAGAACCTGCAATCATGTAAAAACTTTTTCTTCTTGTTAGAATCGAAATCATTAGGGATTACACCACCTACCAGATAATTCGTGTAGTTTGTGAACCAATGGATACCAATGACAGTTAGGATGTGTTCATCAGAAAACTCATCCTTTATTGGTCTCTTGTCTTCTGTTTCTTCAATTGGTGACATTCGAGACAAATGATCGGCAACGGTGTTTTCACATCCCCTTTTGTTCCTAATTTCCACATCAAATTCTTGGAGGAGCAAGATCCATCTCAGAAGCCTCGGCTTAGAATCTTGTTTAGCAAATAAATATTTCAAAGCAGTATGGTCAGTATAAACAACAACCTTCGATCCTAATAGATATTGCCAGAATTTATCAAATACATAAACCACTGCTAACAACTCCTTCTCAGTAGTTGCATAGTTCATTTGTGCAGGGTTCAGCACATGACTAGCATAGTAAATGACATGTAACAACTTCTCTCTCCGTTGTCCTAGAACTGCCCCTACAACAATATCACTAGCATCAAACATGATCTCAAATGGGAGAGACCAATCAGTGGCAATAAAAATTGGTGTCGATACTAATTTGTTTTTCAATGTCTCAAAAGTTGTGGCACATTCTTTATCGAACACAAAAGCCTTATCCTTAACCAATAGAGTGGTCAGCGGTTTGGCTATTTTAGAGAAATCTCTTATGAACCTGCAGTAAAAACCTGTATGTCGTAAGAAACTCCTGATACCTTTTTCGTCAACCAGAGGCGGAAGTTTAGATATCACCTCCACTTTTGCTTGGTCGACTTCAATTCCCTTGTAGGAAATTTTGTGACCCAAGATTATTCTTTCTCGCGCCATGAAATGGCACTTCTCTCAGTTCATAATCAAATTCGTTTGTTGGCACCTGTCTAAAACAAGAGAAAGGTTAGTTAAACAGTTATCAAATGACGATCCAAAGACAGAAAAGTCATCCATGAACACTTTCATATGCTTTTGAAGCATGTGAGCAATGATGGAAGTCATGCAACGTTGGAAGGTGGATGGAGCATTACACAGGCCGAATGGCATTCTTATGTATGCAAATGCACCAGAAGGGCATGTGAATGTCGTCTTCTCTTGGTCTTCCGGAGCAACAACAATTTGATTATACCTGGAGTATCCATCTAGAAAACAGTAGTAATCATGACCAGCTAGCCTTTTCAACATTCGATCAATGAATGGCAAAGGGAACTGGTCTTTTCTGGTCGCGATGTTTAACCTCCTCTAGTCAATACACACTCGTCAACCTGTAACTGTCCTTGTAGGGATTATCTCATTCTTCTCGTTTCAAATGACGGGGGTCCCCCCCCCCCTTTTTGGGGACCACATGTACCGGACTCACCCATGGGCTGTCATATATAGGGTAGATAAGACCAGCATCTAACAACTTCACCACTTCCTTATGAATCACTTCTTTCATTGCTGGGTTAAGTCTTCTTTGGGGCTGGACCACAAGTTTGTGATCATCTTCCATGAGAATTTTATGCATGCACAGTGTAGGGCTAATACCTTTCAAATCCTCAATTTCCCATCCGATGGCATTCTTGTATTTTTTTAGGACTTGGATGAGTTTCTCTTCTTGGATACTCTTGAGGCTCGAATTTATTATAGTCGGGCATTTACCTTCAGATTCAAGGAAGACATATTTGAGATTCTCAGGAATTTGTTTCAACTCCGTCCCCTTCTTGGACTCTTTATTCTCCTCGCATGATTGAGGTAGTCATAAATCTTCCCACCGGTGTGGTCGAGATCCTTTCCAAGGGGGTTGTGTGTTCATCATGGCTAGCACTTCTGATTCCCTGTTGTCCACTTCTTTATCACCGTAAAAAATGGACAAGCTCAACACTCTTTCCAAAGGTAATTTCGGTGCATTCAAAGGACTATCATAAGCAATCACTTGATCTAGAACCTCTATAGTATGACTAGTACCAATATCATCTTTGTATTTCATGGTGTTTCGAACATCAATTTTTAATTCCTCATCATAGACTTTTAAAGTCATAGTACCTTCCTATATGTTGATCATACATCTTCCTGTCTCTAAAAAGGGTCTCCCAAGAATGAGAGGAATCTATTCATCCTCGAGCATTTCTAGAATCACGAAGTCCACCGGGAATACAAACTTGTCAATCGTCACTAGAACATCCTCAACTATCTCACAAGGTTTCTTAACTGAATGATCGGCGAATTGGAGTGTCATCCTAGTATCTTGCACAGCCCCTATACCCAGTTTCTTGTAAATGGATAACGGCATGAGACTCACACTGGCTCCTAGATCAATAAGAGCTTTTTTGAATGACCTATCTCCGATGGTGCAAGGGATAGTGACAGCTCCTCGATCTTTCTTCTTCGTTGGAAATTTCATACCCTGCAAAATAGCACTACAAGTTTCGGTTAGAATAATCGGGTTGGTGTCAATGGTACGCCTCTTAGAAATGATGTCATTCATGAACTTGGTATAGGTAGGCATTTGTTCAAGTGCTTCCAAAAGCGGAATGTTGATTTCTAGCTTCTTGAACAACTCTAGGAATTTTTCAAATTTTTTCTCATGTTTCCCCTTTTTCTTATTTCTGGTGTGAAAGGGAAGCTTAATGATCAGTTTTGGTTCAATGACTTTTTCTTTCACCACTTGTTTAGGTGCAACCAATTCTTCCCTTACAACTTCATTTTCCTTGATCTTAACGTCTACTTCAAGCAATTGATCTTCATTTTCAGCCTTCTCCTCAAGGACTTCATGAGATTTACCACTTCTCGTTGTCACAACACTAACATTATTATGCTCTCTAGGATTTGTCAAAGTTGCACTTGGTAGAGCACCTTGTGCTTGAGAACTTGAGGCTAATTGTTGTGCTATCTGACCCATTTGAACTTCAAGATTTTTTATGGAAGCGGTAGTGTTTTTCTGATTGTTTCTAGTTTCTTCTTGGAATTGAACATTATGAGCTGCCATTCTTTCAATAGCAATCTCCCAATCTGCTTTCTTAGGGGCTTGTCGTTGCTGTTGTTGTTGATATTGAGTTTAATATTGACCTTGACCTTGTTGAGGAACATTCCCTTTCTGATATTTCCATGAGAAGTTAGGATGATTCTTCCAACCAGGATTGTACGTGTTGGAATAGGGATTATTCTACTTCAAAAAATTTATTTCTTCAACTTGTTGAGGAGTTGCAAAACACTATATTGCTTGGTGCGGGCCATTACAAATCTCATAGTAGACGAGAGGAGCAGGTTGGACTTGAGCAACCTGTTGGGTACCTATATTCATCGCTTTCAGCTTCTTTTCGACTTTGGCAGCGATAGTATCTTCTATACAGATTCTATTAGTTTCTAGCTTCATATCAATAACTCCTTCAGCTTTACTTATACATTTTTCATACAACTCCAAGTTTTCATTAGTAGCAATTGCTTCAATGATACTTTTGATACCGGTGGCTATTGAGAAATTAGTTGAGCCACCAGTTGCGGTATTAATCAACTATTTGATCTTTATTTTGAGACCATTTACAAACATCTGCATCTTTTCTGTTGGATCCATATTATGAGTTGGGCAAGCTACTAGGACCCTTTTGAATCTCTTGTAAGCATCTCCCAAAGGTTCACCATCTTTTTGCTTAAAGTTCAGGATTTCATACTGTTTTCTCAGAAACATCGATGCTAGAAAATACTCATTCAGGAAAGCCTTTTCCATATCTTCCCATGATGTAATGCTACCGGCTGGGAGAGAATAGAACCATTCTTCAGCTTCTTCCGCTAAGGTGAATGGGAACATTCTTAACTTCTTTGCTTCCTCTGTGTGGCCATGAATTTTTAGAGTGTTGCTCATGGTCAGAAATCTCTGCAAATGCTTGTTTGCATCTTCATTTACCTTTCCAGTGAAATTCTTTCTTTCAAGTTGATTAGTAGTACTTGGATGTAGCTGAAAATTATCCACATTCACCGGTTGGTTGACAATTGTTAATCTTCTGGTTAGTGCATTTGTGCCTCCGTAGTCACCCAACAGTCTTTCTGGTGGTGGTGGGTTCTCCCCCATTATTTTGATCTCTCTCTCTCCCCGAACCTGAATCTGAACCTAAATGAATGGAAAGTTGTTCTTCTTCTGATTCCAATCTTGCTAATCTAGCTTGTCTGAGTCTTGCACACAAAGTTCTTTCGATTTCTGCATCAAAAGGAAAATCAATTGAGGCCTTACCTCACATACAAATATTAGACACAAATTAATTGATAATGATCGAAATAAATACCAAAAAGAATAGGGAATAAATTTTAGTTGCAGAGCAATAAAATTTCAATTGAACTAAATTTAAACTTTATATTTGGCAGTCCCCGGCAGCGGCGCCAAAAACTTGATCGATAAAATAGCAAGTGTATTATTTTTCCAATGTAGTAATAATAGGGAATTTTCCCAAATATCGATCTCGAGGACCACGCAGTAATATTAGTTTAAATCGTGATTCAATTAAACAAAAACATGAGTTTTAAGGTTTAGAGTAAATCCACAATATAACTGAGTTAAATAGAATGCAAAATAAAGCTTTTACACAAATATGAAAATCATGCCAAGGTACGGTGTGTGATTATTTCCTACAATCACCTTGAATGTATATCTCCTCAACCAGTTCAAATATTCAATTATAGATCTTAAAATTGTTTCCTCCTAAAACCTTAGAGGGAAATCTTTGGTCATTCATTTTAATACCTAAGTCCTTAGGAAATTACGAAGAAACCAAGCTTTTTGAAATAACAAGATATAACCAGTAACCATAGGGTATCCCTAGTCCTAGGTGATATCTACTGCATCTTAATTTTGCAAAAAACATAATAATTGCAATCCCGCAAATTGTTAACCATATAACAATCCTTATTTTTCTGATAACAAAAGCATTAAAAACATTGCAGTTAAATTGAATAACAAACATAACATTGATATAATTAAGAATTCAAAGTCATTACATGATCAAATCAGGGACGTCCCCCTAGCATTGGGGGGTTTAGCAACTCATATTATTCAAAGAAAATACAACATTTAAATTAGACATTACAAGAAATGGGGATTCCGTTGATCTTCAATCGCATTCGCTCTTGAAGGACCTTCGTTCTCTGAAACTCTTGATCGTACCAATCTCAATTGTACCAATCTTTGTCATGTAAAAAGTCATATTTTCTTTTCCTTTAAAAGTACCCTAAATAGTCGTTGATCAATTAATCGATGTAGCAAATACCCAAAATGCCCTATGGGGTCAGCAATTCTAAAAATCCAATAAAATTAGAAGATGAGGCGTACAAGCCAACACTGGCTGTGTCAGGCAACACGGCCCTCCGTGTTGGCTTACTGCTTCTAGTTTCTAAAACGCCCATGCCAGACTTGCTAACACGGGTTGTGTCAGCTGACATGGGCACCTGTGTCAGCCCACTATTTTCTTCCACAACCTCCTCTTTTATCCTTCCCCTGTCACGGGCCCTGTCAGGTGACATGGGCGGTCGTGTTAGGGCCATTGTATCTTCAAAACTTCTTCCCCCGTGAGCCCAAAACGCCTGATTCCCTTGGCGAGTCTTTGGACATTCTTGCTTGCACCTGAAAACCAACAGAACTACCTAAAAGAAAGCATAAAATGTAGTACATTGACAAAAACCAAAGATAATAACCAAGCACGAATGGAAATGCGAGCATACAATTTACTTGACAAAATAATAAAAAGGTAAAACAAAGTGTTATCGACTTCATGAATTAATGTCGAATGAGTGTCAGAAAACTAGTAGAATTGGTGACCGATCAATTAAATACACATAACCATAACTACTGAAATCATCAGTAAATGTGTGAAGTAGTGAATACTTCCTCTGACAGGTATGTTCAGTGGTCCACATACATCAGTATGCATGAGGGCCAAAAGATCATTAGTTATTTCACCTTTTCATATGAATGAAGACTTTGTCATCTTTCCAATTAAACAAGATTTGCATGTCTCATATGATTCATAATCAAAAGAGTCCAAGAGTCCATCTTTATGGAGTTTAGAAATGTGTTTCTCATTTAAGTGGCCTAATCGACAATGTCAAAGGTAAGTTGGATTTAACTCATTATGTTTCGTCCTTTTAGTATTAATGTTATAAATAGACATTTCAAGATCAATGACATATAGTTCATTGTTCATTTGTGCAGTAGCATAAAATATATCATTCAAATAAGTGGAGCAACAATTATTCTTTATTATGAATGAAAAACCAAACTTGTCCAAACAAGAAACAGAAACAATACTCCTGCTAATTGCAGGTACATAATAACAGTTCTCTAACTGAATTATTAGACCACTAGGTAAAGTCAATACATAAGTTCCTAAGGCTAAAGCAACAAACTTTTCTCCATTGCCAACCCGTAGGTCAACTTCACCTTTTGCCAAATCTCTACTCCTTTTTAGCCCCTGCACATTGGTACAAATGTGAGAACCGCATCTAATATCTAATACCCATGATACAGAAGTAGATAGATTAATTTCAATAAAAAAATACCTGAAGTTGAAGTCTCTACTCCATTCTTCTTATCTTACAATACTTTGGGCAGTTTCTCTTCCAGTGTCTGGTCTTACCATAATGGAAGCAGGTTCCTTCCTTTGCTTTTCCTCTATTAGGCTTCAAAGCAGGAGCAATGGGTTTGAGTTTGGCAACTTCCTTGCCTTTCCCTTTACCACCCTGCTTGGTGGGTCTTTTGTTTTGTCTCTTTCCATTTCCGATCATCAGAATGGACTTCCCTTTTGACTTCAAATTCTGCTCAGCAGTTCTTAAAATTCCTAGCAGTTCAGGAAGAGTTCTGTCCATATCATTCATGTTGAAATTAAGGACAAATTGACTGAAGCTATCTGGCAATGATTGCAAGATCAAATCAGTCGCAAGTTCCTTTCCGAGGGAAAAACCCAACCTCTCAAGGTTCTCCACATACCCAATCATCTTGAGCACATGGGGACCTACAGAGGCTCCCTCAGCTAACTTGCTTTGCAAAAGGGGCTTTTGAAACTTCAAACCTTTCATGTCTTGCCTGCTCTTGATAGAGCATCTTCAGGTGTCCAATCATATTGAATGCTACCATGTTCTCATGTTACTTTTGCAACTCTGAGTTTATGGTAGCTAGCATGAGGCAAGCAGTTTCATTGGCATCATCAACATGCTTCTTATAAGCATCTCTTTCTGCCTTAGGTGCAGAACTAGGAGGTTCCTCTTCAGGAACAGGTTTCTCCATGACATACAACTTTCTATCATGCTTGAGGACAATCCTCAAATTTCGGTGCCAATCCAAAAAAATTATCCCAGACAATTTTTCTTTATCAAGGATTGATCGTAAAATGTCGTTAGAGGTGTTTGTTGTCATGGTAACCTACATGAAAAATATGAAAATATAAGTACCACTAAAATAACATATTTAATTAGGCCTTTAATTAAATATGCTCCCATTATTTTACTCAAAACAAATGACCCTCGCCATTTGATTCGGAAAATCCCATTGGAAGATTTTCTAGTGAGTCGAGATCCACATTTCACTTTATTTTAAGTCCGCGTAGGCGTATTACACAGAACTAGGTTATTTAGGTAGGAACTCCTTCCATTTGTATCTAATACAACTCTAAAATATTTTAGTTGGGTGAATAACTCCTTATTCCAATCCATCATATAGATCATTTCCAACTCTTACTTCTAAACATATATAATCTTATTATAATTTGTTTAGTTAAGTTTGACCCATTATTTTAGAAATTGGATATTACAATTATCCCATCACACCTTACTAATATAGAACATACACCTCACGTAGGCGAAACCTACATTATTCGATACTAGTCTTGGTGAGTGCTAAAACTTGGAAAGCATAAACTTAGTATTTAATTTGAGGGAATTTGCAATTATTTTGATCTCACCGGCTTATTCATCATATAAATCATCACTCACATGCATCAACATACATTTACATGCATCAACGTACATACAAAATGAAATAGTTATGGCCCCTAGCGTAATTGCTTTCCCAAGCCAATAGGAGAACCTAAGCTAACCTAATAACGATCTAAGCTTCTCCAAGCAAGATCTTCAAGGTTGTCCTCCTTTGATATTGTATTCTTCTCTTTCTTCATAACATTACATTATATAAAAGAAACTTGTTTTACATACGAGAGAGTGAGATGAGAAAAGAAGTTACATTAAGAGATTAAAAGAGAGGCACGATGCACATGCCGTATTTTAAAATCCCAAAAACAAAATAAAGGAAAACTAAGGCCATGACCGATCACCACAACACAATAATAATAAACACATTATAACTATTAATTTAAATTCTTTTAATTAAATAAATCAAATTAAATTTTGGCGATTGATCACACTACACAGAGTTAGTCGGGGGTTCCGCTGCCCGGTCAGCGAATAGTGGTTCCGCTGCCCGTTCAGCGGATGGTGGTTCTGCTGACCATTCAGCGGACAGGGGTCAAGGGTGGCAGCGCCCCGACGCAAAATTTTAATGAATAATTCATTTGAAATCGACTTTTTTTTCGCATCAACACTTGATACTTTAAAGCACAACTCTTGTACAGTCACAACCTTAATGGCATAACTCTTTGACAGCACAACCCTTGTACCGTCATGAACCCTAATGCAACAATTTCATACCGTCAAACACACCTCGATTGTTAATTCAGTATGATTAATCAACACGTCATTGCTTCATCATACTAATGTCGGATTCCGAAGCAAATGACCATTGATCGCTCAAAGGAAAATAATCATTAAGTGTTTGAATAAACGAAATAGAAATAATATATCATATATACCATATTTTGCATCAGAATTACTTATATCATATATATAAATTGATCGATCTCATTTCTGTAACCTATAGACGATCGATGTATCGCTGCTTCACCATACAAACGTTGGATTTCAAAGCATAGTCAACATCAATCATCCAAATCATACACACATGATGCCAAATTTAATTACTTGTTTATTATTTAATTTATTCTATCTTTTAATCGTATTAATATAGAAAATACAAAAAATAAATAACTATCAGATGCATGGTTTTGTAAGTGGCTCTAATACCACTGAAGGAGAATGGCGATCCAAAACGCAGAGGAAATTAAAATTTTCTCCTTTAGTTATCCTTATGAATGGGCATGATCAGTGATAGAAATTGTTACCTCTTGTGGCGATTGAAACCTTTGATGTAGATCTAAGGAGTGATCACGAACGTTGAATGGTGACAACGCCTCTACTCAGTCCACACGAACGGATTCCTTCAGTCTCAGTGTTAGCTGCTACGAATGAAGGCTTTGAATGTGTGTGTGTGTGTGTGTGTGTGTGTGAGAGAGAGAGAGAGAGAGATAGAGAGAAATGAAATTTTATCTAATGAAATGCTTCTGCACAAGGGTTCTATTTATAGAACCACTTTTGTGGGCTGTAAGCTAAAAAGACCACTTAAGTGTATGTGGCCACTATCTTATGGTATATTGGATCCTTAGACATTTATCCTGTTATGCGGGATGGGAAAATTCCATCTAGGTCACTCATATCCCTCAGCATGCTTCATGAAGTACCCATCAACTGTCTTTATGGTCATCCAGTTACGAATAACGTTTGATCAGCAATAAAGCACTGGACTCTACATCTAGGGTCCATAGTGGTTTCAGGTCGAAGGTTGGTATACACCACTATCACCATGAGAATAACTTATGACACTTTGCATAACATTCTATATAGTATTATCATTAAAGGTCAATCCAGTATAAATATTACTCCTAATATTCATACCTATGTTTAAAACTTGACAACTCCTTATCCATGATCCATGATATGTGATCATCAGTCTATGTACATAATATTATTAATGCTTTAATGTTATATCACTTCACAACAAAGCTCGACTACAGATACTTTAAGAATATTGTGCTTATGTTTAATGGGATCTCATGATTAAGTCACACTTGATACATTAAACGGACTAGCTATTTTAGGGACTTTATTAAACAAACATAATAAAGAAAAAAGATTTTTTTATTAATAATAAATAATTCGATACAAGTACCAGAAGTATTGACCTCTAGGGCTTACACCAACAAAGATTAGCTGGCAACTTCTACCTGAATGTGATGTGCTTTATAAGAGAAACTTCGATATGGTTTTTCTCATATGCATGGATAAACACGAAGTAGACCTGTTGATGACTGAAGTTCATGAAGGTTCCTTTGGTACTCATTCCAATGGACATGTTATGGCAAAGAAGATGTTGAGATCAGGTTACTATTGGCTGACAATGAAATCTGTTTGTTGCAAGTTTGTGAAGAAATGCCACAAGTGTCAAATTTAGGCAGATAAGATTCATGTTCTTCCGAAACTGTTGAATGTCATTTCCTCCCCATGGACCTTATCCATGTGGGGAATTGATATGATTGGCATGATTGAGCCAAAAGCTTCAAACGAACATCATTTCATTCTGGTGGCTATTGACTACTTCACAAAGTGGGTTGAAGCGGCATCATATGAAAATATGACCAAGCAAATCATTGTAAGGTTTATCAAGAATCAAATTAAATGTCGTTATGGTGTGCCGAGCAAGATCATTGCTGACAATGGATCAAACTTGAATAATAATATGGTGGAAGCTCTTTGCAAAGCCTTCAAGATTGCACATCATAATTCTTCTCCCTACAAACCCAAGATGAATGGGGCTGTTGAAGCTACAAATAAGAACATCAAGAAAATCATTCAAGAGATGGTTATGACATACATAGATTAGCATGAAATGCTCTTATTTGATTTGCATGGGTATCGTACATCCATTCGCACTTCAACAGGGGCAACCCCTTTCTCTCTTGTTTATGGTATGGAAGTTATGCTCCCCGTGGAGGTTGAGATCCCGTCATTACGTGTCTTGATGGAAACCAAGTTGACACAGGATGAAGGGTGCCAGACCAGATATGACCAACTGAAATTAATCGAAGAGAAAAGATTGACTGCTATGTGTCATGGTCAGTTATATCAACAGAGAATGAAGAAAGCATTTGATAAGAAGGTTAAGCCTCGTGTGTTCCGAGAAGGTGACCTCGTGCTCAAGAAGATTCTATCTTTCAAACCTGATGCTAGGGGCAACTGGATTCCTAATTATGAAGGCCCATATGTTTTCAAGAGAGCCTTTTCAGGCGGTGCATTGATTCTTACAACTATAGGTGGTGAAGAGTTCATGCGTCCTGTGAATGCCAATGCAGTCAAGAAATAATTTGCTTAAAAAGAAAAGAACAACTCGTTAAGTTAAAAACCCAAAAGGGCGGCTTAGGCAAAAATGAGCGTCTCGGTGGATTAAAAACCCGAAATGGCGATCCAGGCAAAAGTTAGAGACATAAAACAGAAAATTTATCCCGATAGATTGAGTACTCCACTTTGGGGTAATCTAGGAAAAATAAAGGATTATGGCAAGTAACTGTATCCGACTGGTCCTGATCTTTGAAACAGTCTTGAGCAGTCATTTGGTTCTGATCCATCATTCTCAACTGAAGACAAGCCCATTGGATTTTGAAGTTGATAGGGAGAATAGTGATCATTGTATTTAATGTAGCCCTTCTTCATGTAAATTACCATTCTCAAAATGTGTAAAGATCTATAGAGTTTTGTCATTTACAGACTACCATTCTATTAAATAAATTTGAGATTTTATCCAATTATTTTATATTCTTATTTGTTTCTGTTTTAAAGTTAAATTTTTATGATGATAATTTTTAGATAAATCAATGAATAATCATTTTTCTTAAAATAACGAAGCATTTACTTTAAGAATAATCAATTTCAACAAGGAACATCAACAGTAATATCAAGAACGGTAAGTCTTGATGTGTGAGACATTGTTGGTCTTCCTCGAGTAGTTGGTTTGGTGATTTTGTCCTCCCTCACAATTTTTCGTTCATCCCCAACAGGGTTAATAAGTTTCTTCCCATACTATCTATCATCCCCGGTGAAGCCATTGATTGGTTCCCTTTGCAATTCATCTTTCCCCAGCTGAGGCATTCATGTGTTTCTACATTTCCAAGTTTGTGACTTGATGAGTGAACCCTGGATATCTTAGAACCTTTACTTGGTCTCCAAATCCCCAACGCATTTATGTGTGTTGCTTAGCTGTGACAGCTCCTCCCAGGCGTGAGTTGACAAATCTGGTTATCTTGACCTTGGAATTGGTTTATTTCTCAATCTCCAAGAAGAAATTGATGATTATTGAGGAATATGATGGTCTTTGATTTGTTCCAACAGGTCACAGTATCCCCAACAATTTTCCTGGTTCCTCGTTTAGAGTTTTACCTCTTGAATCCCCAGAAGAGCTTCGTCTTATGATAAAAGTTCCCTCATTCCCGACAGTGCTTGATTCTGAGCAGTATTGTTTATGTCCCCTGCAAGGTTGTCTCCCATTTAATAAGGTATTGTCTTAAAATTCCCTGCAACATTGACTCATTTTAGGATCCTCAACAGATCCATCTTTATCCTTTAGCAGTGCTCTCTTCCCTCGCAAAGTTTACCGTGATTGGTTGGAAGCATTATCCTTCCCCAGCCAGAGTTGAATTTATTCTGAGCTAGATGATTTATTTTCATCCCTAGAAAATTCTCCAGTGGTTGTTGATATTAGCCAAGTGTTTTGTAGTGATGATTCAAATTTTCGTTATTTGTATCCTTTGTGATGTTTTGTCAGCATAATCATAATCATACGCATGCATATTCATGCATAAATCACAACATCAGATATTTCATTGTGCATTTTATTGCATTAATTTTTTCTTCTGATACCCTGCTTTGGTGATAGTATTCCCCCAAGCGGATTTGGTGTGTTTGTCCTCCTTCAATTATAGAGAGTCAACCCCTTTAGCAGAAAGAGTTTATCCTTTCTCATTCCCCACTGAGTTATATCCTCGTGGATAATTATTATTTCAGTTTCCTCCCTAATTTATCATCTGGATGGAACCACTCCTCTTGAGTTATATCCTCATTGGGTTGAGTCTTTGTTTGACCTTTTCTTTCTCATTATTACCTAGATAGATCTTTTTATCCCCGAGAGTTTATTACCCAGTAACTGGTAATATTCTTCTTGATGATTGAGTACTTTACCTTCACCTAGTAACCGGTAAGAGGTAACTTACCCCTTTGTTTTCCCCAGCGGATTCGTTTTCACCTGGAAAGTCTATCCTGGATATGTTCACCCTAACCGGTGACGAATATTCTTCCTGTTTGGTTTTCTACCCAATAAAAAGGTAGTCGTAATCCCTATTTTATTCCCCAAAGAGTTTATCCTTGATATGTTCACTTTAACCAGTGGCAGATTTTCTCTTCTTTGCGGTCTTCTACCCAGTAACTGGTAGATGTAAATCCTATTTTCCCCTCTGAGTTTATCCTTGATATGTTCACTTTAACCAGTGACGGATACTCTCTCTTTGGTATTCTACCTAGTAACTAGTAGATATAAATCCTACTTTCCCCTTTGAGTTTATCCTTGATATGTTCACTTTAACCAGTGACAGATATTCTCTCTTTGGTATTCTACCTAGTAACAGGTACTTGTAATTCCTATTTGGTTTAATTTCCCCAATAGGTTATTCTTACCCAGTAACCAGTAATGAATACGCCTCATTTTCCTCAGTGAGTCATCCTTGATATGTTTACCCTAACCGGTAATGGATGTCCCTTTGTCAGAGTATATTATCTTCTTACCTAGTAACCGGTAATAGATAATATATCTCCTTTTACTCATGTGTTGAAGTTTTTCTTCCCCAGTTGAGTTTGGTCCCGTATTTCTTTGTAAAATTGAATCCCCTTTTGCATAGGTATGTCAACTTTGTTCCGATTTACGCATTTCCCCTCCCGTAGTTGTTCCTTGCTGTATTGGTGTTACCCCAATATATGTGGATTTTTCCTTGTTCCCTAACCGAGTCTTTCATTTGATTTATTTTCATGGAAATCCCCTCGCGTCTCCCAGTAGTTTTCAAGTCGTAACCTGGCCTACGCATAACTTTCATCCCCCAGAGTCTCTGTCTCCCCAGTGAGTTTTCCTTACAGAATGCAATGTGCTCCTGTGGACTTTTTTGTCCCTCTGGATTCTTTTCCTTTATGGAAATATATTACCCACAAAGATTATTTTAACAGTCATATCATATGTATCATGAGGTCTCTTAGGGACCAAAATTTGTTTCTTAATGTTGTTATTCAAGTCTATTCTACCGAGTTGATACAAACATTTTAACCTTCACATCCTCAGCTAGAATGTCCTTGAATAGGGGCAGTTGTAAGACCCAAATTTTGACCCTAGGATCCCTCATGTGATCTTATCATTTGCATTAGCTTTGGGATCACACCTTAGAGTCCTCCTTACCCATCATTCCTTGAGTTTGCATTGGGAGAGATTACCAAGCAGATTTGATTGTATCATACTTTATTTTATTTTGTTTACTAACCAAAATACTCAAAATATGTCTATGTATAGCTTTGTTTCTTTTGTAGGTAGTGTATGCATCCACCTATGCCCTATCAAACTCACAACTGGGATTTGAGACCCTCATGGCAAGAGATCAATCAGGTAATGGTTCACCATTGGTTCTCAACATCATATATGGATCCCCGTGTTCTTAATTTATCATTTTGATCAAGAATTCATCAAGAGTTTGAAGCTTATTTGCCTTGGAAGCCCTAATTCATCTGGGTATCTTGTGTGACTTCCTTAGCAAGTTTCTTCAACAATTGGTCAAATATTATGCATATATTATCCTCCATGAGCTCTAAAGATCAAGAGAACTTCAAGTTTGCAAGTTGGTTCAAAGAGGTTGACCAGAGAAAGTTAACTTGTCAAAACTAGGGTTCCCTAGACCCTATCTCCTACAGTTTTTGTCATATGAAAATGATTCCAATATAAAATATACTATTAATACATTCCAAACAACATTCATGTTGTCATCAAGATCTAGTTTTACTTGGAAAGTCATTTTTTATGGTGAAATATTATAGGTCATTTTGTTTGTGCCCTAGCTAAGAGGTCAACTTCCAAGAACCATAACTTGCTCAATGATTATGATATGAAGGCCATCCAAGTTTCATGATCAATTTTAAGATGTCTTATCCAACTTTTATTCTTTGAGAAATGTCAAATTCAACTTGCAAGGGCATGTTCCAAGAGGAAACATTATAGGTCATTTTGGGCCATCACCATTGAACAAGCAATTTTCCTCAACTTCTAAAATGAATCACTCCCTCATGAAAAATCCAAATGATGTCAAATTTATGACCAAATTTAATAGGATTTAAAGAGCTAGAACTTTAGTGAAGAAACCATTTCCATTTGGAGGTCATAGAAAAAGTTACTCTAGGTGGAAGAAGAGGTAATTTGACTTTGTACTTAGAAAATGTTCAACCATGTTTGATTTCTCCAACTTCCAACTCAAAATTAATCATGATCCAAGCTCCAAATGGAAAAGTTTTCAACATCAAAATTGTTACCCTTGATGTCACCTTTCCAAATCATCCAAGATCACTTCATTTGGACAGAACTGAGGTATTTGCGCATGGATACTTTGCATGGTTTGTTTTGGCAACTTTTGAATTCATTTCCCAATTACCATTGCATGGCTTCATGATATGATCTCATCATGGTTTATGCATGAATTTGGACTCAATGAAACCATCATTTTGGGCCTAATGCATGTCCATGCACCCATGCATATCACATTACTATATTTGGACAAATTATGGAAAGGTGTGGAAAGCAACTCCCATGCTATAAATACATTGCCTTGCTGCTCAGAAAAGGGATCCCTCTTGCCCAAGCTTTGCACCATTGCCTCCCTAACCTCCATTAAAGGATAAACTTGAAGATTTCACTTGAAATCGAGTTTCAATTCTCAGTCTGTTTTGAGATTGAAACTCCAAGAATCCAAGCCTTTCATTGATCCATTTCACTTCCTATAGGCTGTTAGAGTCGAGCCAAGGCAAATTGGAAGCAAGATCAAGCCCAATTGAAGCTACCCGAAGGTGAATTTTTTGAAACTTCTCTTCTTGAATTCTCCCTCATTTCTCAACTATTTTGATTGATTATTGGTTATGTGAAGACCTACCAATGTAGGAAACAAGATTGAGTTGCTTTGAGGCCAAATCGAAGCAACTCAGATCATGCACCTCAAACTTCAAGTCCACGTATCTTTCAATATACTTGGAATTGGGTGAAATTGAGGCCAGATTCTAGCTCCTGCGCCTTTTTTCTTTAAAATAGTGTACTCACTTTTTATTTTAGTGGTGGTTGATGGTGGACCAGTTAGGTGAGGTCCATCATAGAAGATGACCAGAGCTAAGGCTTCGGTGATGCGTTGGAACGTCCCAGACCATCTGAGAATGACACAACGTTCTAATTTCATCCCTCCATTGTGATTACCACTTGTGTTGCACGTTTGACTCAGGTGTTTGGTGAACTCTAGCGCGTGGCCATCAGATCAGCCACCTCAATTAATGAGGGAGATCTTATGGCCCTTGTTTTTTTGAATTTCTTTTTTAATTATGATTTTTTTCATTTAATCCCTTTATTTTGTTTAATTCATATTAAATTAATTTTTAATCCAAAAAATATGGGACTTTCACCAAAAGTATTTAAATATTTTCCTCTTCCATATTTTGAATTAAAAACATTTTTTGGATTAATTTTGATGTTTTTCATGAATTAAATGTTTTTTAACTTATTTTTAATTATTTTAAAATACTTCTGACTTTCCAAAAATTATGAAACTTTTTGTCTAAGGTCCTTTTACCTTGTTTGACCTAGGATAAATCCATTGACTATTTATTTGGTGTTTTGAAGGGATTTGAGGTTTTGGCCTTTTTAAAATACATTTTAATTCACTTTTAATTGGATTTTTAATTGAATAAAGGTTTAAAATTTATGTAGAGCCATTTTTGTGGTCTTGTGATGTTTGACTTTCTGTTTGGGCCTTGTTCATGGTTGATTTAACTTTTGTATGATCAATATCATTGAATTTAGGAGATTGATGAAATGTACATTTCATCTTCCAAAATGAATGGATAGTATTGATCAGATGAAATTCCTCATGTGATCAATTTGGATTTCTATTTCCCCTTCCCTCTTCATTTGCATCCATATTCTTCCCCAATCGATCATTGACCAATGAAATCTCTTCATGTCTAATGCTAGTTGATTAATCAATGACCTTGTGTCAGATGAATCAACATGAGCCATACTGAGATAAGTTCTCCCCCCATTTTATTTAGTGTGTGGTATGTTTTAGGAGTTTGGTTCCTTGTACCAAATCTCTAACATGCATTAACACCTATATTTTTATTGCTCGGCCTCAGATAGTTGTGACTTCTACATAAGTTCAATTACGATTGCTTAACATAGAGCTAAATTTGATCAAGAAGGCATAACATTCTAGTAAATGAGATTGTAAGTCTCCCATTCTTCATGGAATTGTATGGAAACTTAACCTTTTTTCCTTTCATAAGAGTTAGTGGCATATTTGTTGAATTATCCAAGTTGGAGCCCTTCTCATGGATGATGTCTTGGTTCAAGGATTCATACTTGTGAATGAATGGTTGAGTGTTCTCCAAAGAATGACTTAATCAATTAAAACTCATCACTAACATTTGACTAATCATTGACTAACTTCTTAATTAAAATTTATATACTTTCAAGTCATTTACTTTATGCAATTTAAATTTCAGTACCTTTATCATTCATTGCCATTTTAATTTCATGCAACTTGTCTATGTTTCACGTCCTATTCACTTTGCTCAGTTGAGCCATATCCTGCGATTGTATATATATTGTTTGCTTTGTTTTGATTTTGATTATGGTCTTAGGACCTTAAAACACCTAATAACAACAAAAACCCTAAAAAAACATTTTGGTGGACTGTTGGACTTGACCTGAACTTTTGGACCTAGAATTAGGCCACATTCCATGTGCTAAAGAACTTGGACAATGTCAACATCTGAGCCTGAGCTATCTTTGACTATGCATTCATCTGATGCAAGATCTTAGATCCCTTTGATTCATATGCTACTCTGTCTTTGTGCTTAATTGTTATATTGTTATTATTGCCTATGTCGGATGATTGTTCTGAGTTGATCAACGAGTATTTCATCTGATACATTGGAAGACATTGAAGACGACTAGCTATTATAATGCTTTCTTGGATATTATGGCCATCTTTATTTGATGCCTTGGCCTTCATTTGGAACTTGGATGTTGCTTATGCTTGTTGCTTCTCAAAGTCCAAAGGAAAATGGGTTTCTATATGACATTCTTGTCTGTTGGATTGCATCCCATTGGTCAGATCTTTTCAACTCTTAACTTTTAATTTTTGTCTAGGGTAGTCTCTTCATCTCCTCCCACTTCTTAAATTTTAAAATTTATTCCTCTTTTTAAAAACTTTCTTTTCTTGTAAATTTCAAACTTAGACATGTTTTAATGATTAGAAACTTTGGCCTTTTGCCATTGAATTTTTTCAAACTTTTCTTAAATCAAAATTGTAAATAAACTTAACCATATTGACTTAAGTTTCAAAAAACAAAAAGAACTAACAACCCCATTCAAATCTTTGGCCTTTTCTTCCCTTTCACTTAAACTTTTGTTAAAAGCAATTCATCAACTTCTTTGAAATTTTTACCATAAACTACGGGGTTTTTATCCCTCATTTTTATGTTGGTACGCAGGCATAAGACCGAAGGTGTTGTCAAACAGAAAAATATAATTAATGAATTATTTTCTCATTTCTCCACTCAATATTTTATCAAACATCATTTACACCAAAAATATATGCAAACAAAAAGGGCTCCCTATTAGTACCTAGGACACTTTGAATGCTAACACCTTTCCTCTGTGTAACCAATCCCCTTACCTGTAATCTATGGAATTTTATTAGTTTTGATTTGAAAACTTCTTATCTTCGGGTTTTGTTCGTACTTTTCCCTTTTCCTTTGGAAACAACAATAAAATCACGATGGTGACTCTGGTTTTACTGACGTCAAGTTTATCCATAGCTTGATGGTCACGAATTTACCGCTACAAGTAGTACAAAGCCAACCATAAGGGTTAACGTCTCTAATCAGCTTCGTCTAAAAAAACCTAATTAAGAGTAATTTAGATACTCATAATTTAACAAAAAAGTACCATAAGTTTAAATGAAGAAATACATGAAAATCAAGGAAGAAAGAGGTCTTCAATGGTGAAATCTTCATTTCTTAAGCTCAAATATTTCGTAGTTATCAATTTGTATCTACAAATCAAAAACCTTAAAAAAGTGGTTTCCTTTTTCCTTTTAAAGAGCAAAAAATGTGTCTGTCAAACGCTTCATCGCGACCACTATATAAAACATCGCAATTGCAATAACTTTTCATCGTGACCATGATAGAGGCATCACAGTCACAATAATTCCAAAATACAAAATTCTTATTTTACTTACTTTTTATTCTTTATTTCTTCTAAGTCCATAATTCATTCTCTTCCTTTATAAAAAATGCTCGTAAATATTATGCAATGACAGAGTGTTGTAAGACTCCAATTTTGACCCTAAGATCCCCCATGCTATCTCATCATTTGCATTGGCTTTGGGATCACACGTTGGCATCCTCCTTACCCCTTATTTATTGGGTTTGCATTGGGAGAGATCACCAAGAACATTTTATTATATCATACTTTGTTTTTCTTTATTTATGAACCAAAATACTAAAAATATGTCTATGTATAGTTTTGTTTCTTTTTTTAGGTAGTGTGTGCATCCACTTGTGCCCTATCAAGCTCACAACTAGGGTTTGAGACCCTCATGGCAAGAAATCAATCAAGGAAAGGTTCACATTTGTTCTAAACATCATATACGGATCCATGTGTTCATTATTTGTCATTTTCACCAAGAATTCATCAAGAGTTTGAAGCTTGTTTGCCTTGGAAGCCCTAATTCATCTGGGTATCATGTGTGACTTCCTCAGCAAGTTTCTTTAACAATTGGTCAAATATTTCTAGGGATACTTAATTATACATCATCTCAAGCATATATGATCCTCCATGATCCCTAAAGATCAAGATAACTTCAAGTTTGCAAGTTGGTTCAAAGAGGTTGACCATACAAAGTCAACTGGTCAGAACTAGGGTTCCCTAGACCCTATCTCCTATAATATTTGTCATATGAAAATGCTTCTAAGAGAAACTTTTCTCTTTATGACATTCCAAAAAAATTTCATGTTGGAATCAATAGCTATTTTTGCTTGGAAAGTCATTTTTTATGGTGAAAATTTATAGGTCATTTTGTATGTGCCCTAGTTAGGGGGTCAACTTCCAAGGACCATAACTTTCTCAATTTTTATGATATGACATTCATCTGAGTTTCATGATGAAATACAATATGTCTTCTCCAAGCTTTATTCTTTGATAAATGTAAAATTCTACTTCCAAGGGCATATGCCAAGAGGAAAAATTATAGGTCATTTTGGGCCATCTTCATTGAACAAGCAATTTTCCTCAACTTCTAAAATACATAACTCCCTCATGCCAAATCCAAATGACGTCCAAATTGTGACCTAATTGAATAGGATTGAAATATCTATAACTTTGGTGAAGAAACCATTTTCATTTGGAGCTCATAACAAAAGTTATTCAAGGTGGAAGAAGTGGTCATTTGACTTTGTACTTAGAAAATTTTCAACTATGTTTGATTTCTCCAACTTCCACCTCAAAATTCATCATGATCCAAGATCCAAATGGAAAAGTGTTCAATATCAAAGTTTTTACCCTTAATGTCACCTCTCCAAATCATCCAAGATGACTTCATTTTGACAAGAATTGAGGGACTTGCGTATGGTTCCTTTGATGGGCTTGTTTTGGAAACTTTTGCACTCAAATGATCTTTTCTTTTTACATGCTTCCATGTGATGACTTCAGTATCAAATGTGCACGAATTGGAAGTGGATTGCATAATTGGTTGGGCCTAATTCAATGCCCATGCACAACATTGCTATTTTTGACATTTTATGGATTGGTGTAGAAATAAATCATGTAGCCAGTAAATACAAATGCATTGGCCTCAGAATCGAGGACACACATTGCCCAAGCCTTGCCAAGAAATCCTAAAACCCTACTCCATAGAATTCGTTGAAGATTTCTTTGAAATCAAGTTTGAATATCTCCTTCTGTTTTAAGATTCAAACTCCAAGGATTCATTGTCATTTTCATCACAATTGATCACTGCAAGCAAAAGGAGGAAGAACTAAGTGGATTCACATTAAGATCAAGCCAAATCACTGCTACCCAGAGGTGAATTTTCAGAACCTTCAAGCCTTCGATTCTTTCTCAATTCTCCACCATTCTCTTTGTTTATTAGTTGTCTGAAGTCCTACCAATGTAGGCAACAAGATTGAGTTGCTTTGAGGTCAAATCGAAGCAAATCATATCGTGTACCTTGTAGCGGTAAATTCATGGCCATCAAGCCATGGGTAAGCTTAATGTCAATAAAACCAGAGTCGCCACCGCGCTTTTATTGTTTCCAAAGGAAAAGGGAAAAGTATGAACAAAACTCAAAGATAAGAAGTTTTCAAATCAAAACTAATAAAATGCCAGATATTATAGGTAAGGGGGTTGGTTACACAAAGGGAAGCTGTTAGCACCCAAAGTGTCTTAGGTACACCTAGGGAGCCCTTTTTTATGTGTGCATGTGTCTTAGGTATAAAATATGTTTGATAAAAATAGAGTGTGGGGATGAGAAAAGAATTCATTGATTATATTTTTGTGTTTGACAAGACCTTCAGACTTGTGCCTACGTACCAACATAAAAATGAGAGATCAAAACCTCGTAGTTCGTGGTAAAAATTTCAAATAAATTGGTGAATTGCTTTTAACAAAAGTTTAATAAGAAAAGACACAAAGGGACAAAAATTTGAATGGGGTTATTAGTTCTTTTTTTCTTTTTAAATTTAAGTCAATATGGTTAAGTTTTTTTACAAATTTGATTTAAGAAAGAGTTTGAAAATTCAATGGCATAAGGTCAAAGTTTCTAATCATTAAACAATGTCCAAGTTTGAAATCACAAACAAAGAAAAGTTTTTAAAAGGGGGAAAGGTTTTGAAATTTAAGAAGTGGGAGGAGATGAAGAGACTACACTAAGCATAAATTTAAAAGTTAAGGGTTGAAAAGATCTGACCAATGGGATGCAATCCAATAGACAAGAATGTCATATAGAAACCAATTTTCATTTGAACTTTAATCAAGAAATAATCAATAAGCAATGAGCAATATCAATACATCAGGAAGATCAAGGCATCAAATAAAGATAGCCACATCCAAGCAAACACTTCCAATAGTTAGCAGTCTTCATTGTCTTCTCAAGTGTCAGATGAAATATTCCTTGACCAACTCAGAAAAAAGCATCAAACACAAGATCAAAATAATAATTAGGCATAAAGACAGAGTAGCAGATGAATTTAAACAAACTCAAGGCTTGCATCAGATTAAGGCTCAGTTCACAAAATATTAGCATTGGCCAAGTCCTTTTTGCACAGGGAATGTTGCCTAATTCTAAGTCCAAAAGCTCATATCAAGATCAACATTCCACCAGATGTTTTTTAGTGTTTTTTTTTCTTATTAAGTATTTTAAGATCCTAAGACCACAAACAAAAACAAAATACACAAACAATATATACAAATACAGATATGGCTCAAATGAGCAAAGTGAAAATGACATAAACATAAACAAGTCAAATGAAATGTAAATGGCAATGAATGATAAATGACTAAAACTTAAATTTTATAAAGTAAATGAGGTGAAAGTAAAGCAATATTAACAAGAATTAGTCAAAGGTTAGTCAAAGGTTAGTCAAGTGTTAGTGGTGATTTTAATTGATTAAGTCATTCTTTGGATAACACTCAACCATTCATTCACAAGTATGAATCCTTAAACCAAGACATCTTCCATGAGAAGGGCTCCAACTTGGATAATTCAACAAGTATGCCACTAGCTCCCATGAAAAGAAAAAAGGTCAAGTATCCACACAATGCCATGAATAATGGGAGAATTACAATATCACATACTAGAATGATATGCCTTGAGGGTCAAATTTAGCTTTATGTTAAGCAATCGTAATTGGACTTATGTAGAAGTCACAACTATCGGAGGTCGGGCAATAATTTTTTTGGTGTTAATGGATGTTAGAGATTTGGTATGAAGAACTAAACTCCTAAAACATACCACACACTAAAAGAAAAGATCAAGAGGGAGGGACATATCCCAAACATACTTGTATTAGTTCATCTGACACAAGGTCATTGATGAACCAATTAGCCTTTAGACATTAGAGACTTCATTGGTCAAATAAGGGAATGGGGAAGAATAGGGATGATGATAAAGAGGGAGGGGAATACAGAAACACAAATTGACCAAGGGAGGATTTTCATCAAATCAAAACCATCCATTCATTTTGGGATATGAAATGTACATTTCATCAATCCCCTAAATCCAATGGTTTTGATCCAACAAAAGTCAAATCAACATTGACCAATGCCCAAACAAATAGTCAAACATCACAAGACCATAAAAATGGCTCAACAACATTTTTAAACATTTAATCAATTAAAAATCAATTTTAAAATAAATTAAAATACATTTTAATTTGGTCAAAACCTAAAATCCCTTCAAAACACCAAATAAGTGGCCAAGGGGTTTATCCTAGGTCAAACAAGGTCTAAGTACCTTAGACAAAAAATTTCACTATTTTTGAAAAGTCAGAAGTATTTTTAAACAATTAAAAATATGCACAAAAATAATTAATTCATGAAAAATATCAAAATTAATCCAAAAAATAACTTTAATTCGGAATATGGAAGAAAAAAATATTTAAAGATTTTTGGTGAAAGTCCCAAATTTTTTGGATTAAAAATGAAATTAATATGAATTAAACAAAATAAAGCAATTAAATGAAAAATCAGAAAATACCAAAAAAACAAGAGCCATCAGATCTCCCTCATTAATTGAGGTGGCAGATCTGATGGCCACGCGCGTGCTATCCATGGTGGGCTCAAGTCAATGAAATGCACGTGTGGTAATTAAAAGGAATGACTCAGATTAAAACATTCAAACATGATCAAATGGTCAGGAGGCGTGCCAATACACCACCGGAGCTAGGGCTCTGGTCATCTTCTCCGGTGGACCTCACAGGACTGGTCCACCTTCATCTCAATGAAAAATGAAAAACAAGGACATTATTTCAAAGAGAAAATGCTAAGGAGCTCGAATATGGCCTCGATTTTCTCCAATTCCAAGTACATTGAAAGATACAGGGATTTGAATTTTGAGGATCATGAACTAAGTTGCTTCGATTTAACCTCAAAGCAACTCAACCGTGTTGCCTACATTAGTAGGACTTCAACCAACCAAAAATCAAATAGAATGGTGAAGAATTGAGAGAGAATTGAAGAGAGAAAGTTTCTGAAAAATCACCTTCGAGGGAGCTTGAATCTTGCTTGATCTTGCTTCTAATTGGCCTTAGCTTTACTTCAGAAGCTTGCAGAAAGTGAATTGGATCAAATAATGGCTTAGATTCTTGGAGTTTCAACTTCAAAATAGAAGTGAAATTTAAACTCGATTTTCAATTGAAAACCTTCAAGTTTATCCTCTAATGGTGAGGGGTATGGTTGCAGGATCAAAGCTTGGGCTAGGTCCCCCTAATTCTGAGCAAAAGGGATTGTATTTATAGGTAATGCAATTGATTTCCGCACACTTCCATCAAAATACCAAAAATAGCAATACTCACTTGCATGGATGCATGGGCGTGTGATAGGCCCATCAAATGATGTCAAAAGGTCCCAAATTGATCATGAGCAATGTTTAAAGCTTGTCATGTGGTTATGCAATTGGAAATGGAAAATGGTAATGAGATTCATCCAAATGGAACCTTAAAGAAAAGCCATGTGTAGGTCATTAAATCTTTGTCCAAATGAGGTGATCTTGGACTTTTTGAAAATGTGAGATCAATCGAAATAACTTTCATGTTGAACACGTTTTCATTTGAAGCATGTATCATGATGAAGTTTGATGTGGAAGCTTGGAAAATCAAACATAAATGAAATTTTTCTAAGTACCAAGCCAAATGTTCACTTCTTCCACCATGAACAACATTTTCTATGGGCTTCAAATGGAAAGAATTACTCCATCAAAGTTGTATCTCTTTCAAGCCTATTCAATTTGGTCACAAATTTTAACTCATTTGGATTTGTCATGAAGGAGTTATGCATTTTAGAAGTTGAGGAAAATCTCTTGTTCAATGGTAATGGCCCAAAATGACCTATAATGTTTCCTCTTGGTACATACCCTTGCAAGTTGAATTTGAATTTTATAAAATAAAAAAAGTTATAGAGGACATCTTGAAATTGATCATGAAACTTGTATGGACTTTATATCATAAAAATTGAGCAAGTTATGGTTCTTGCAAGTTGACCTCCTAACTAGGGTTCAAACAAAAGGACCTATAATCTTTCATCATAAAAACCTACTTTCCAAGAAAAACCAGATCTTGACCTCAACATTAAAGTTGATTGTAATGTAATAAGGAGTAATGTTTCTCTTGGAATCATTTTCATATGACAAACATTGTACGAGATAGGGTCTAGGGAACCCTAATTTTGACTAGTTGACTTTCTCTAGTCAACCACCATGAACCAACTTGCAAACTTGAAGTTCTCTTGGTCTCTTAGACTCATGGATGATCATATATGTATAATATGATGTATAATGAAGTATACATTTATATATTTGATCAAATGTTGGAGAAACTTGTTGAGGAAGTCACAAAAGATACCTAGATGAATTAGGGCTTCCAAGGCAAACAAGCTTCAAACTCTTGATGATTTCTTGATAAAAATGATAAATGAAGATCATGGGGACCCATATTTTATGTTTAGAGCCAATGTGAACCATCTCTTGATTGATCTCCTTGCATTGAGGGTTTCAAACCCTATATATGAGCTTGATGAGGCATTGATGGATGCACACACACTACCTACAAAAGAAGTAAAACCATACATAGACATATTTTTGGTATTTTGGTTAGTAAATAATGAAAAACAAAGGACGACACAATCAAAAGTGCTTGGTGATCTCTCCCAATGCAAACCCAATGAATGAGGGGTAAGGAGGCTGCCAATGTATGATCCTAAAGTCAATGCATATGATGAGATAGCATGGGGGATCTCAGGGTCAAAATTGGGGTCTTACATACCTCAAAATTCAATTCCTCATATCTCTCAATATATTTGGAATTGAACAATATTGAGGCCAGATTCGAGCTCCTGCGCTTTTTATTTTTAAAATAGTGTCCTTACTTTTCATTTTCTGAATGGTTGGTGGTGGATCAGCCCGGTGACGTCCACCGGAGAAGATGACCGGAGCTAGGGCTCCGATGTTGTGCTGGCATTGTCCAGACCATTTCATCATGAATCCATGTTCTAATCCTAACCCTTCCTTTTGATTACCATCCCTGTGACGCGTTGACTGAGGAGTATGGTGGGAAGTGTGCGCTTGGCCATCAGATATGCCACCTCAATTAATGAGGGAGATCTGATGGCCCTCATTTTTTCTAATTTCTTTTTTTATTCTGATTTTTTATTTAATCCATTTATTTTATTTTATTCATAAAAAAATCATTTTTAATCCAAAAAATATGAGACTTTCACCAAATATTTTCCTCTTTCATATTTTGAATTAAAATCATTTTTTGGTTTAGTTTTGATATTTTTCATGAATTAAATGATTTTTGGCTTATTTTTAATTATTTTAAAATACTTCTGACTTTCCAAAATTTATGAAAATTTTTGTCTAATGTCCTTTGACCTTGTTTGATCTAGGATAAATCCCTTGGCCATTTATTTGGTGTTTTGAAGGGACTTGAGGTTTTGTCCATTTTAAAATGCATTTTAATTAACTTTTAATTGAATTTTTAATTGATTAAATGTTTAAAAATTATGTTGAGCCATTTTTATGGTCTTGTTATGTTTGACTTTCTGTTTGGCCTTGGTCGTGGTTGATTTGACTTTTGTTTGATCAATACCATTGGATTTAGGGGATTGATGAAATATACATTTCATCTCCCGAAATGAATGGATGGTATTGATCAGATGAAATTCCTATTGTGACCAATTTGGGTTTCTATTTTCCCCTTCCCTCTTCATCTTCATCCATATTCGTTTCCCAATCCATCTTTGACCAATGATTTTTCTCTAATATCTAAATGCTAGTTGATTCATCAATGACCTTGTGTCAAATGAATCAACACAAGTCTAACTGAGATAGGTCTTCCCATTTTTTTGTGGTATGTTTTAGGAGTTTGGTTCTTTGTGTCAAATCTCTAACATGCATTAACACTTATATTTTTATTGTCCGACCTCATATAGTTGTGACTTCTACATAAGTCCAATTATGATTGCTTAACATAGAGTTAAATTTGTCTTTCAAGGCATATCATTCTAGTAGGTGAGATTATAAGTCTCCCATTCTTCATGGCATTATGTGGAAACATGACCTTTTTTCCATTCATGAGAGCTTGTGGCATACTTGTTGATTTATCCAAGTTGGAGCCCTTCTCATGGATGACGTCTTGGTTCAAGGTTTCATACTTGTGAATGAATGGTTGAGTATTCTCTAAAGAATGATTTAATCAATTAAAACTCTTCACTAACCATTGACTAAACTTTAATTAATGTTGTTTTACTTTTAAGTCATTTACTTTATGCACTTTAAATTTCAGTACCTTTATCATTCATTTCCATTTACATTTCATGCAACTTGTTTATGTTTTAAGTTATTTTCATTTTGCTCATTTGAGCCATATCCTGTGATTGTATATATTGTTCGTTTGTATTTGTTTTGTTTATGGCCTTAGGACCTTAAAACACCTAATAACAACAAAACCTTAAAAAAAATCTTGGTGGACTGTTGGGACTTGATCTGAACTTTTGGACTTAGAATTAGGCAACATTCCCTATGCTAAAGGAATTGGCTAATGCCAACATCTGAGACTGAGATATCTTTGACTATGCCTTCATCTGATGCAAGAACTTGAGTGCCTTTGATTTCATCCGCTACTCTGTCGTTATGCTTAATTGTTATATTCTTATCATTGTTTATGTATGATGTTTGTTCTAAGTTGATCAAGGAATATTCCACCTGATACATTGGAAGATATTGAAGATGGCTAGCTATTGGATTGCTTGATTGGATATTATGGCTATTTTTATTTGATGCCTTGGTCTTTATTTAATTTGCTTGGGTATTGCTTATTTCTTGTTGCTTGTCACAGTCCAAAGGAAAATGGGTTTCTATATGACATTTTTGTCTGATGGATTGCATCCCATTGGTCGGATCTTTTTAACTCTTAACTTTTAATTTTTGTTTAGGATAGTCTCTTCATCTCCTCCCACTTCTTAAATTTCAAAAATCTCTCCCTCTTTTCAAAAACTTTCTTTGCTTGTGATTTCAAACTTAGACATGTTTTAGTAATTAGAAACTTTGGCCTTATGTCATTGAATTTTCAAACTATTTTCTTAAATCAATATTGTGAATAAACTTAACCATATTGACTTTAATCTCAAAAAGACAAAAAAGAACTAACAACTCCATTCAAATATTTGGCCTTTTTGAGCCTTTTCATTTAACTTTCTATTAAAATCAATTCATTAACTTCTTTGAAATTTTTACCATGAATTACGGGGTTTTGATCCCTCATTTTTATGTTTGTATGTAGGCATAAGACCAAAGGTCTTGTCAAACACAAAAATATAATTAATGAATTATTTTTCTCATCCCCCCACTCTATATTTTATCAAACATCATTTAAACCAAAAACATATGCACATAAAAAAGGGCTCCCTATGAGTACCTAGGACACTTTGGATGCTAACACCTTCCCTATGTGTAACCAACCCACTTACCTGTAATCTCTGGCATTTTATTAGTTTTGATTAGAAAAATTCTTATCTTTGGGTTTTGCTTGTACTTTTCCCTTTTCCTTTTGAAACAATAAAAGCGTGATGGTGACTCTGGTTTTATTGATGTCAAGTTTATCCATAGCTTGATGGTCTTGAATTTACCGCTACAAGTGTCATAAGAAGTTGTGGACCTAACCATGCCACATGATCACAGGAAAAGGCGTCACGAGTTGGCATTGAACTTATTTTATTGTTAAGTGTTTTGAATGGAAGTGAAGCATCAGGCCACAAGCTAGGTACGACCGACAACCCAAGTACTTGAGAATGTTGTGCAAAAGTACGTACACCCCTTCTTTGTCTTCTAGTTTATTGTGAAAATGTTTTGAAAAGCCACTTGAAGTTGGATCAAGTGTTTAGAATTTGATTTGTGAAATATGTGAGAATGGGATAGAGATAGAAGTGTGAGAATGAAATAGAATGGATGGGATACTTGGAGTTGGATCAAGCACTCGCGTTGCTTCAAAGTGAATTTGATTTGGAAAAGCACTTGACGTTGGATCAAGTGTGTTTTTATTCTTTGGAAAAGTTCTTTTTATCGTTTGATTTTATCTTGTTAGTTAACATGCAAAGGAAATAAATAAAGGAAAGTAAATCCTAAACTATTACATGTTCATGGGAAGGTGGGGACATTGTACCAACAATGGGGGGATAAATTACAAACCATACATGAAATGAGAAAGGTCCGTACAAGCTTACAATGGTATTATGCCTAAAAAAATCAAGTGGCAATGGTAAATCAAACACATTCGTAATCATGCAATGCAAATGGATGGATGCAACAAGAGTGAAAATTCTAATGGATGCAAATTAGAAACTAGGTCTAAAGATTAATCTTGCATGAAAGTAAAAAAACAAAGGTAAATGGAATCATACATCAAATCAAGAATTGAATTAAAATCTAATGTGTAATTAATTGCAAATTTAAACACAAAGTTAATGGAAATTAGCATACAAGTTGCATTCAAACTCAATCATTATGGATCCAAACCTAATCAAGAACCTAATGATTTATAGGTTAATCATATCATTTTCAAGGTAATTAAAATAGTGATTAAAAAAAGATTAACTAAACCTAATGGATCAAACACTTATCATGTTAATTTCCTAATCTTTTATGTCAAAAAATGCACTCAAGCAATATAAAGGAAAAAGTAAAAAATTGACAAAAATAAAATAACAAAAAAATGAAGAAAAAAAGCATAAAAATGGGGAGGGGGTATGAGATGGAAATGAGGTGTAAAGAAAATATTAGGCGCAAGCCCATTAGGCTTGCAAAGTTGCATTTCCCTTGAGCAACCATCTTGCCTGAACAACCATCTCCTCTGTCGTGCCGAAGGTCGCCTTCGATGGCAGCGGATGGCTAATTCACAGAATTCATACACCATCAGACTCATTTCATTCCCCTCTATTCAAAACCAACATCTATTTCACACAATTCATAACCTAAAACCTTAGCCGAAGTGAACAAACAAAGAACCCTAGGTATGAAAACTTAAATTAAATCGTAACCTCATGAAATCAAAGCCCAAATTGTTGGGGCTTTAATTCCCCAATCCCTACACTACATCTTTGTAATTATTTTGAAGAGAATGGTTAAAGACAAAGGCGAACTTCAAACCGAGTCTTCTTGCTGAGAATTTATTGCTTTGTTTCTTCTTGTTCTTCTCCTTCTTTTACATATGCTTTGGTTGAGTTATGTTGATGTGTTTGTGTTCTTCGGAGAGATCGATTGAGAGAGTGAGGGATTGAGAAAGTAAGGTTGGTGAATGGTGATGGAAGGTTTTCTGAGTGTGGTTTAGAGAGATAGTGAGAAAATGAATGAATTCGAGAGAGTGAGAAAATTAGAATGATGATGAATGATTGGGAGAAGTTCTGTGAGGGGATCAATGAAGGTTTTATAAAAGTTGGAGTTAGTTGCAAAAAATTGAGAGAGTTAGTTAGGATTGAAGAATTTGTTAGATGAATGTCGATATAGTTAGAAATTTGGTTATAGTTTATTAGTAGCTAGTGGATGCATTTATGTTGGCTTTTATTTTATAGTTAATGCCTACACTACATCTTTGTAATTATTTTGAAGAGAATGGTTAAAGACAAAGGCGAACTTCAAACCGAGTCTTCTTGCTGAGAATTTATTGCTTTGTTTCTTCTTGTTCTTCTCCTTCTTTTACATATGCTTTGGTTGAGTTATGTTGATGTGTTTGTGTTCTTCGGAGAGATCGATTGAGAGAGTGAGGGATTGAGAAAGTAAGGTTGGTGAATGGTGATGGAAGGTTTTCTGAGTGTGGTTTAGAGAGATAGTGAGAAAATGAATGAATTCGAGAGAGTGAGAAAATTAGAATGATGATGAATGATTGGGAGAAGTTCTGTGAGGGGATCAATGAAGGTTTTATAAAAGTTGGAGTTAGTTGCAAAAAATTGAGAGAGTTAGTTAGGATTGAAGAATTTGTTAGATGAATGTCGATATAGTTAGAAATTTGGTTATAGTTTATTAGTAGCTAGTGGATGCATTTATGTTGGCTTTTATTTTATAGTTAATGCCTACACTACATCTTTGTAATTATTTTGAAGAGAATGGTTAAAGACAAAGGCGAACTTCAAACCGAGTCTTCTTGCTGAGAATTTATTGCTTTGTTTCTTCTTGTTCTTCTCCTTCTTTTACATATGCTTTGGTTGAGTTATGTTGATGTGTTTGTGTTCTTCGGAGAGATCGATTGAGAGAGTGAGGGATTGAGAAAGTAAGGTTGGTGAATGGTGATGGAAGGTTTTCTGAGTGTGGTTTAGAGAGATAGTGAGAAAATGAATGAATTCGAGAGAGTGAGAAAATTAGAATGATGATGAATGATTGGGAGAAGTTCTGTGAGGGGATCAATGAAGGTTTTATAAAAGTTGGAGTTAGTTGCAAAAAATTGAGAGAGTTAGTTAGGATTGAAGAATTTGTTAGATGAATGTCGATATAGTTAGAAATTTGGTTATAGTTTATTAGTAGCTAGTGGATGCATTTATGTTGGCTTTTATTTTATAGTTAATGCCTACACTACATCTTTGTAATTATTTTGAAGAGAATGGTTAAAGACAAAGGCGAACTTCAAACCGAGTCTTCTTGCTGAGAATTTATTGCTTTGTTTCTTCTTGTTCTTCTCCTTCTTTTACATATGCTTTGGTTGAGTTATGTTGATGTGTTTGTGTTCTTCGGAGAGATCGATTGAGAGAGTGAGGGATTGAGAAAGTAAGGTTGGTGAATGGTGATGGAAGGTTTTCTGAGTGTGGTTTAGAGAGATAGTGAGAAAATGAATGAATTCGAGAGAGTGAGAAAATTAGAATGATGATGAATGATTGGGAGAAGTTTTGTGAGGGGATCAATGAAGGTTTTATAAAAGTTGGAGTTAGTTGCAAAAAATTGAGAGAGTTAGTTAGGATTGAAGAATTTGTTAGATGAATGTCGATATAGTTAGAAATTTGGTTATAGTTTATTAGTAGCTAGTGGATGCATTTATGTTGGCTTTTATTTTATAGTTAATGTAGTTAGCTTGTTCAGTTAGTGAATGAATGATGAGTTGTTAGTTAGTTGTTAGAAACTGATTTAGTTAAATTGTTTGTTAAATTTTGTTTTAGTTAGATACGCATGTTAGTGAATGGATGATAGTTAGACTATTAGTGAAAGTTTGCAATGAATTTGTTTATGTTTTATGTTGATGCTTAAATTAATGCTTGGTTGCAAAATGAATGCTTTGTTGTTAACTCTATCCTAGTCTGCTGCTACATGATAATTGGCCCTATTGTGAATGATGGTTATCATGGTTATGAAATGAATGTGATGCACTGTTGTTTTCTTTGTTAAGCTGCTATGATGAATGAACTGTTAGTTATTGTAAGACCCTAATTTTGACCCTAAGATCCCTCATGGCATCATGTTTGGCTCCTTAACCCTAGGGTTGGGACTTGTTTGAGTGATTTGAGATCACCCAGCATGATTGTATTGTTTGTTATCGCTTTTCTTATTTGATTACTAACCAAAATCACAAAAATATGTCACTAACTCTTTTTGTTTTGAAGCTCAAGTGATCATGTGCTCCACAATGCTCCTAGGAGGCTCCTAAGCCCAATGCAATGGCTAAATGAAGATGAGAAAAAGCATGACAATGGTCCCCAAATTTCCTGATCATCATATATGCCTCCCAAGTATCTCAATTTTCCAAGTTGATCAAGATGACCCAAAGGGCTTGAAGATTATTTCCCAAGGAAACCCTAATTTCACTATGCTTTGATTGTGCCTTGCCTATGAAGCAATCTCAACCTATGATCAAATTTAATCAAGGGAAGTTCTTTCATTTATCATTTTATGCATATATGAGCCTATTTGAGGCCCCTCAATAATTTATTCGTTAAGATTGGAAGTTTGACTTTGAAAAGTTGACCAGTCAAGTCATCTGACTAAGCTGAGGTTCAATGAGCTATAACGTTTGATGTGTTTGTCAAATGAAGATGACCCCAAAAGAAAAACTGTTCCTAAGAACCATATGCACAACTTTCATGTTCATTAAAAATCCATTTGAAGTATTTAAGGTCATCATTCATTTCAAAACATTATAGGTCATTTTGGCTGAAACCCTAATTTTGGGTCAACTTGCCAAGGGCATAACTTTCTCAATTTTTATGATTTTGAGGTGGTACAAAATTAATTGGAAATATTGAGATGTCTACTTCAAATTTATGTTGGACAAAATTTCATAATCCTAAAGGAAATACGTGTTCCATTGCAAAACATTATAGGTCATTTATGACCTAATTCATTGAATTTGAAAAAGTACCCAACTTCAAATGCCCATAACTTTGCCATAGAAAATACAAATGATGCAAACTTTGAGTCTAAATTGACTATTTTGAAAATAGATACAACTTTGGTGTTGGATAATGTTTCATTTGAAGCTTGTATCATGAGGTCAGAGGGGTTTGACCAAGCTTACTTTTGGTTGACTTTTTCAAAGTGATTTGAACATGTTTTACACTTGAACTTTCCAAGCCAGTTTTGATCAATTTTCACATGTCAAATGGTTCTTTGCCCAGCATGACTTATATTCCTTATTTCAAGAGCTTTCCAACCATTACTCACAATAGTCATTTGGATCTACCATTTGAGATATTCGAATTTTTCTTCACTTATGGGTATTTTTTGTCATTTTATGTTAAAACTTGAGATGCAAGCCTTTTCCATTCCATGTGCACGACCACATGCTTTCCATATGAGCTCAGCAAGTCCCTTCAACCATTCATGGGCCTCTTAGACGTCCACAAAGGCCCATGTATTCAAAATTGCAATTCCCATTCACATGAGCAAAGTGTGATGATCAGATGCATTTACCTATAAATAAGGGCTTCCTCTCCTTCATTTAAAAACCCTTTGGAGATCCCACATGCTGCTGAATTGAAACCACAACCCTCACCAAAGGAATCACTCACCATTTTTCAATATTTTCAAGCTTGAAATTCAGCCACATTAGTTGAGTTTCAAAGCTAGATTCCTTAGCCAATCATCTTCCCTATATTCAGAGATCAAAAAGGAGCAAAAGGCTTGAAGGATTCGTGGCCAAAAACTCACCATTTTTGAAGGTATAAGCTCAAACTATTTGGATCTGAAACTCACGATTCAATGTAGTATTCTTGTGTTTTTGTGGTTCTCTGAAGTCCTCATACTTGAGGAAAACTTTTGGTGCATTTAATTTTCCATTTCAAGATCAATCCGTGTGGATACTGTAAAACCCCAATTTTGACCCTAAGATCCCTCACGGCATCATAACATTGCATTCGCATGGCCTCAAGGATCATAAGCATCTTGGTTCCTTTACCTTTAGGTGGGATCTCTTGTGAGTTGGTTTGAGATCACCATGCATGCTTGAATTGTATATTATTGCTTTTCTCATTTTTATTTACTAACCAAAAGCACAAAAATATGTCACTAACATCTCTTGTTTGTAGCTTGAGCAGTCACAAGGTCTAAAGCTTCTAGGAGATCTTATGTGCATTGATATGGCCAAGAGAATATGAAAGCAAGCATGGCAATGGTTCCAAAAGCTCTCATCTATCAAATATGCCTCCCAAGTGTCTCAATTCATCATTTTGATCAAAGCAAATCAAATGGGTTTGAGGTTTGTTTCCCAAGGAAACCCTAATTCATCTGCTCATCAACTACACCTTGCTCATGAAGCAACCTCAACCCATGGTCAAAAACAATCAAAGGAAGTTCCTTAATTCATCATTTCATGCATATTTGAGCTTATTTGAGTGTCCTCAATCATCAATTCATCAAGATATGAGGTTTGGACTTGAGAAGTTGACCAGTCAATTCATCTAACTATTTTGAAATACACTGAGACCTGACTTTTTATGTGTGTGTCAAATGGAGATGACCCCGAGATAAAAACTGTTCTTAATAACCATATGAACAACTTTCATGTTCATCAAAAATTGATTTGAAGCTTGGAAGGTCATCATCCTTTCCAAATAATTATAGGTCATTTTGACTGAAACCCTAATTTTGGGTCAACTTCCCAAGGACATAACTCCTTCATTTTTCATGATTTTGATGTGGGATCAAATGAATTATAAAGATTAAGATATCTACTTCAAATTTTATGTTGAGCACAATTTCAAAATCTCAAAAGAAATACATGTGATAATGCAAAACATTATAGGTCACTTTGGACCAAATGCATTGAAATGTGAAAAAGTCCAACTTCAAGTGCCCATAACTTCTTCATAAAAAATCCAAATTATGCAAAATTTAAGTCCAAATTGATTGTCTTGAAACAACCTACAACTTTAATGTTTAAGATTTTATCATTTGGAGCTTGCATCATTGAGACACAAGGGCTTGAACTTTGGCCAATTTTGAAAATCTCACATATGCATGTTTTGCACCCTACACTTCATGGCCAATTTTCATCAATTTACAAGGCCCAAATGGAGTTTTGATCAACATTACAAATTATCCTTATGCAATAAGTTTTCCAACCATTACTCATAAGGTGGTGTTTCCATTTTTGGCATAGCATTTTCGAAAGCTTGAACATAATAGTGCAATTATGGAAAATCATTTAATTTGCCTTGCATGAGCTACTACCACCCAATCTGCACGTCCTTTTTGCTTTCATCATGCATAAGCTTTCAATTCCAGTTGGAATTGGGCCCTTCATGCGCCTGTACAGGCCCATGCATGGAGGCCCTTTCCATTCATGCAAATTTGAAATCATGCGTTCAGCATTGCATTGCCTATAAATACCATGCCATAGCTTCATAATTCTTCAACCTTAAGGCGCCCCAATTGCTGCTAAACTGAAACCTCAGCCATCACTAAAGGAACTAGCTCACTTTTCTTCAAATTTTTTAGATCTGAACTTTGGTTTCATTGATCAATTTTCAGATCTTAAAGTTCCTAAACCTTCTTCTCCTTGATCTATAGTGTGGACTGTAAGCAATAGCATCCAAGAATTGTGACTCAAAGCCTTACAAATCAGAGGTTTACATCAAATTTTATTTTCTTCGAATCAACTTGTATAGTGCTTGTTTCTCATTGTTATTGTGTGATCTGAAGTCCCCTGCATAGAGGCAACATTGATGTGCTTTCAATTTTCAAAAATCATGAAGTTCATATGAACACCACAGATCTTCCACTTCTGATTTCTCTCAATATAGAGATCTAGAATGGATTTGAGTGGTACAGGGGTGATGTACATCACCCCAGCTCTCGATTGATGCCTGGATCGTGCCTTTTGGTTACCATTTTAATCTCTGCAGTTTTTGACTTGGCCAGAGAAGACGGTGGCGCTGGCCACCGTCTGGTCTCCAGATTTGATCTAGATCGTTCATTCATTTTTCCAGATGCAACCACGTGTGTCCATTGTTATGACCTTTTAATAGGCTTGGTGTATCGCAGTTGACTGGCACATATGGTGAACGCGCGCTTCTTAGCCGTGTGGTGATCCACGTCAATTAATGAATCATCATTAGACGGCCCACGCATTTTCCTATTTTCCTATTTTCTGATTTTATTTCTTTTATTTCTTTTATTTCCATTTCTTTTTAAAAATTCATATCTCTCTCATTATTGGTCCAAAAATTATGGGACCAATTTCATTCTTCTCCTTTTAATTTCTACTTTCTAAAAATGATTTTTAATATTTTTTATATTATCATTTGATATTTTTTAGTAATTTTCTCTTTTCTGCTTATTTTTAATTCATTTAAAATAGTTTTTGATATCCAAAAAATACAAAAATATTTTTCCAACCTCTTTGAATGATGATAGATCTATGAAAAATATTCTCATCAATTTATTAATTGATTTGAGATTTATTTAAGATTTTAGTTCAATTAGGTTATTTTTTATGCATTTTAATTTATTTAAAATAGTTTTTGACTTCCCAAAATGTTGAAAATTTTTGTCAAACTTTGTTTGACCTTGTTGAACTTGGGATAATTCACTTGGACTTTTCAAAGTTGATTTGAAGTGAGTTTGAAGTTTGACCTTTCTTTATTTTTTTAATTCAAGTTTTATTTTAATATTAAAAAATACCAAAAATATTTTATTTGTTTCTTGACTTCTAATCTTCATTTTGCTTCTGTTTTCTATTGTTTGACCTTGATCTTCTCTATCAATTGTCAATGCTTGTTGATTATCTCATTCCATTTCAATTAAGGCACTTTAATTCTTCATCTTCTTCTTCTTCTCTCTTTTTTCTTTTTGATCAATGAGTTAAAGATTGGAGGTCAGCATTGATACATGGAGGTTTAATCTTCCTTGATTCAAATCTAATTCATCTTGATCATGGATCAAGTGAATGGCTTTGCATTAAGGATAGGTTGCTTCCTAAATCATGCAAAGAACCTAAATCAATACAAGATCATTTCTCGTCTTCTTTTTGGCATGGAAAGTTGTTGGAGTTTGATTCACTAATCAAAATCTCTAACTTGTGTTGTTGCCTACATTATTATTGACCGGCCTCAGATAGTTGTGACTTCTACATAACTCCAATTACGATTGCTTAACATAGCGCTAAATTTGCCTTATGGCACACTAACTCTAACACTAACCATTAACCATTAACATTTAATTCTTGCTCTTTACCTTTATGCAATTTACTATTCTTGTACATATTATTCATTTGTTTTGCTATTTGCTCACTTAAGCACATGTTTATGTTAATGCAATTTGCCTTTTGCTCACTTGAGCACATAATTGTGTATATATTATTATTGTGCTTGTGTTTTGTTTTGATTGTTTTGGACCAAATGCAAAAAGTGGACAAATGGACTTAGTTTCTAGGACATTCCCTATGCAAAATTAGAGTAAAAAGACCTTGATGTTGAAGTGGATTAGAAGGACCAAACCTCTAAACTCATTCTTGTCCATTCTTGATTTACTTCTTAGAACTTTTTGATGTGTGTGCTTTTGTGCTAGGGAATCCTATTTGAGCCAAATTGAAGAACCATTGCCATGTTCATCCAAAGTGAAAGATACAAGAGACATTGGGGATCTTCTAAGAGCTTGTTTGATTATGTTGATTGCTTAAGCTTACACTTATTTTGCTTGCATATTCCAAAGGATGGGAGCTACTTGGATCATCAATATGATCTCAAGAGAGGAACTCCATTTGTGGTCTTGTTTCTTATCCTTCATCTCTTGTATGATTAGGACTTTAGTCTTTCTTCTTCTTCCCTCCACTCTAACCCAAGCCAAAACTTTTGTGCAAACATTTAACACTTCTTTTTCAACATTAGAAACCTAAGCCTTATGCTTTTGATTTTCAAACTTTCTTTTCATAACACTTATTTTGAATTGAATCTATAAGTCAACTTTGACCATTTTTGTAAATACTTTTCATTGGTAAATATAACTCATTCAAATACTTTTGTGGTGTCAATGGCCATTCTCTTAATCAAAAACATTTCATAACCTTTATCTATTAGGTTTGAGTTATCCTTGAGGTAGATGTAATACTCACCTATATCCTTAGTGATGGACAATGAGTCTTCCATACTTATTATGTTGGTGTAAGCCCTAGAGGCCAATACTTTTGGTACTTGTATCGAATTATTTACTAATAATAAAAGGCATTTTCTTTATTATGGTTGATTAATAAAGTCCCTAGAATAGATAGTCCGTTTAATGTATTAAGTGTGAATTAATCATGAGAACACATTAAACATAAGGGCACTGTTCTTAAAGTATCCGTAGTCGAGCTTTAATGTGAAGTGGGATAACATTAAAGCATTAAGACTATTATGTTTGTAGACTGATGATCACATCTCATGGATCATGGATAAAGAGTTATCAAGTCTTAAACATAGGTATGAATATTAGGAGTAATATTTATACCGGATTGACCCGCTATGAGAATACTATATAGAAAGTTATGCAAAGTGTCATAAGTTATTCTCATGGTGATAATAGTGTATACCACTCTTCGACCTGAAACCACTATGGATCCTAGATGTAGAGTCGAGTGCTTTATTGCTGATCCAACGTTGTCCGTAACTGGATAACCATAAAGACAGTTGATGGGTACTCCACGAAGCATGCTGAGGGACATGAGTGTCCTAGATGGAATTGGCCAATCCTGCGTAACAGGATAAATGTCTATGGGCCCAATATTGAACTGGACAAGGGTGACACGATCTATACCTTGTGTTCAATATAGACATAAGGGCAAAGGGGTAATTATACACATAATTATTATCACAGGAGGTTTTGTTAGATCACATGACATTTTCGTGACTTGGGTAGCAGTGATGTGCTGCTAGATACCGCTCACTGTTTATTATATTAAATGCGTGATTTAATATAATTGCCAACGTCACGAAAACTTATAGGGTCACACACAAAGGACGGATTGATGAGAAATAGAGCAACTAAGGAACACCGTAAGGTACGGTGCACTTAAGTGGAAACGAAATATGGTAAGGTACCAAATACTTAAGTGATTTTGGCATATTATGAGATATGGGCAAAATACACTTAAGTGGGCTTTTTAGCTTGAAGCCCACACAAGTGGTTCTATAAATAGAACCCCTTGGGTAGAAGCATTGTCACTCCACTCAGACTGAAATTCAAGTAGAGACTTGGAATTTTGTTTCCCTCTTTCTCTCACTCAAAGCCTTCATTCATAACAGCTAGCACTGCAATTGAAGGAATCTGTTCGTGTGGACTGAGTAGAGACGTTGTCATCGTTCAACATTCGTGATCGCCCCGTGGATCTGTATCAAAGGTTTTGATCATTATCAGAGATCTGCACCAAAGGTTTGAATCGCCACAAGAGGTAACGATTCTATCACTGATCATGCCCATTCGTAAGGATCACTAAATGGAGAAATTTTTAAATTCCGCTGCGCCTTGGATGGCAATTCTCCAACATATTATAGGGTTAACCCCTCACTAGCATGTTGAAGCTATCCTCACATGGTGGATTTGTGGTTTTAGGTTGAGTTTTCTCCCTTGGATAACAAAAGACCTTAAGGCTTTTGGACCCATTAATTCACCAACTCATTTTGAAATTTTTACCCCGAACTACGAGGTTTTGATCCTAATCTTTTTTAAGATGGTACGTAGGCAATGGGTTTATCCATCCAAACACAAAATGTAAATAACTTGTATATTCTCTTCTCATCTCTTCAATCATGTTTGCACAAACAAATTTTCACAAAATACCAACCTTACAACAAATGTGAAAAGGGCTCCCTAGGAGTACCTAGGATGTTTTGGGTGCTTAAAACCTTCCCATTGCATAACCAACCCCCTTACCCCGATCTCTGACATTTTACTAGTTTTTGATTCGATAAAACTTTTAGGTTTTTGTTCGCTTTCTAACCATTCCTTTGGATAAATAGAAGTGCGGTGGCGACTCGACTTGGATGGTTTACCTTGGATTTAGTCAATATCTCTAATGGTAACGAATACCCCACTATAGAAAAGTGGCGACTCTGCTGGGAACTTTTGCCTAGTGGGTTTTGCCTACTTTTCATATTTGTTGTATTGTATTATATATTATGTTTGTGGCATATTTTTGTGCAATTTGGGATTACTGTATTGTATGTAATGATTGAATTGCTTGAATATTAATTCCTTGTATGCTTGGTGATCTTTGTGAGATGAGTTCTATACCCGAACTCGAGTGCACTTAGGATAGGAGAATGACATAGTTTTGTTGACTTGTGTGGAGTTATTCCTTAGCAAGTTGACTTGCAAGTCCATTCACTTGGTGGAGGTCATGTTGGGATCAATAATGTCACACAAGTAGTTGTGGTTAGACATTACTCTTTCCAATATAGACCTTAGAAGCCAAGGACCTTAGTTTACCAAGCCCATCTTGGCCTATTCTTAGGATGTAGTGCGAAAGTCATTCAAGTGTAAGATTTGATACGATTGTTACGCGATACTACACTCATAAGAATCTCTCTTGAGAATATTTTTGGAATACGAGTAGTCGTTTATCCGATAATATCCGAAAGATGGGATGATGACTATGGGAACCTCTTGTAGAACATGTTTGGCAGGTTTAAACCCTAGTACACTCCCTTTGGGTGGTTCTTAACCGAGACTCCATGCTCGTGACTTGCAACAAACCCTTGATTCATGGTTGATCTGTTCTTGTATCCTTAATATCAATGGAACTTGGGTGTTGATAAGGTGTAAACCATAATCCACCAAAATGGATGATTGATATTAAGGATAACATGATCCATCCCATGACCTTTGTTTGGTGTGCTTTGATTGATCCTTGAGTGTGATTGTTGCATCCATGCATTCATGCACCCATTTGCATCCATATCATCAACAATGAGAAAATTTTCAAGGAACTTAAGAGATCTATTTGCAAATTTTCAGACATGGAAAGACAAAGAAGGAATACAAAGAAGTACAGTTTTAGACAACCCGACTTGAAAGAGCTAAGGAATTTGACATCCTATGTATTAGATCCCTTGGGTTTCAAGGCTCGTTATGGGAAGTTTCTATCTATTCTGACTACTCAAGTGGACGAAGGATTGATGAGTGTATTGGTGCAGTTTTTTGATCCCTTGTACCGTTGCTTCACATTTCCGGATTTTTGGCTTTTGCCCACGCTTGAGGAGTATGCCTACCTTGTGGGTATACCTATTCTAGACCAGTTGTCGTTCAGTGGCTTAGAGAGTGTTCCTACTTCTTTAGAGATAGTTGATATGTTGCATATAGATGAATCTCTGGTTGGTGCTCATATGACTACCAAAGGTGGAGTTCAAGGTCTCCCTTCTGAGTTCCTCATTTCTCAAGCTACTATGTATGGGAAGGCCATGAGTGAGGACGCCTTTGAGGCCATATTTGTACTTCTCATCTATGGGCTAGTGTTATTCCCCAACATCGACAAGTTTGTGGATGAGAACGCTATTAGGATTTTCTCTACTCTTAATCCAGTTCCGACTCTATTGGATGACACTTACTTTTCTTTGCATATGAGGAATGCAAAGGGTGGTGGTACCATTGTGTGTTGTTTGCCTCTACTGTACAAGTGGTTTATTTCGCACTTGCCGCAGAGGTCGCCTTCAAGGAGAACAAAGGATGTCTACGGTGGTCCACGAGACTTATGTCTCTCACTAATGATGATATCTTTTGGTACAACCGTGTATATGATGGTGTGCAGATCATCGACTCTTGTGGTGAATTCTCCAATGTGCCTCTTTTTGGTACATGTGGTGGGATTAACTACAACCCTATTTTGGCACGTCGCCAGCTTGGGTTCCCCCTAAAGGATAAACCTAATAACATTCTGTTAGAGGGTGTGTTCTTTCAGGAGGGTAAAGATCCCCAAGGCTTGAAGGGCAAAATGGTCCGCGCTTGGCGCAAGATCCATAGGAATGGAAAGAAGGAGCTGGGTCCGAAGAACTGTATCTCCATGGAACCTTATACCTCTTGGGTTAGGAGAAGAGCTTCTGATTACCTCATGCCTTATGAGTATCCAAGACCTACACCTTTGGTCGTGGTTGGGCCTTCAACCTTCCCTGACCAAGGAGTAGAGGAGTTGAGAGATGAGGACCGTTCGTGTGCCTGGATCCATGAACGAGAAGAGTTGCTTCAGCAGATTAGGGAGAAGGATGCTTTGATAGAGTTCCTTGAGCACCAGGTTATTGATGAGCCTGATGATGCATTGACTTCTCTACTTCCTCAGTCTTCCATGTTCTGGAAAAGGAAGTATGATCGACTCGCCAAAGAGAAGGCAGATATGGAGGCAGCCTACGAGAGGGAGGTGAAGAGGCTTCGTGCAGCTTATCTTCCAGTGTCCAGAGCATTAGATGATTGTTTATAGGGTTCCATAGGATGTTCATTTTCCTTCTCTCTTGTATTGTATTTGGTTACCAAAACTGTACTTCTTTGGTGTAAAAATATTTCTGAATATTATTGATATGATATTTCCATATGTGATAAATGTTTAATATTTCCAATATTTGCAAATAGGACTCTAAAAGTTCCTCTGACATAAAAATTAAACCATATGCATTGCATGCATCATGTGCATAAGTAGGTTTTGCTCTAGGCTTCTTGTTCTATGGTCTAACTCTGTGTTCTTCATTTATTTTGAAGACAAGCTGACTCACCGGTACTACACCCAAGCCAAAGCAAAGACTAATGGATCATTTGGAGCAAGAGAACCATGAACTCAAGGAGGAAGTAGCCAGATTGACTGCCCTAATGGAGTCATTCATGGCTACCCAGAGCCAGTTGTCTCTGACGCCTTCAACTCCTCCCCAGAGGACAGTCATCTCTGAGATTGTCTCATCAACCGTGTCTGCGGTCAGCGCCCACTTCGCACCAACCGCTATGCCAGCCGGGTTTCCTTGGGGGATGCCTCCCAACTTCATTCCTGAGGGTCCTGCACCCACCTTTTCTTCTCTGCCAGCATCTAGCCCGGTCCTTGCCGTCCCACCTCCTGTCGTGCATACTATGCCCAGAGTAGACGACACCATCTATCATTCTGAGCCGTCTGAGGGCCCAGATGTCTATGAAAAGATGGATGCTATGAATGATCAATTTCTTGAGCTCCACAAGGAATTGAAAACTCTCTGAGGAAAAGATCTCTTCGGCAAGTCTGCTGCCGAACTCTGCTTGGTCCCAAACGTCAAAATCCTTGTAAAGTTCAAAGTACCTGACTTTGAAAAATACAAGGGAAATACTTGCCCTCTCAACCACCTGGTTATGTATGCCAGGAAGATGTCGACTCAGACCGATAATGATAAACTTCTCATTCACTACTTCCAGGACAGTTTATCCGGTGCTGCCCTAAGATGGTATATGGGCTTAGACAACGCGAACATCCGATCCTTCAATGACCTTGGCGAGGCCTTCGTCAAGCAATACAAGTATAACATGGATATGGCTCCCGATAGGGATCAATTAAGAGCCATGTCCCAGAAGGACAAGGAAACTTTCAAAGAGTACGCCCAGAGGTGGCGAGAGTTAGCAGCACAGATTGTGCCCCCACTGGAGGAGAAAGAAATGACCAAGATCTTTCTCAAGACCTTGAGCTTATTTTACTATGAGCGGATGATTGCCAGCGCTCCTTCTGATTTCACCGAGATGATGAACATGGGGATGCGTTTGGAAGAAGGAGTCAGGGAAGGGCGCCTGACTAGAGAAGAAGGCTCTTCTACTAAACGGTATGGGACGTTTAGAAAGAAGAAAGATGGCGAGGCACATGTTGTGACCTCCCATATTAAACCTAGAAGACCCTCAGTGAGGAGGAAGACCGTGCATCCTGCTGGTAACCAGCATCAGGTGGCTCACATAGCACCTGTTTTCAGAGAGAATAAGCAATATCAGCATCACAATAATAATCAGCAACAGCAACATCCGCAATATCAACAACAACAACACCGTCCTCAACAGCAGGCCTACCAGCCTCGAAACAATAATCAAGCCAATACCGGCTATGAGAGGAAGAGGGTCACCTTCGATCCTATTCCCATGACCTATGCCGAATTATATCCCTCTTTGATAGAGAGGAAATTGATTACTCCACGAGACCCACCGGCTATACCTACCAACCCTCAGTGGTGGTATAAGCCCGAGCTACACTGTGTTTATCATTCCGGTACTCCCGGACATGACGTGGAAAACTGTTACCCACTAAAGACCAAGTTTCAAGACCTTGTGAGATGTGGTATCCTGTATTTCGAGGACATAGGTCCTAATGTAAAGAAGAACCCATTGCCCGAGCATGGGAAATCCTCTGTCAACATGGTCCAGGGCTGCCCTGGTAAATATAAAGTCAATATGTCATCCATATTCGACAATCACTGGTCGAGATAGACAGACTGTTGTGTGAATACAATCACTATGAGCACGACCACGACAGATGCCGAGTTTGCACTGTCAATCAAAGAGGATGTCGTCAAGTCCGCAAAGTCATTCAAGAAATGCTGGATTAAGGAGTCATTGAGATACTTCCGAATCGAAATGTTGATGAGGATGATGATGAAGTCAATGTAATATCTCCGGTATTCTGGATCCCGGAGCCTGTTGTCATCAAGTATGATGGTAGCAAGCAGAAGGCTTCTCCTTCTTTGATTATTAAACCAGCTGGCCCTGTGCCATACTCTTCTGAGAAGGCGGTTCCCTATCGTTACAATGCTGTGGAATTGGAGGATGGAAAGGAGGTACCCCTGCCCTCTACCTCTATTGTTAATATTACCGACGTCAGCGGCCTGACCCGTAACGGTCGTGTCAGTGGCTGATTATGCTGAACGCCCGGTTGGGACTGCTGTGAATGCTCCGAATCCGGCACTTGCTGCCGTTAAACCTACCTCTGTTATGAAAACTCCTGTCTCTGCTGGCCAGAGTGGCAATATAAAAGAAGACTATGATGAGATGCTGAGGCTCATCAAAAGGAGTTAGTACAACGTTGTAGATCAGCTTCTACAGATGCCATCAAAGATCTTTGTATTGTCTTTATTGATGAATTCAGAACCACACCGAGAAGCTCTGCAGAAGGTGTTGGATGTGGCGTATGTAGATCATGACGTCACGATAGAACAATTTGACAGTATTGTTGCAAACATCACTGCTTGTAACAATTTGAGTTTCTGTGATGCTGATCTCCCCGAGGAGGGAAGATACCACAATTTAGCACTATACATCTCCATGAGATGTAAGGATGATGCCATGTCCAATGTGCTGGTGGACACTGGATCATCATTGAATGTGTTGCCAAAGTCCACTCTTGCTAAATTGTCATATCAAGGGCCTCCCATGAGGCAGAGTAGAGTAGTGGTTAAAGCTTTCGATGGGTCCTGTAAAACTGTGATTGGAGAGGTTGAGCTCCCATTCAAGATTGGACCAAGTGATTTCCAGATTACCTTCCAGGTTATGGATATTCATCCATCGTATAGTTGTCTGTTGGGAAGACCATGGATTCACGAGGCAGACGCCGTGACATCCACCCTACACCAGAAATTGAAGTTTGTCAAAAACAAGAAGCTGGTGGTGGTAGGGGGAGAAAAGGCTCTCCTGGTTAGCCATTTGTCTTCCTTTTATTACATAGACGTTGAGGATGAAGTTGGAACTCCGTTCCAAGATTTATCTATTGCGGAGCCTACTAAGAAAGGAACTTCTTCATTTGCGTCCTATAAAGATGCTAAGTTGGCCATTGAGCATGGTACAACTACTGGATTGGGGCAAATGATCAAGCTGGAGAACAACAAATCTCGGGCTCGCATAGGGTATTCTTCTGGCATTTTTAACAAGCATGGGCTGTTCAAGAGTGGTGGATTCATCCACACTGGTCAAAACGAGGAAGCTGCTGCTATTGTGGAAGAGGATGCAGAGGAAGATTCTAGCTACTTTGTCATCCCTGGAGGGGTCTGCAATAATTGGGTCGCTATTGATGTTCCAACAGTTATCCATAAGTCAAAGTAATGTTCATTGTGTTTAAAAACCCTTCTCCCATGCCAAAAGGAGGAGTGATGACATTGTTGGCTCATAAATACAATGATATTTTCATTCAATAAATTCATGTTAAATGTTTATTTTTCCAATTATTTTCCCTTTTCGCTTTTGCATGAAATTGGTGATCACATAAAACCCTAAAAATAAAATAAAATTAATCTTTTCATCTGCATAATGATTTGCCTTGTTTGAATTCTAAAATCTCTTTATATCCAAAATCATTATGCATGTTGATCAAACCCATTGAACATAATGATCCAACACCATCTCCCAACTTTGAGTTCCCTGTATTTGAGGCGGAAGAAGATGATGTTGAAGAGATTCCTGACGAGATCACCCGTCTGCTTGAGCACGAAGAGAAGATCATTCAGCCGCATCTTGAGAATCTGGAAACAGTCAACTTGGGGTCTGAGGTTTGTGTGCGAGAAGTGAAGATTGGGGCACTCCTAGAAGAATCTGTTAAGAAGGGGTTGATTGAGTTGCTACGAGAATATGTCGATGTCTTTACTTGGTCATATGAAGACATGCCTGGTCTGGATACTGATATCGTGCAACATTTTCTGCCTTTGAAGCCTGAGTGTGTGCATATGAAGCAGAAGCTCAGAAAAACTCATCATGATATGGCAGTGAAGATCAAAGAGGAAGTTTAGAAGCAAATTGATGTGGGGTTTCTGGTGACTTCTACATATCCTCAATGGGTGGCCAATATTGTGCCCGTACCTAAGAAAGATGGAAAAGTCCGAATGTGTGTGGACTATAGAGACTTGAATAAAGCTAGTCCGAAAGATGATTTTCCTCTTCCACATATTGATATGTTGGTAGATAATACAGCTAAATTCAATGTCTTCTCGTTTATGGACGGATTTTCCGGATATAATCAGATTAAAATGGCACCCGAGGATATGGAGAAGACAACATTCATCACACCTTGGGGAACATTCTGTTATCGAGTGATGCCCTTCGGTTTGAAGAACGCCGGAGCCACGTATCAACGAGCTATGACTACCTTGTTTCATGATATGATGCACAAGGAGATCGAGGTGTATGTTGATGATATGATTGCAAAAGCAAGAATGGAGGTTGAACATGTTGAGCACTTGTTGAAGCTTTTTCAGCGTTTAAGGAAGTATAAGCTTCGTCTGAATCCTAACAAGTTTACATTAGAGTCCATTCTGGAAAGTTATTGGGCTTTATTGTCAGCGAGAGAGGTATTGAGGTTGATCCTGCAAAGGTCAAAGCAATACAAGAGATGCATGCACCCAAAACTGAGAAGCAAGTCCGAGGTTTTCTTGGCCGCTTGAATTATATTTCCAGATTCATATCCCACATGACTGCCACATGTGCGCCGATATTCAAGCTCCTTCGGAAAGATCAGTCGCATGATTGGACCGAGGATTGCCAAAAGGCCTTTGACAGTATTAAAGAGTATCTGTCTAAGCCTCTGATTCTGTCTCCACCTGTGGAAGGGAGACCATTGATTATGTATCTGACTGTTCTTGAAGACTCTATGGGTTGTGTCCTTGGTCAGCAAGATGAGTTAGGGAAGAAAGAATATGTTATCTACTACCTGAGTAAGAAGTTCACCGATTCTGAGTCTCGATACTCAATGCTTGAGAAGACATGATGTGCTTTGGCTTGGGTTGCTAAGCGCTTACGCCAGTATATGTTGAATCATACGACTTGGTTGATATCCAAAATGGACCCAATTAAATATATCTTTGAGAAGCCTGCTTTAACTGGGAGGATTGCCCGTTGGTAGATGTTGTTATCTGAGTATGATATTGAGTATCGAGCTTAGAAAGCTATTAAAGGTAGTATCTTGGCTGACCACTTGGCACATCAACTAATTGAGGATTATCAGTCAGTTCAGTATGACTTCCCAGATGAGGAGATTCTGTATTTGAAAATGAAATACTGCGATGAGCCTACGCTCGACGAAGGGCCAGAGCCTGGTTCCCGATGGAGCATGGTGTTTGATGGCATTGTAAATCAATATGGAAATGGTATTGGGGCAGTGATTATTACTCCTCATGGCACATATTTTCCTTTTACAGCAAGGCTAACTTTCAAATGCACGAATAATATGGCTGAGTATGAGGCTTATATCATAGGGTTGGAAGAGTTTATTGATCTTAGGATCAAGCATCTTGATGTTTATGGTGATTCGGCCCTTGTTGTTAATCAGATTAAGGGTGAATGGGAGACGAATCAGCCTGGCCTCATCCCATATAGAGATTATGCGAGGAGGATTTCAACATTCTTTACTGAGGTTGACTTCCATCATATTCCTCGAGATGAGAATCGGATGGCATATGCACTTGCTACACTTGCTTCAATGATTGTGGTTAGACTCTAGAATGAAGTTCCCAATATAACTGTGATGCGCTTGGACAGACCAACTCATGTGTTTGTAGTAGAAGAGGTGCAAGATGATAAGTCATGGTATCATGACATCAAGTGTTTTCTTCAAAGTCAGATTTACCCTCCCGGGGCATCTGTGAAAGATAGAAAGACTTTGAGGAGATTATCAGGCAGTTTCTACCTCAATGGAGATGTGCTTTACAAAAGGAATTTTGACATGGTTCTGCTCAGATGCGTGGATATACACGAAGCAGACCTGTTAATGACTGAGGTCCATGAGGGTTCATTTGGTACTCATTCCAATGGACATTCCATGGCTAGAAAGATGTTGAGAGCAGGCCACTATTGGCTGACAATGGAGTCTGACTGCTGCAAATATGTGAAGAAATGCCATAAGTGTCAGATTTATGCGGATAAGATTCATATTCTCCCGACACTTCTGAATGTGATTTCATCACCATGGCCTTTCTCCATGTGGGGAATTGATATGATTGGCATGATAGAGCCGAAAGCATCCAACGGTCACAGATTTATTCTCGTAGCAATTGATTACTTCACCAAGTGGGTGGAAGCGGCGTCATACGCAAACGTGACCCGGCAGGTGGTTGTGAAGTTTATCAAGAATCAACTCATATGCCGTTATGGTGTGCCAGACAAGATCATTACTGATAATGGATCTAACTTGAACAACAAGATGATGAAAGAGCTGTGTAGCGAGTTCAAGATTGCACATCATAATTTTTCTCCTTATAGACCCAAGATGAATGGGGCTGTTGAAGCTGCTAATAAGAATATCAAGAAGATTGTCCAGAAGATGGTTGTTACGTACAAAGATTGGCATGAGATGTTGCCATTTGCCTTGCATGGGTATCGTACATATGTCTGCACTTCAACAGGGGCAACCCCTTTCTCTCTTGTTTACGGCATGGAGGTTGTGCTCCCAGTAGAGGTGGAGATCCCATCAATGAGGGTCTTGATGGAGGCCAAGTTGACTGATGTTGAATGGATTCAGAGTCGTTATGACCAACTGAATTTGATAGAAGAGAAGAGATTGACTGCCATGTGCTATGGTCAGTTATATCAGCAAAGGATGAATAAAGCCTTTGATAAGAAGGTCAAACCTCGTGCGTTCCGAGAAGGTGACCTTGTGCTCAAGAAAGTTTTGTCTTTCGCGCCCGATTCCAAGGGCAAGTGGACTCCAAACTATGAAGGTCCGTATGTTGTTAAGAGAGCCTTTTCAGGCGGTGCTTTGATACTTACAACTATGGATGGAGAGGATTTCACTCGTCCTGTGAATTCGGATGCAGTCAAGAAATACTTCGCCTAAAATAAAAACAGAATAGCTCGCTAAGTTGAAAACCCGAAAGGGCGGCTTAGGAAAAAATAAGCGTCTCGGTGGAGTGAAAACCTGAAAGGGCGATCCAGGCAAAAGTTAGAGACATAAAAAATGAATATGTATCCCGATAGATTGAGCACCTTACCCTGGGGGCAATCTAGGCAAAAATTAGGGATTTGGCAAGTAACTGCATCCTGACAAGACTTTGTTCTACAAGCTGTCATCTGTCAAAGATTCTCGCTCAGTCATCGTCAACTGAAGCTTCAAATACATCGGATTCAGAGTTGGTGGAGAAATGGTCAATATGTTCAATGTAACCCTTTTCCAATATATATCACCAATTTCAAATTTGTAAAGATCTATGGAGTCTTGCCATTTGCAGACTACCATTCCATCAAATAAATTTGAGCCTTTATCCAATTCTTTGCACTCTTATTTATTTATATTCAACAAATGTTTTGCATGTTTTAATTGAGAAATATTAAATAAAATTTTCATAAATTGTTTTTAAACAAAGTGAACATTCACAATAACAAAAGGATCTTTGGGATGTCTTCAGTGCTCTCTCAAAGATGGTATGATCCCCAAAAGGGTAAGACATTTGTTCATATTTCCAACATACTTGTATCCTCTTCATTATGTTTCAGGTTGTCTCCTCCGCAGGCACAAAAGAAGGTTGTACCTCACACCAAATCCCAGGGAGTTTGGGAGTTCTGGGTGATCTCAATCTTCTAGATCCCCATTGAGTCTGGATTTAGCATTCGTGTTATCAATTATATGGTTGTCATCCCTTGTGTGGATTGACCTAAAATCCCTTATAGATTGATAAATTGAATATGCTAATCTTTCTGAAGGAGTTAGTTTTCCCTCACTCCAAGTAAGAGATTCCCCTCCGAGTGAGCAGGAAATCACCAGCATAAACGGAGTTTTCATCAAACTTGGTTTGTAGCTTTTCCTCTGTGGACCTGTTTACTTTTGATCTCCAACAATTTTGCTCCTCGACCATCCTCAGCAGGGTTGATCCCACTTCTACTCCCCAGTATGGTCACCATCAGGGTATCTCCAGCAGTTGTCTACGGATAATCCCCGATTCGGTCATTAGCAGTACTCCCTTAGGAGGAATTACCTGATCAGAGCCTGTTTGTGGTTTCTTCCCAAGCAGAGTGGTTGATGAAGATGTCTTTCCTTCCTCAGCAGAATAGCATCCTTCCCTCCTCAGCAGAGTTGGTTTTCTTCAGTAGTACAATATATGTGGTGACATTGGAACATTCTGATTGGTGGTTGTTCCCCACAGAGTTCCATCTTTCCCTATGATAATTTCCCCAGTAGAGTTGCTTCTACGGCGGATTTTATCTGTGTGTTGATCATGTACCCAGCTGGAGTGACTGTTTCTCCTTACATACAGAGATCTTTGTTTCCTGGTATCTTTTGCCCCCCATCAGATTTGGATGTTCTCCAGTGGGTCTGGCTTTATCTTTTGAGATGTAGTACCGGATACTTGTCCATGGATTCTTGGACCTGTTTGTGTTAGATATGTATGTTTGTCAGCATTCATCATACATAAACCACGCATATACATGCATAAGCTTGATATCCAGATATTCATGTTGCATTCTTTGCCATATATCTTTGTTCGTTGTCTTCTGCTATTTGGTGATACATATTTCTCCAAGCAGATGTTTATGTTTGATCTCCCCATGTAGAGTCAGCCCCATAAGCAGAAAGTGTTTATCCTTTTCTCCATATTCCCCACTGAGTTATGTCCTCGTGGATGATTGTTGTTTCTGTTTCCTCCCAACACATATATTGGGATGGAGTTCCCCCTGAGTTATATCCTCATGGGGATGAGTCTTGTTTCATTATGTCTCTCTAGTTTGTTCCTAGATCGACTCCTTGTGATTTTCCATGCACTTCCCCGTAGTTTAGATGAATGATTGCTCAGTAACCGGTAATTGTCCATCTTTTCCCGGGCGGAGCTTCCGTGACCTTCTATCTAGTAACCAGTAGTTATAAGTCCTATTTCTGCGGTTTTCTACCCTCATACTGGTAGTTGTAAACCCCATTTTATCCCCTTGCAGAGTTAACCTTATTTTGTTCATCCTAACCGATGACGGTTATTCTTCCGTGGTTTTCTACCTAATATTGGTAGATGTAATCCCCTCTTTGATGGTTATCTTTATCCAATGTTCAATATTGATATTCCTTCACCTTTTGAGTATATCTCCCAGTAACCGGTGGTATATCTCCCAAATCTTTGCCTTTGTTAATGTATCCCAGCGGGTCATCTTTCATTTACCTTTTGTTGGTAATGATTGTTTCTCCCTTCGACTGGTCATCATTTTATACCTAGTATTCGATATCTCGATGCCCTTTTTTTCCGGTCGATTTATCCTTTATTAACCCAGTAACCGATTATGGATAATCTTCCATGCGAGTACATTATCTACGTTCTGACGGTAATAGATAATATATCTCATGCGCTCTTTGGTCGAAGTCTCTTGTTCTTCCCCAGTCGAGTAAGATTCATACCCCTTTTCCGCTCTCCCTTCGGATGATGAGTGTTTTAGAAATATTCCCCAATTCGCGCCTTGGTTGGTCACCTATTATATGCCCAGTAACCGGTATCCCTGGTGTTCCTTCCTTTCTGCTCCCTATTATGACTTTTTGTCCCCTGTGGAGTCAGATCTCCTGAGTTGGAATATGCCCTTTTAGTCTTCCTCAAATGATTTTGGGATGTTGATATCTCTCACCCTCATACCGGTCTTAGATACTCATTCTCCCCGAGCATGTGGTTCTCTCACCCTTATACCGGTGTTATGATCACATGTCTCCTTGAGCTTATTACCCAGTAACCGGTAATACCTCATCTCGTTATTTCCTCAGATGAGTCCTGTTTGGACATTCCCCAGTTAAGTCCCTTAGTGGATTTTACCCATCTGAGTCCGGATTTTCATCCGAAGTGTCCTTCATGGATAGTTTTGCTATATTGACATATTCCCCAATACATGCACCTTTGAGTCAGCTCGAGTCCTTCCATTGATTTATTTTCATGGAATTCCTCTCGTGTCTCAGCAAGTCTCAAGTCGTGATATGCTCACGCATTTTTCCCCTTCTTATCCCCATTAGAGTCCCTAGAGTCTCTGTCCCATGGAGTGTATTACTCATATGGATTGTCAGATTCTCCTGATTTCTTTTCTCTTTGTGGACATATATCTCCACAGAGTATTACCTTTGCATACATACATTTGCATCATGAGGTCTCTTAGGGACCAAAACTCGTCTCTTTGTTATTATTTAAGCCCATTCTACCTCGTCGAGACGAAGATTTTAACCTTCATATCTCCGGCTAGAATTACCTTAAATAGGGGCATCTATAAGACCCCAATTTTGACCCTAAGATCCCTCATGACATCATAACATTGCATTTGCATGGCCTCAAGGATCATAAGCATCTTGGTTCCTTTACCTTTGGGTGGGATCTCTTGTGAGTTGGTTTGAGATCACCATGCATGCTTGAATTGTATATTATTGCTTTTCTCATTTTTATTTACTAACCAAAAGCACAAAAATATGTCACTAACATCTCTTGTTTGTAGCTTGAGCAGTCACAAGGTCTAAAGCTTCTAGGAGATCCTATGTGCATTGATATGGCCAAGAAAAGATTAAAGCAAGCATGGAAATGGTTCTCAAAGCTCTCATATATCAAATATGCCTCCCAAGTGTCTAAATTCATCATTTTGATCAAAGCAAATCAAAGGGGTTTGAGGTTTGTTTCCCAAGGAAACCCTAATTCATCTGCTCATCAACTACACATTGCTCATGAAGCAACCTCAACCCATGGTCAAAAACAATAAAAGGAAGTTCCTTAATTCATCATTTCATGCATATTTGAGCTTATTTGAGTGTCCTCAATCATCAATTCATCAAGATATGAGGTTTGGACTTGAAAAGTTGACCAGTCAATTCATCTGAATATTTTGAAATACACTGAGACCTACCTTTTTATATGTGTGTCAAATAGAGATTACCCCAAGATAAAAAATGTTCTTAAGAACCATATGAACAAATTTCATGTTCATCAAAAATTTATTTGAAGCTTGGAAGGTCATCATCCATTCCAGAGCATTATAGGTCATTTTGACTGAAACCCTAATTTTGGGTCACCTTCCCAAGAACATAACTCCTTCATTTTTGATGATTTTGAGATGGGATCAAATGCATTGGAAATCTTAAGATGTCTATGTAAAATGTTATGTTGAGCAAAATTTCAAAATCTCAAAATAAATACATGTGATAATGAAAAACATTATAGGTCACTTTGGACCAAATGCATTAAAATGTGAAAAAGTACAACTTCAAGTGCCCATAACTTCTTCATCAAAAATCTAAATGATGCAAAATTTAAGTCCAAATTTATTTCCTTGAAAAGATATACAACTTTTATGTTCAAGATTTTATCATTTGGAGCATACATCATTGAGACAGAAGGGCTTGAACTTTGGCCAATTTTGAGAATCTCACATATGCATGTTTTGCACCCTATTCATGGCCAATTTTCATCAATTTCCAAGGCCCAAATGGAGTTTTGATCAACATAACAAATGATTCTTATGCAATAAGCTTTCCAACCATTACTCATTAGGTGGTGTTTCCATTTTTAGCATAGCATTTTCGAAAGCTTGAACATAATAGTGCAATTATGGAAAATTATTTAATTTGCCTTGCATGAGCTACTACCATCCAATCTGCACGTCCATTTTGCTTTCATCATGCATCAGCTTTCAATTCCATTTGGAATTGGGCCCTCCATGCGCCTGTACAGGCCCATGCATGGAGGCCCTTTGCATTCATACAAATTTGAAATCATGCATTCAACATTGCATTGCCTATAAATACCATGCCATAGCTTCATAATTCTTCAACCTTAAGGCGCCCCAATTGCTGCTAAACTGAAACCTCAGCCATCACTAAAGGAACTAGCTCACTTTTCTTCAAATTTTTCAGATCTTAACTTTGGTTTCATTGATCAATTTTCAGATCTTAAAGTTCCTAAACCTTCTTCTCTTTGATCTATAGTGTGGACTGTAAGCAATAGCATCCAAGAATTGTGACTCAAAGCCTTGCAAATCAGAGGTTTACATCAACTTTTATTTTCTTCGAATCAACTTGTATAGTGCTTGTTTCTCATTGTTATTGTGTGATCTGAAGTCCTCTGCATAGAGGCAACATTGTTGTGCTTTCAATTTTCAAAAATCATGAAGTTCATATGAACACCACAGATCTTCCACTTCTGATTTCTCTCAATATAGAGATCTAGAATGGATTTGAGTGGTACAGGGGTGATGTACATCAACCCAGCTCTCGATTGATGCCTGGATCGTGCCTTTTGGTTACCATTTTAATCTCTGCAATTTTTGACTTGGCCGGAGAAGATGGTGGCGCTGGCCACCGTCTGGTCTCAAGATTTGATCTGGATCGTTCATTCATTTTTCCAGATGCAATCACGTGCGTCCATTGTTATGACCTTTTAATAGGCTTGGTGTATCACAGTTGACTGGCGCATATGGTGAACGCGCGCTTCTTAGCCGTGTGATGATGCACGTCAATTAATGAATCATCATCAGACGGCCCACGCATTTTCCTATTTTCCTATTTTCTGATTTTATTTCTTTTATTTCCATTTCTTTTTAAAAAATCATATCTCTCTCATTATTGGTCCAAAAATTATGGGACCAATTTCATTCTTCTCCTTTTAATTTCTACTTTCTAAAAATGATTTTTAATATTTTTTATTTTATCATTTGATATTTTTTAGTAATTTTCTCTTTTCTGCTTATTTTTAATTCATTTAAAATAGTTTTTGATATCCCAAAAATACAAAAATATTTTTCCAACCTCTTTGAATGATGATAGATCTATGAAAAATATTTTCATCAATTTATTAATTGATTTGAGATTTTAGTTCAATTAGGTTATTTTTTATGCATTTTAATTTATTTAAAATAGTTTCTGACTTCCCAAAATAATGAAATTTTTTGTCAAACTTTGTTTGACCTTGTTGAACTTGGGATAATTCACTTGGACTTTTCAAAGTTGATTTGAAGTGAGTTTTAAGTTTGACCTTTCTTTATTATTTTAATTCAAGTTTTATTTTAATATTAAAAAATACCAAAAATATTTTATTTGTTTCTTGACTTCTAATCTTCATTTTGCTTATGTTTTCTATTGTTTGACCTTGATCTTCTCTATCATTGGTTAATGGTTGTTGATTATCTCATTCCATTTCAATTAAGGCACTTTAATTCTTCTTCTTCTTCTCTCTTTTTTCTTTTTGATCAATGAGTTAAAGATTGGTGGTTAGCATTGATACATGGAGGTTTAATCTTCCTTGATTCAAATCTAATTCATCTTGATCATGGATCAAGTGAATGGCTTTGCATTAAGGATAGGTTGCTTCCTAAATCATGCAAAGAACCTAAATTAATATAAGATCATTTCTCATCTTCTTTTTGGCATGGCAAGTTGTTAGAGTTTGATTCACTAATCAAAATCTCTAATTTGTGTTGTTGCCTACATTATTATTGACCGGACTCAGATAGTTGTGACTTCTAGATAAGTCCAATTACGATTGCTTAACATAACGCTAAATTTGCCTTATGGCACACTAACTCTAACACTAACCATTAACCATTAACATTTAATTCTTGCTCTTTACCTTTATGCAATTTACTATTCTTGTACATATTATTCATTTGTTTTGATCTTTGCTCACTTTAGCACATGTTTATGTTAATGCAATTTGCCTTTTGCTCACTTGAGCACATAATTGTGTATATATTATTATTGTGCTTGTGTTTTGTTTTGATTGTTGTGGACCAAATGCAAAAAATGAACAAATGGACTTAGTTTCTAGGACATTCCCTATGCAAAATTGGAGTAAAAGGACCTTGATGTTGAAGTGGATTAGAAGGACCAAACCTCTAAACTCATTCTTGTCCATTCTTGATTTACTTCTTAGAACTTTTTGATGTGTGTGCTTTTCTGCTTGGGAATCCTATTTGAGCCAAATTGAAGAACCATTGCCATGTTCATCCAAAGTGAAAGATACAAGATACATTGGGGATCTTCTAAGAGCTTGTTTGATTATGTTGATTGCTTGAGCTTACACTTATTTTGCTTGCATATTCCAAAGGATGGGAGCTACTTGGATCATCAATATGATCTCAAGAGAGGAACTCCATTTGTGGTCTTGTTTCTTATCCTTCACCTCTTGTATGATTAGGACTTTAGCCTTTCTTCTTCTTCCCTCCACTTTAACCCAAGCCAAAAAATTTGTGCAAACATTTAACACTTCTTTTTCAACATTAGAAACCTAAGCCTTATGCTTTTGATTTTCAAACTTTCTTTTCATAACACTTATTTTGAATTGAATCTATAAGTCAACTTTGACCATTTCTCTAAATACTTTTCATTGGTAAATATAACTCATTCAAATACTTTTGTGGTTTCAATGGCCACTCTCTTAATCAAAAACTTTTCATAACCTTTAGCTATTAGGTTTGAGTTATCCTTGAGGTAGATGTAATACTCACCTATATCCTTAGTGATGGACAATGAGTCTTCCATGCTTATTATAGGGTTAACCCCTCACTAGCATGTTGAAGCTATCCTCACATGGTGGATTTGTGGTTTTAGGTTGAGTTTTCTCCCTTGGATAACAAAAGACCTTAGGGATTTTGGACCCATTAATTCACCAACTCATTTTGAGAATTTTACCCCGAACTACGAGGTTTTGTTCCTAATCTTTTTTAAGATGGTACGTAGGCAATGGGTTTATCCATCCAAACACAAAATGTAAATAACTTGTATATTCTCTTCTCATCTCTTCAATCATGTTTGCACAAGCAAATTTTCACAAAATACCAACCTTACAACAAATGTGAAAAGGGCTCCCTAGGAGTACCTAGGATGTTTTGGGTGCTTAAAACCTTCCCATTGCATAACCAACCCCCTTACCCCGATCTCTGACATTTTTACTAGTTTTTGATTCGATAAAACTTTTAGGTTTTTGTTCGCTTTCTAACCATTCCTTTGGATAAATAGAAGTACGGTTGCGACTCGACTTGTATGGTTTACCTTGGATTTAGTCAATATCTCTAATGGTAACGAATACCCCGCTACAGATACCATGATTTTCTCCTTCATTTTTTTCTCAATATAGGAAGAATGAGAGGAATCTAATGGTATAGTGATGATCTACATCACATAAGCTTCATTTCCATGCCCTTGTTTTTCATTTTTGATGAGATTCGTTTTCCTGTAATTTCTGGCCGGATTCTGCTTGGTTGATCGGAGAAGGTGGTGGTTTCCACCACCACCACCACCACGTGTAGTGATCACAGCCATTGGATCTCTCCCTCACGATCTAATCTCGTGCATCCATTCTAATTACTTTTTTTAATTCATTGTGTTTCGCTGCTGACTTGAGTACATCATGCATCCTCAGATCCAGACCGTGTAACACGCCACGCCATTTAATGAGACGGATCCGGTGGCTCAGCTTTTTTCGCTTTATTTCATTTTCTCTTTATTTTCTTTTAATTCATTCTCTTTTCAATAATTCATAAAAAATTCATATGAGGTCAGAAAAATATGAGTCCAACTTTAAAAATTTTCTTGAAAAATCTAGTTTCATCTTATGATTTTTAATTATTTTTGTGACCTCATTTGATTTTTCATGAATTATTTGGTTTTTAATGATTTTTATTCATTTTAAAATGCTTTTTGACTTTAGAAAAATACAAAAATATTTTCATAGCATCTATGGATCATGATAAGTCAATGAAAAATAGTCTCAACAATTTCTTGTTTGTTTTGAGATTATTTGAGATTGTAATTCATATTATGCTATTTTTGGTTGTTTTTAATTGATTTTAATTGCTTTTTGGCTTTAAAAAATTGTGAGAAAATTAGTCAAAGTTTGTTTAACTATGTTGAACCTATGAAAATTTAATTGGACTTATTGAAATTGTTTTGAATTGAATTTGAGGTTCAACTTTGTTTGTTTGTTTTTTATTTGTATTTTCTTTTAATTCAAAAATTACCAAAAAAATATTATTGACTTCTTGACTTGTTATATTCATTCCTCTTCTGTTTGGTGTTGATCAAGGTTGAATTGATTCAACTTTGATCAAATTCATTAGATCTTGTGGTTTGAGAATCCTTAAGGATCATCACCTAGAGAGATGAATGAATTTGATCAAGGATGAGTTATCCCTTGATCAATTGGGATTGGTTGTTGTCTTCTTACCCCCCCCCCCCCCCCTCCCTTTCATCTTCATCATTTTCTTTCCCTCAATGGGCAATGAGTTAAAATCTTGAGTTTGGTCTTGACAAATAGAAGTTTAATCTTCTTTGATCCAAACCAAACTCAACATGATCCATAATCAAGTGAGTTATTTTGTGTCAAAATAGGTTACTTCTTGGTCAAGCAAATAACCAAAAGTCAATACAAGGTCTTTCCCCTCTTGTTTGGCATGGCAAGTTTATGGAGCTTGGCTTACTAGTCATGACCTCTAACTTGCGTTCTTTGCCTATATTCTTATTGACCGGCCTCAGATAGGTGTGGCTACTATATTAGTCCACTTGCGATTGCTTAACATAGCGCTACATTGTCTTATGACAAGCTAACATAACTCTACTAACTACTAAGTTTAATTTGAGCTTTTAAAGTCTTGTCATTTACTTTTAATGTCATTTATTTCTTGCTCATTATTCATCTTGATTTTCATTTTTCTCACTTGAGCACATATTTTATGTTTATGTCATTTTTCTTTTGCTCATTTGAGCCCATTATTGTATATAAATATATTGTTATTTTGTGTTGTTTTGTGTTTGTTTTGATGTGAACCAAAATACAAAAGGAGAAAGGACTTAGAATTAGGATTCACACATGCTTAAAGGAATTCAAGAGCAACTAGGCCTCATGCCTTTAGAATGCAAAATATGTTGAAGAGCGACTAGGCCTCATGCCTTTAGAATGCTAAAATTCAAAGTTGACCTCAAAGGACTTCTCCTCAAACTTATTCTTTGTCCATTCACTTTATTATGTTGTGAGCTTTTTAATGTGTGCTTTTGTGTGATAGGAATCTCATCTTAAGATTGGTAAAAGAGGACCATTGCCATGAGTAGCCAAGTTAAGAGCCAAGCAAAATGGAGATCCTAGCCAAAAATCATTTTCAAAACTTTGACTTTATTTCAAATTAGAAACCTAGGCCTTAGCCCTTTGACTTTTCAAAACCATTTTTGTAAATACTCATTGTAAATAAACTTTAATCCAACTTTGACCTCATTTTGTAAATAAATTCAACTTGTAAATATAACCCATTTCAAGTTGTTTTGTGGTTCCAATGGCCACTTGTTAAACTCTTTTCAAAAACATTAGTCTTAGGTTTGAGTTATCATAGTGGTTGATGTAAATCTCACCTCATCCTTAGTGTTGGATTATAAGTCTTCCATGCTTATTATAGGGTTAACCCCTCACTAGCATGTTGAAGCCTTCCTCGCATGGTGGATTGTTGGTTTAGGTTGAGTTTTCTCCCTTTGATAACAAAAGACCTTAAGGCTTTTGACTAAAATCAATTCACCAATCTTTGAAACTTTTACCACGAACTACGAGGTTTTGATCCTCCTTTGTGATGGTACGTAGGCAATGGGTTCATCCATTCAAACAATAAAATTTGTAAATATAATCTATTCTCTTCTCATCCCTCCAATCTTTTGCATAAATCTTTTCACAAATACCAACCTACAACACATATTTGCAAAAAGGGTTCCCTTAGAGTACTAAGGATGTTTTGGGTGCATAAAACCTTCCCATTTCATAACCAACCCCCTTACCTAGATCTCTGACATTTTTATTAGTTTTTTATTTGAAAAACTTCTTACTTGGCTTTTGTTCGCTTTTTAGCCTTTCCTTTGGATAAATAAAAGTGCGATGGCGACTCGAATTGTATGTTGACTTTTGGTTTAGTCAATAAACCTAAAGGTAACGAAAACCCCGCTACAGTTATCATGACCATGTTATGCCGTTAAGGGATCCCTTACTTGATTGTTAGATGAATTTGCTATGTGTTGTGAAATATATGCAGTTTAGTTGCTAAGTGAATGAATGATGATTGTTATGCTTGCAATGAATTGAATTTATGCTAGGTTAATTAATTATGTTATGATAAATGGTTAATTTAAATGATTTATGATGTTATGGTATGGCTTTGTAGTGAATGTTATCATGAAGTGTAGGATGATTACTTTGGAATTACGAATGAGAAAAAATGTGGTATTTTGAAATATTGGTTCATGTTTGTGATAACATGTATGATAATTCATTTCTTGGACTGTTTTGTAGGGTATGGACACATGGGGTTTGGATTGAACGATCGACATCAACTCTGAGACTGGAGATACAAATGATAGACATCAACTATGAGGTTGCGGATAGAAATGATTAGCATCAACTTTGAGTCTGGAGATAAGAAAGATAGACATCAACTTTGAGACTGGGGATAAAAAAGGGTAGACATCAACTCTGAGGTTGGGAATAAAATGATAGACGTCAACTTTGACGTTCGGGGTAAGAAAGATAGACATCAACTCTGAGGTTGAGGGTGAAAATCATTGACATCAACTCTGAGGTTAGGGATGAAAATTATTCACATCAACTCTGAGGTTGGGGATTGAATGATTGACCAGACAGGAACTGGGATTTAAAGAGATTTTCAAATTAGGAACTTGTCTTTGAAGAGATGGGCCAGACGGTAACTCGGCTTTGAGAAGATCGGCCAGACAAGAACTAGGCTTTGAAGAGATTTGTCAGACAAGAACTGAGCTTTAAGGAGGTTTTCTAGACAACATCTGGGCTTTAACATGTTATGTCAGATAGGGACTTTTCAGAAGGCATGAAAACCTCATGATGTCCCTCAGGCACAACGGAGGGGATGTATTTATTGAAATATGGCTAGCACTTTGGAACTTGCCAAACCTCTGTCAGGTATTTCAAAACAATTGAGAGTGGAAGGTCTAAACACAAATTTTAGGCTTGATGTATATGGAAGGTCAAATTAAAAAAAATTGGGATGTCTGGAGAAGAAGGGCCAAATTCAACAGGATTTGGGCTTTCTGGATACGAAGGGCCAAATTCACAATTTGGGTTGGACGGAGAAGAAAGGCTAAACACAGAGTTTAGGCTTGATGGAGAAAGGGATAAACGAAAGTTTAGGCTTAAACAGGTGTGTAGGAACGGTTTTATAAGGGTGTCGAGTACGATTGGGCTCTAAAAAATGTGCCAAACGGGGTTAGGCTATATGGATACTCCAAGAGGGTTTGGGTTTTATCTTTTCTTCTTAAGGAGAGGCTTCATGGTATGCTAGATGAATGATATGCATGACATGATTAATGCATGATGACTTATGCAATGGTCTTGAAAGTCCAAGAAATGCCACTGAGGTTGGTCATATATGGTGGACACTGGAAGATATTTTGCTTGGTTATAAAGCTTCTTGTTGACAGGTTATATGATGCATTTAGCATGACTTCCCGACATCCTGATCTTTTGATACTGCTAGAATAGTGAGACTGATCTAGATCTTTTGATACCCCAAGCTTGATCTGAGAAGCTTTGAAAGTATGTAGACGAACTTCCCCTCTATAGCCAGTCCTGCCCCAGTCTATTGGGTGTTTGTATGGATTGCCCTAGTAACAAGTTATGAAGAAACTTTTTCATAGGACGATCTCGATCTGACCTGTCTCTAGTGTTTTGGAACTGTATACTTCTCATTAACCATCCCTTGAAGAAGTTGGATTCTTGTGCTCATGACATGGTCAACCCTAGTACGAGCCTTAAAGTAATTTCCCCCTTGCTGGTTGATATTTGAGGAATGCCCTGGCTAACTGAACTTGGAGAGATTTATCGAATTTCGATGTGATTTCCCAAGATTGACAAAATCTCGAAGCGACTTGTCTTTTTTCTCAACAGAGTTTTTCAGGCGTCCTGCCCTTGGTGTGATAATTTAAAATGACTTGCCCCTGCTCAACGGAGTTCTCAAGCATTATGTCCTTTGGTATGATCAAGCTCCTCAATTCATGATCATTGTGGAAACACTCTTGGTGTCAAATGCTTACCCACGAGTAAAAAAAATCATTTTGGAAATGATAATGCTAATGATATGTTTATATCAGTTTTGAAATTCAAGCTTGTTCACTGGAAAGATGACATCTAGTGAGTAAGTCACTAATGAGAATGTAATATCGATACTGACACAACTGATAAGAAAAAACCTTTGGAGTCCGCTTTGACACTATCTTACCATTGTATTCTTTCGAAATAAACCTTGCTTCAATTAGGTCTTCTAAGGGTTGTATTGTGGCCTGGTTCACGGTTTCAGAAAAAAAGACTTATGACTCAAAAATTATTCTAACCCACCTGTTCTCCTTGATGTTCTCCAGCCCTACGTTCATCTAGTTTGACAGAAGCGCTCATTTTTCAAAAGGATTTTGAATGGTAAAAGTAACGGTTAATGAACTAACGAGGTTATCAAAGTGGCAGTCACCCACCTTTTCTTTGGTTTGTAGCCATACGAATTTGTTCTTGCTTAGGATTTTTCTCTTGATTCCTCTTTTCCTTCTTCATTTTTGCTTTTCCTAATTTTTTCCTGGACTTATTTTTTCTAGTTTTCTGTTATAAGACCCCAATTTTGACCCCTAAGATCCCTCATGCCATCCCATAGTTTTGCATTGGCATTGGGATCACACCTTGGTATCCTCCTTACCTATCATTCATTGGGTTTTCATTTGGAGAGATCACCAAGCATAATTTTTTGTATCATACTTTATTTTTTTCTTTGTTTACTAACAAAAATCCAAAAATATGTTTAGTGTAGCTTTGATTCTTTTGTAGGTAGTGTGTGTGTCCACCTGTGCCTCACCAAGCTCACAACTAGGTTTTGAGACCCTCAACGCAAGGGATCTAGCAAGAAAAATTCCATATTGGTTATAAGCATCATATATGGATCCCCGTGTTCTTTATTTGACATTTTGGTTAAGAATTCATCAAGAGTTTGAAGCTTGTTTGTCAAGGATGCCATAATTCATCTAGGTATCTTGTGTGCCTTCCTTAGCAAGTTTCTTCAGCAATTGGTCAAATATATCAAGGGATACTTCATTTTGCATGATAGTAAGCATATATGATCCTCCATGAGCCCCAAAGAGCAAAGGAACTTCAAGTTTGCAAGTTGGTTCAAGGAGGTTGACAAGAAAAGTCAACTGGTCAAATCTAGGGGTCCCTAGACCCTATCTCTTACAATATTTGTCATATGAAAATAATTCTAAGAGAAAGTTACTCTATATGACATTACAAACAACTTTCATGTTGGCATCAAGATCTAATTTTGCTTGTAAGGGCACTTTTATGGTGAAATATTACATGTCATTTTGTTTGTGTCCTAGATAGAAGGTCAACTTCCAAGAACCATAACTTCCTCAATTTTTATGATATGAATATGATCCAAGTTTCATGATTAATTTCAAGATGTCTTATTGAATTTTTTTCCTCTTTTATAAATATCAAATTCCACTTGCAAGGTCATGTGAAATAAGGAAACTTTATAGGTCCATTTTGGTCCTCATCATTGAACAAGCAATTTTCCTCAACTTCTAAAATCCATAACTCCATCATGAAATCTCCAATTGGTGTCAAGTTTATGTTAAAATTGAAAATAATTAAAAGAGATACAACTTTGTAAAAGGAACCAAAGTCATTTAAAGCTCATATCATAAGTTATTTAAGGTGGAAAAAAGGTTCATTTGACTTTTAACTTAGATAATTTCTAAGTATGTTTGATTCTTCCAACTTCAAGGTCATAATTCACCATGTTCCAAGTTTCAAATGGAAAAAGTACCAACATAAAAGTTGGTCCTTGTGATGGTAGATTTCCAAAGAATCCAATATCACTTCATTTGGATGAGATTTGGAGGACTTTCACATAGGTTCTTTTCATGGCTTAATTTAGCAACTTTTGAACTCAATTGTTACACAACTTTGCATGGATTCATGTAGTGACATCAGTAGCATTTTGGCATGAATTTGAGTGGATTGCAATGATCATTTATGCCTGGAGACATGCACATGCACCCATGCACATGGATTTGCTATTTTTGGTTCAAATTTGAATGGTGTAGAAATCAATTTCCTTGCCTATAAAATGAAGTGCATTGCCTCAAATTGAAGAAAACATTTGCCCAAGCTTTGCCAATCAACCCCATAGCCTCACTCAATAGAATACCTTGAGGATTTCTTTGAAATCGAGTTCTTGATTAAACTTTTGTTTGTGAACAAGAACTCCAAGGATTCAAATCCATTTTCAATTCATTCAACTCCTGCAAGCAAGATGAAGAGGAACCAAGTGGAATTGCATCAAGAATTGAACTCCAAAGCTGCTACCTGAAGGTGAATTTCTTCAATTTTCAACTCTTTGATTCTCTCTCATTTCTTAAGATCTTGGATTGATTTGTGGATGATTGAAGTCTTACCAATGTAGGCATTGATATTGAGTTTCTTTGAGGTTGAATCGAAGCAATTCAGTTTAGACACCTCAATTTTCAACTCCATTTTTCTGATTATAGAGTGAGAGTTGGAAGATTTGGAGGTGATATTTAGATTCCTTGCATTTTTCTCTTCAGTTTGGTATATGATCCATCCATTTTTAGGACATTTTTAATTTGACCAGTCCGGCGAGCTACCCGGAGAAGATGTTCGGAGCTAGCTGGAGAAGATGACTGGTGGTGTGCTGGTTCATCCCACGCCCTCAGATCTTCAGGCTACGTTCTAATCTAGTTTGTCCCTTGTAAATACCAATTGTGTGGACGCGTTGACTGAGGACTTGGTGGAATATGCGCGCATGACCATCAGATTTGCCACCTCAATTAATGAGGGAGATCTGATGGCCCTTGTTTTTTTTATATGTTTTATTTTTTCAAATTGATTTACTAAATAGAATTTTCTTACAAAATTTATTATAATCTCATTTTTAATCCAAAAATTATGGGACCAACACCAAAATTCCACAAAAAATTTCCTCTTCCCATTTTTGTATTAAAACTAATTTTTGAATTGAGTTTGATATTTTTAATGAATTTTGTTATTTTTGAATTGTTTTAATTGATTTTTAAATACTTCAGACTTTTCAAAAATGCCAAAAAAATTAGTCAATGGTCTTTTGACCTTGTTTGACCTATGATAAATCCCTTGGCCATTTTTTTGGTGATTTGAAGGGATTTTAGGTTTTTTCCCTTTTAAAAATGTATTTTCTTCATTTAAAATTTGATTTAAATTATTTTAATTGTTTTAATATTTTATTGAGCTATTTTATTAACATTGTGTTGACTCAACTTCTGTTTGGTCTTGGTTGAATTGGACCTTGCCTTTGTCAATACCATTGGATTTAGGGGTTGATGAAGTTTGAACTTTATCCCTCAAGATGAATGAATGATATTGATCAAGTGAGGTTCATCCCTTAACCAATTTGGGATCCTTTTCACTTCATCTCTTCATCTCCATCTCATTTCTTCCCCAACCATTTCTTGGCCAATGATTTCTCATAGATCAAAATGCTAGTTGATTCATCAATGACATTGTGTCAGATGAATCAACATAAGTTTAATTGAGATAGACCCATCCCCTCTTATTTTTGTGTGTGGTATGCTTTAGGAGCTTGGTCTTGATACCTTGTCTCTAGCATGAATTAACACCAATGTTATTATTGTCGGCCTCAGATAGTTGTGACTTCTACATAAGTCCAATTACGATTGCTTAACATAACGCTAAATTTGTCCCAAAGGCAATAGAATTTGTGTAAGTGAGATTATAAGTCTTCTATTTCTCATAGTATTATGTGAAGATTTTTCCACTTTTTCATTTGTGAGAGTTAGTGGCATACTTGTTGATTTTATCCAAGTTGGATCCCTTCTTGGGAGTGATGCCTGGGTTCATATCTTCATGCTTCTGAGTGGATGGTTGAGTGTTTTCCACAAAATGACTAAAACAATCTTTTCTTCTTCCACTAACATTCAATAACATCTCTTTATATTGACTTTATTTTAAGTTTCATTTACTTTAATGTAATTTAAATTCTTATACTTTATCACTGATTGTCATTTACATTTATGCAAATTGTTTATGTTTCAGTCATTTTTACTTTGCTCACTTGAGCCATTGTATTTTGTGCTTGTGATATATTTGTTTTTGTGATTTTGTTTTGTTTGTGGTCTTAGGACCTTAAAACACTTAATAAAAACAAAAACCCTAAAAAATATATTGGTGGACTGTTGGACCTCTTTCTTTGACTTGATTTGGACCTGTGGACTTAGAGTAGACAACATCCCTGAGCTATGGAAGAGTCTTGGCCAATGCCATTCATTTGAAACCATTTCTTGGGAAATGTCATTCATCTGATACAAGCTTGATAAACTCCTTTGGTTTATCTGATACATTCATTATTTCTTTATCTGAAGTTGTTATTTTGATCTTATTGATATTATTTGATGTTTTTCTCTTTGAGTATGTTTCAAGGGACTTTTCATATTATACATCTAAAGGACATTGAAGATTGCTTGCTTTTGGAGTTCTTGCTTGGATGCCTGGTTATCTTTATTTGATACCATTTGGTCTTCTTATTAATTTCTTGAATGATTATGGTTTTGTTGCTTGCTTGACAATCCAAAGGAAATGGGTTTCTATCTGACACTTTTGTCTTATGGATGTTTCCCATGGGTTAGATCTTTTCAACCCTAAACTTTTAAATATTATCTAGGATAGTCCCTTCATCTCCTCCTTCTTCTTTAATTTCAAAATCTCTTCCTCATTTTCAAAACTTCTTTGTTTGTTATTTTTCAACTTAGACTTGTTTTAACGAGTAGAAACCTTGGCCTTATGCCATTGATTTCAAACTATTTTCTTAATTAAATTTGTAAAATGACTTAATCATATTGACTTTATTTTCAAAAAGACAAAAAAAAGTACTAACAACCTCATCTAATCCTTTTGGCCACTTTGTGCCTTTTTCCTTTAAACTTTTCAAAAAGGAAGCATTTAGATTTGAGTTATTGTTGAGATATAATCCTCCCATTCCATAATATATTGAGTGTAAGACTTTCCATTTGCTAAGGGTCAGTGGCATACTTCTTGATTTTATCCAAGTTGGAGCCCCCCCTCTTAAATGTTGTAAATCCCTTATTATCAGTAGATGTTTGGTTGAGTATTCTCCCATTGATAACAAAAGATCATTAAGATTTTGTTAAAATAAATCCAGTCATCTTTGAAATTTTTACCACGAACTATGAGGTTTTGATCCCTCATTTTATGTTGGTACATAGGCATAAGACCAAAAGTCTTATCAAACACAAAAATGTAAATAATGAATTCTTTTCTCATCCCCCCATTTTATTTTAAAACAAACATCTTTTTCAACTAAAACACTTACATACAAAAAGGGCTCCCTAGGAGTACCTAGGACACTTTGGGTGCTAATACCTTCCCTCTATGTAACCAACCCCCTTACATGTAATCGCTGACATTTTATTAGTTTTGATTTGAAAACTTCTTATCTTTGGGTTTTGTTCGTACTTTTTCTCTTTTCCTTTGGAAACAATAAAAGTGCGGTGGCGACTCTTGTTTTATTGACGTAGAGTTAACCAATATCTCAATGGTCATGAATGTACCGCTACAAAAAAAAAGTGGTGTCTCTGCTGGGATGTAGTCCTCAGTGGATCTAGCCTACTTTTTGTGTGTATTATATTTGTTGATTATTGAAGTTTTTATATATTGTTGTGTGATACTTTTTGTCTATTGTGCTTGGTGATCTCTGTGTGGTAAGATAAGTTCTATACCCAAACTTGAGTGAAATTTAAGATAGGAGGGTGGTATAGTCATGTTTGGCTCGTGTGGAGTATTCCTTAACGAGTTGGCTTGAGATTCATCCACTCAGTGGAGGCCCCTTTGGAGTTACTGGTGTCACACGACTAAGTCGTGGATATGCACTACTTTCTCCGACCTGGGAGTCCGAGAAGTTGAGGACCGTAGAACATTTGACACGACTTGGCCTATTTAGGATGTAGTTCGGAGACTGTTCAAGTGTAGACTTGATACCAATTGTTACACGATGCTACACTCAGATGAGTTTCTCTTGAGAATACTATGGGTTGATGAGTCAGTCATTCACACCTATAGTATCCGATAGATGGGATCACGACTCTGGGAACTTTTTAGAACATGATCTACATGTTTTTATCCTTAGTACACTCCTTTTGGATGGTTGTTAACTTGACTCCATGCTCGTGTCTCACAATAAACCCTTTAATTCTCGGTTGATCCAATCAGTTATCATCAATATCAATGGATCTTGGGTGTTGATAAGGTGAAAAACCCTAATCCACAAAAATGGATGATTGATCTTGACTATGACTTGATCCATCCCTTGACCTTTGTTTGTGTTTCCCTTGTGTGTGATCCCTTGTGTGTGATTGTTGCATTCATGCATACATGCACATCATTGTAGCGGTAAATTCATGATCATCAAGCTATGGATAAGCAAGACATCAAATAACAAGAGTCACCACCGTGCTTTTATTGTTTCCAAGGGAAAAGGAAAAAGTACGAACAAAACCCAAAAATAAGAAGTTTTCAAATCAAAACTAATAAAATTCCAGATATTATAGGTAAGGGGGTTGGTTACACAGAGGAAAGGTGTTAGCATCCAAAGTGTCATAGGTACTCCTAGGGAGCCCTTTCTTGTGTGCATATGTATTTTGTACAAAGTGATGTTTACAAACAAATAGAATGGGGGGATGAGAAAAGAATTTATTAATTATATTTTTGTGTTTGACAAGACCTTTGGACTTGTGCCTACGTACCAACATAAGAATGAGGGATCAAAACCTCGTAGTTCGTGATACAAATTCCAAAGTGGGTGCATTGCTTTTAGCAAAAGTTAGGTTTAAAAGGCACAAAGGCCTAAAAATGGGTTGAATGAGTTAATTCTTTTTGGATTTTGAAAATTTTAAGTCAAGTATAGTTAAGTATATTTACAAGTTTGATTTAAGAAAAGAAGTTTTGAAATGCAATGGCATAAGGCCAGAGTTTCTAATTTGCAACGAGTCTAAGTTAAAAAAGACAAGCACAAGCAAAGAAGTTTTTTTTAAAGGAGGGAGAGATTTTGAAATTAAAGAGATGGGGAGGAGATGAAAAGACCAATCCTAAGCAGAAATTTAAAAGTTAAGAGTTGAAAAGATCTGACCAATGGGCTGCAATCCAATAGGCAAGAATGCCATATAGAAACCCAAATTCCCTTGGACATTAGAATCAAGCAACAAACAATGCATAACATATTAACTTGAAGAGAAAGGCATCAAATAAAGATAGCCACGTCCATATTTTAGCCACTCCATAATCTTCATCAAATTGGCCTATGTAGCAGATGAATTCCACAAGTCACAGGTTCAAAATAATAGCTTCATAATGATCATGTTGTAGATGAACTCAGATGGATCTTCAATGATGTATCAGATGAAGTTTTGAATTGCAAGCACTTGGTTACATGAAAGTTGGCATTGGCCAAGTCCTTTTGCATAGGGATGTTGTCTAAATTCTAAGTCCAATTGTCCAAGATCAAACCAACAGTCCACACAATAGTTTTTTAGGGTTTTTGTTCTTATTATGTACATTGATGGTCAAAGACCACACAAGCAAACAAAATATGCACAAACAAGATATATCACACAATATGGTCCAAGAGGACAAAGTGAAAATGGCATTAATATAAACAATTAGAATGGTATGAATAATGACACATGAATAGAGCTTAAAGTTAAAGGGCATTAAAAGTAAATGGTTTGAAATTAAATGTTAGTTGTTAATGAATTAGAAGTTAGTATTGCTTTTGCTTTTTTTATTTTTTAAGTCATTCTTTGGAGAACACTCAACCCACTTATCACAAGCATGGATCCTTGAACCAAGATATCTTCCAAAGGAAGGAAAAAAGGTCAAGTTTCCACACAATACCATGAAAGAGGGGAGACTTATAATCTCACTAACTAGAATGTTATTCCTTTTTGTGTCAAAAATTTAGTGTTATGTTAAGCAATCGTAATTGGACTTATGTAGAAGTCACAACTATTTGAGATCGGGTAATAGAATTTTGGTGTTAATGCATGTTAGAGACATAGTATAATGGACTATGCTCATGAAACATACCACACACAAAAAGAATATGCAAAACAGGTGGCCTAATCTCATCCATACTTATGTTGATTTTTCAATCAACTAGCCTTAGGACCTTGAGATATCATATGCCAAATGAAATGGATGCATAAAGAAGGGTAGATGAAGAGGGAGGGGAATAGATCAAAACTTAAATTGGACAAAGGAGGACTTTTACCAAATTAAGATCATTCATTCATTTTGGGAGATGGAATATACATTCCATCAATCCCCTAAATCCAATGATCTTAACCTAGCAAAGTCAAATCAACCTTGACCAGGGCCCAACAACACAAGTCAAACTTATACAAACAATTAAAACGGCTCAACACAATTATTTGACATTTATTCAATTTAAAAATACTAAAAATAATGCATTAAATTAAATATGGTTTGTCAAATTCCTAAAATCTCATTAAAACACCAAAGAAATGGCCATGAGATATATCATAGGTCAAACAAGGTCAATGGACCTTGGAGAAAAAAATTCAAAATTTTTGGAAACTTAAAAGTATTTTTAAACAATTAAAAATATTCACAAAACCAATTAAATCATGAAAAATATAAATAATAATCCAAAAAATAATTTTAATTCAAAATATGAAAGAGGATTTTATTTATAAAAATTTGGTGAAACTCTCATATTTTTTGGATCAATATTAAAATTAATATGAATTAATGAAAATAAAACAAATTAAATGAAATTCAAATAATCAGAAAAAACGTGGACCACTTGATCTCCCTCATTAATTGAGGTGGCAGATCAATTGGATGAAAATGCGTGCTCCATGGTACACTTGAGTCAGCGCGCCACACCAATGGTAATTAGAACCAACGTGTGAGATTAAAAAATTTCAAATGAGATCAATGGCTCAGAACCTGTCCAGCACACCACCGGCGCTGGAACTCCGGTCACCTTCTCAGGCGAGGCTCACTGGACTGGTTCGGTCATCATCATCAAAAAAAATTAAAAAGGAGGACATGATCTGAAAGAAAAATGGCGTAGAGCACGAATCTCACCTCAATTTCAACTAACTCCAAATATATAGAAAGATATGAGGAGTTGAATTTTGAGGTGTGTCAACTAAGTTGCTTCGATTTGACCTCAAAGCAACTCAATCTTCTTGCCTACATTGGTAGGACTTCAGACAACCAAAGATCCAAGAGAATTGATGAGAATTGAGTGAGAATCGAAGAGAAAAAGATTTCTGAAAATTATCTTCAATGTTGAGCAGAACTGGATCTTGCTTACTTCAAACTTGACTTGATCACACTCGAGGAGCTTGCAGAAGTGGTTTGGCAATGGAACAAAGCTTTGGATCCTGGAGTTTTTGAATCTCCAAACAATGAGATTCAAACTCAATTTTCAAGTTGAAAATTCTTAGGTTTTCCTTTGAATTGTGAGGGTTTCAATTGGGGGGCAAAGCTGGCGCGCAAGGTCTATTTGAAATGAGCTCAGAGGCCTTGTATTTATAGCATTTGGGATTGATAATTGCACACTTGAAAATTTGCTAAATTTGGCAATGTGATGCACAAGCCTGCATGGGCATGTACAGGCCCATGAAGCAATCCATTTTGATCCAATTGCAACTTTACTGAAGTTCAAATGATGCTTTAATGGAAATGGAGTTTGGACATTTGATTTTTTCACTTGATGCAGACCTGTTAAGACCATGTGCAGCCCTAGCTAACCTCATCCAAAATGCATGAAATAGGACTATTTGGAAAGCTTAGATCAAGGGGAACAACTTTTATGTTGGACACTTTTCCATTTGGGACTTGGATCATGATGAATTTTTAGGTGGAAGTTTGGAAATTTCAACATGTTAAAAAAATTTCTAAGTGTCAAGTCATATACCTCAATGTTCCACCTTACTTAACTTTTTATGTGAGCTCCAAATGAGAAAAATATCTTCATCAAAGTTTTAGCTATTTCAAATACCTTCAAAATTATCACCAATTTCATGTCATTTGGATTTATAATGATAAAGTTATGAATTTTTGAAGTTGAGGAAAATCACGTGTTCAATGGTATAGGGCAAAAGTGACCTATAATATATCCTCATATCACATGCTCATAAAAGTTTATTTAGCTCTCACTCAAAACATAAAGTTTGAAGTATACATCTTTAATTTGATTGTTCAACTTGGAAATATTTCATCTCATAAAAATTGAGCAAGTTGTGGTCTTGGGAAGTTGACTTTCAAATTAGGGTTTAGACAAAATGACCTATAATGTTTCAACATGTAAAATGACTTTCCAAGAAAAATTATCTCTATACTTCAACATGAAAGTTGTTTGTAATGTCATTTAGAGAAACTTTTCTCTTGGAATCATTTTCATATGGTGAAAATTGTAGGAGATAGGGTCTAGGGAGACCCAGTTTTGATCAGATGAATTCATCTGGCCAACCACCATCAACCAACTTGCTAACTTCCAATTCTATTGACTTTATAGGCTCATGGTAGATCATATATGCATAAGATGATTAATTTTTAAATGTCCCTTGAGAAATTTGATCAATTGGTGAGATAGCTTGTTGGAGAAGTTACTTAAGATTCCCAATCAAACTAGGGTTTCCAAGGCAAATCACCTCCAAATTCTTGAAGAATGCTTGATCAATATAACATGTAGAGATCACTGGGACTCATATATGATGCTTTGAGAATTATGAATCAATCCTTGGTTGTGCTCTTAGCTATGAGGGTCTTAAACCCTATATATGAACTTGATATATCAATGATGATCATGCCCTACCTACAAAAGAGTTAGGAAAATGCAAAAACATATTTTTGGTATTTTGGTTAGTAAAATGACGATATACAAGTATGATACAATCACATAGTGCTTGGTGATCTCTTCCAAAGCAAACCCAATGAAAGAGGGGTAAGGAGGATGCCAAGGTATGATCCCAATGCCAATGCATATGATGAAATTGCATGAGGGATCTTAGGGTCAAAATTGGGGTCTTACAACTGCCCCTATTTAAGGACATTCTAACTGAGGAGGTGAAGGTTAAAATCTTCATATCGACTCAGTAGAATGGGCTTAAATAACAACATCTAGAAACAAATTTTGATCCCTAAGAGACCTCATGATGCATATGATATGAATATGAAAGCAAATTCTCTGTGGGGAAATGTTGCCACAAAGGCAAAGAAACCAGAGCGGCCGAAAGTCCGCCGGAGCGCAATGTATTCTGTAAGGAAAGCTCACCGGGGAAACAAAGACTCTTGGGGGGGGAATAAAAGGGTTATGTGTAGGTCAAGCTACGACTTAAAAACTGTTGGGGGACTCGGAGGAATTCCATAAAAATTGGAAAGACTCAGTCGGGGAAACAAAACATCTGCAGGGGAAACAAGTAGATCAGGGTAAAGCTGACGTACTTGGATCATGCAGGAAAAGTGATTTCACTAAGGAAATACACACTCAACTCAACTGGGGAAGAAATAGACTTCCACACAGGAGGAGCAGAAATTTATTATCCACTGCCGATTACTGGGTAAAAAGATAATAAAGATCTGACAGAGAGTACATTTGTCACCAGTTAGGATGAACATATCAAGGATGACTCGTTGGGGAACCGCCAAAAGGGTATACTCATTACTGGTTACTGGGTAAGAATAGCCTTGTTGAGGAAAACTGCAGAAAATATGATTTACAACTACCAGTTACTGGGCAGAAAACCAAAGATGAGAATATTCGTCACCGGTTAGGGTGAACATATCAAGGATAAACTCTGCAAGGAGAAATAGGAATTACATCTATCAGTTACTGGATAGACTACCATCGGAGAGAAAAATCCGTCACTAGTTAGGATGAACATATCAAGGATTAACTCTGCAGGGGGGAAAGTAGGATTTACAACTATCAGTTACTAGGTAGAAGACCACAAAGAGAAGGAAACATATCATCGGTTGGGATGAACATATCAAGGATTAACTCTATGGGGAACAAAATAGGGATTATAACTACCTTTCTACTGGGTAGAATACCAAAGATGAGAATATCCGTCATCGGTTAGGATGAACATATCAAGGATAAACACAGACATGGGAAGAAAATATCAGTCATTGGTTAGGATGAACATATCAAGGATATACTTCTGAGGAAACATAGAAATGAATCCACTGGGGACTCTACTGAGGAGAAAAACAAGGGTACTTTTGTCGGGTATTGGCCAAAAAGTAACAAACTGCAAACTAAGAAGCATATTACCAGTTAATGGGTAATAAACTCTTAGGGGACCCAAAACATCTATCTAGGTAAGATCTAGAAAGAAACGGTCAATCAAGACTCAAACCAATGAGGATATAACTCAAGGGGAGTGATTCCATTCAGATAATCAACTGGGGAGAAAACTGAAATAATAATCATCCACGAGGAGATAACTCAGTGGGGAAGGGAGAAAGGTTAAAGTCTTTCTACTTAAGGGGCTGACACTCTACAATTGAGGGAGGACAGACACCAAACTTGTATGGGGATAAAGTACCGCCATAACAGAGAATGAGAATCTCAAATAATGAATTAATAATGATGCGATTATGCAATTAAGATATTATATGAATGTATATGTATATGTATATGTATATGTATATGTATATGTATATGTATATATGATGATTATGCTGACAAAATGATCGCAAAGGATACAAAGGTGTTGTAAAAATGAATCATCGATACAATCCTCGGTCAATTCACAAAAGAAGGAGACAAATGCTGGAGAAAAGAGAGATCAACATCCCACAGGCTCAACCTTAGCCAGGGAAGGAGGAGATCTGCTGAGGAAATGAGACGTTATCGAATCTGCGGGGAATTTTAAGTCAACACCAATTGAATGGGAGACAACCGTACCGAGGATAAACGTAAATAGCTGCTCAGAAACCAGGAGGAAACTCTGATTGGGAGTGAGCCGGATGGCAACTAGTGGGGAAACCAAAGTTCTACTGCCATTACGCAAACTACTGAGGAAACCCTCCTCACTCTGCTGGAGATCAAAACTGGTTGGGTAATCACCGATTCTGTCGGGAACTTATGCACAAACTCCGCTGGGGAAAAACGCTCCGCAGGGGAACTGAATCGACCAACTCAGTTGGGGATAACTGAGGGTTAATTGCTCGAGGGAACCATCAATGCTCCACATTTAGGGCTTGCTGTTTTTGAATTGCTATTGACATTTCTTTTTGCTTGCTCTTAAAATTCATGCTTTTATATGTTAAAGAAAAATGATTTTGATTTAAAATTTTAATTTCAAAGATGATCATAATAAAATTTAAAACTATTTGACTAAAGTAAATAAGAGTGGAAACAATTGGATAAAAGTTCAACTTTATTTAATAGAATGGTAGTCTGTAAATGACAAGACTCCATAGATTTTTACAAAGTTGAAAATGGTAATTTACATGGAAAAGGGTTACATTGAATACAAATGATCACTAATCTTTCCACCAACTCTTGATATCCATTGTGCTTTTGGCTGCAACTGGGAATGATAAATCGACGTTAACCCTTGTGCTCAACAAAGTTTCTCTAAGACTGGAAGATCAGCAGAATGCAGTTACTTGCCAAAATCCCTAATTTTTGCATAAGTTGCCCCGGGGTGGGGTACTCAACTTATCGGGAAAATTCTTTTTTGTTTTATGTCTCTAATTTTTGCCTGGATCGCCCTTTCGGGTTTTCAATCCACCGAGATGCTCATTTTTGCCTAAGTCGCCATTTCGGGTTTTTAACTTAGCGAGTTGTTCTTTTATTTTTAGGCGAAGTATTTCTTGACTGCATCTACATTCACAGGACGAGTGAACTATTCACCATCCATAGTTGTAAGAATCAAAGTGCCGCCTGAAAAGGCTCTCTTAACAACATATGGGACTTCATAATTAGGAGTCCATTTGCCCCTAGAATCTGGTTTAAACGGTAAAATCTTCTTGAGCACAAGGTCACCTTCCCTGAATACCCGAGGTCTGACCTTCTTATCAAAAGCTTTCTTCATCCTTTACTAATATAACTGACCATGACACATGGCAGACAATCTCTTCTCTTCAACTAAATTCAACTGATCAAACCTGGTCTGACACCATTTAGCCTCAGTCAACTTGGCTTCCATGAGCACACATAATGATGGAATCTCAACCTCTATGAGGAGCACTGCTTCCATACCATATACAAGAGAGAAAGGGGTTGCCCCTGTTGAAGTGCGGATGGATGTACGATACCCGTGCAAAGCAAATGGGAGCATCTCATACCAATCCTTATACGTTACAACCATCTTCTGAATAATCTTCTTGATGTTCTTGTTTGCAGCTTCAACAACCCCATTCATCTTGGGTCTGTAGGGAGAAGAATTATGATGTGCAATCTAGAAGTCTTTACAAAGAGCTTCCCCCATATTATTATTCATGTTCGATCCATTATCAGTAATGATCTTACTTGGCACACCATAACGGCATATAATTTGATTCCTGATAAACCTTACAATAACTTGTTTGGTTACATTCGCATATGATGCCGCTTCAACCCATTTTGTGAAGTAGTCAATTGCCACCAAGATGAAACGATGTCCATTCGAAGCTTTGGGCTCAATCATGCTAATCATATCAATTCCCCACATGGAAAAGGGCCATGGGGAGGAAATAATGTTCAACAGTGTCGGAGGAACATGAATCTTATCTGCATATATTTGACACTTGTGCCATTTCTTCACAAACTTGCAACAATCAGATTCCATTGTCAGCCAATAGTAACCTGCTCGCAACAACTTCTTCGCCATTGCATGTCCATTGGAATGAGTACCAAAGGAACCTTCATAGACTTCAGTCACCAACAGGTTTACTTCGTGTCTATCCACGCATCTGAGCAAAACCATATCGAAGTTTCTCTTATACAAAACATCATCATTTAGGTAGAAGTTGCCGGCTAATCTCCTCAAAGTCTTATTATCTTTCAAAGATGCCCCTGACATGTAAATCTGACTTTGGAGGAAACACTTGATATCATAATACCACGGCTTTTCATCTTTGATCTCTTCAACAGCAAACACATGAGATGGCCTATCAAGACGCATCATAGTTAAATTGGGAACCTCATTTCAATACTTCACTACAATCATTGATGCCAGCGTTGCAAGAGCATCTACCATCCTATTTTCATCTCGAGGGATATGATGAAACTCAACTTTTGTAAAGAAAGTTGAAATCCTCCTCGTATAATCTCTATGTGGTATTAAACCGGGTTGATTCGTCTCCCATTCACCTTTGATCTGATTCAATACCAAAGCTGAATCTCCAAAGACATCTAAATGCTTGATTCTAAGATCAATGGGCTCTTTGAGCCCCATAATGCAAGCCTCGTATTCTGCCATGTTGTTTGTACACTTGAAAGTCAATCTGGCTGTAAAGGGAAAATGCGTGCCTTGAGGAGTAATAATCATTGCCCCAATGCCATTACCATATTGATTAACAGCTCCATCAAATACCATGCCCCAACGGGAACCAGGTGCTGGCCCTTCATCAAGCAATGGTTCATCACAGTCTTTCATTTTCAAGTACAAGATCTCTTCATCCGGAAAGTCATACTGCACTGACTGGTAATCTTCAATTGGTTGGTGAGCCAAATGGTCAGCCAAGATACTACCTTTGATCGCCCTCTAAGATCGGTAATCAATATCATACTCTGATAATAACATCTGCCAACGGGCAATCCTCCCAGTTAAAGCATGCTTCTCAAAAATATACTTGATCGGATCCATTTTGGGTATCACCCAAGTGGTATGATTCAACATATATTGACGCAGACGCTTAGCAGCCCAAGCCAATGGGCAACAAATCTTCTCTAGCATAGAATATTGAGTCTCACAGTCGATGAACTTCTTACTGAGGTAGTAAATTGCAAATTCTTTCTTTCCAGTTTCATATGGATGACCAAGAACACAACCCATACTATCTTCAAGCACAGTCAAATACATGATCAACAGTCTTCCTTCAATAGGTGGAGACAAGATCGAAGGTTCAAGCAGATACTCATTGATACTACCAAAAGCTTTTTGGCAGTCTTCGGTCCAATCAAGACTGATCTTTCTGAAGAAGCTTGAATATAGGCGCACATGTGGCAGTCATGTAAGAAATGAATCTTGAGATATAATTCAAGCGGTCGAGAAACCCTCTGACTTTCTTCTCAATTTCGAGCACAGACATCTCTTGTATTGCTTTGACCTTGGCAGGATCAACTTCAATACCCTTCTCGCTGACAATAAAGCCCAACAACTCACCAGAACAAACACCAAAGGTATACTTATTGGGATTCAAGTGGATTTTATACTTCCTCAAACGCTGGAATAGCTTCAACAAATGCTAAACATGTTTTTCTTTATCAATCGATTTGGCAATCATGTCATCGACATAAACTTCAATCTCTTCATGCATCACATCATGAAAAAGAGTAGTCATTGCTCTTTAGTAAGTTGCACCCGCATTATTCAAACCGAAAGGCATCACTCTATAACAGAATGTTCCTCAAGGTGTAATGAATGTTATCTTCTCCATATCTTCGGGTGCCATCTTGATCTGATTATATCCGGAAAATCCATCCATAAATGAAAAGTCTTTGAATTTAGCAGTATCGTCTACCAACATATCAATGTGCGGCAGAGGGAAATCATCTTTCTGACTGGCTTTATTCAAATCTCTGTAATAAACACACATGAGGACTTTTCCATCTTTCTTCGGCACAGGCACAATATTGGCCACCCATTGCGAATACTCAGCGGTCACAAGGAAACCGACATCAATTTGCTTCTGCACTTCTTCTTTGATTTTCACTGCCATATCAGGATGTGTTCTTCTCAACTTCTGCTTGACTGGCGGGCATTCTGGATTCAACGGCAATCTAAGCTCCACAATCTCAGAATCCAAACCAGGCATGTCTTGATAGGACCAAGCAAATACATCTGAATACTCTCGAAGAAGATCAACCAACCCCTTCTTCGCATCTGGACACAGTCGAGACCCAATCTTGACTTCCTTCACATCATCTTCGGAACCCAAGTTGACTAACTCAATATGCTCTTCGAATGGCTGAATGGCTTTTCCTTCATGCTCAAGAAGATGAGACAATTCATCACTCACTTCTTCATTACTTTCCTCCTCATCCTCAAACACAAGGAATTCAAAATTTGGAGAAAGAGAAGGATCATTATATTCAATGGGGTTAGGAACCAACCTGCATAATGATTTGATATTTTGATTTTAGAGAAGCGAATTTGTGACCAAATATTATGCATGTGGACAATTATATTATTTATTTATGTTTTTTTGTGATTACCATTTTCAAAATAAAGCAAAAAATAAAAACAAAACATCATAGATGTGGATGAATATAATTAATTTTATTGATGATCAAATTTGAAATGCCTAACAATGTCTACTTCCCCCTTGGGCATAGGAGAAGTACTTTTTTTAAACAAATAAAAGCAATTACTTAGATCGATGGAAAATAATAGGAATATCAACAGCAGTCCAATTGTTGCAAGCCTTTCCATGTGTCACAAAATTGGTGCAGTTTTCTTCTGTTGGTGTAAGCCCTAGAGGCCAATACTTTTGGTACTTGTATCGAATTATTTATTAATAATAAAAGGCTTTTTCTTTATTATGTTTGTTTAATAAAGTCCCTAGAATAACTAGTCCGTTTACTGTATCAAGTGTGACTTAATCATGAGATCACATTAAACATAAGGACATTATTCTTAAAGTATCTGTAGTCGAGCTTTATTGTGAAGTGGGATAACATTAAAGCATTAAGACTATTATGTATATAGACTGATGATCACATCTCATGGATCATGGATAAGGAGTTATCAAGTCTTAAACATAGGTATGAATATTAAGAGTAATATTTATACTGGATTGACCCGCTATGAGAATACTATATAGAATGTTATGAAAAGTGTCATAAGTTATTCTCATGGTGATAATGGTGTATACCACCCTTCGACCTAAAACCACTATGGACCCTAGATGTAGAGTCGAGTGCCTTATTGATGATCAAACATTGTCCGTAACTGGATGACCATAAAGATAGTTGATGGGTACTCCACGAAGCATGCTAAGGGACATGAGTGACCTAGATGGAATTTGCCCATCCTGCGTAACAGGATAAATGTCTATGGGCCCAATATTGAACTGGGCAAGGATGACATGGTATATGCCTTGTGTTCAATATAGACATAAGGGCAAAAGGGTAATTGTACACATAAGTATTATCACAAAAGGATTTGTCAGATTACATGACATTTTCGTGTCTTGGGTAGCAGTGATGTGTTGCTAGATACCGCTCACTGTTTATTATGTTAAATACGTGATTTAATATAATTACCAATGTCGCGAAAACCTACAGGGTCACATACAAAAGGACGGATTGATGAGAGATAGAGTAACTAAAGAATACCGTCATGTACGGTGTCTTTAAGTGAATTGTAGAACATCGTAAGGTACGGTGTACTGAAGCAGAATACGAAATGTGGTAAGGTACCACACACTTAAGTGATTTTGGCATATTATAAGATATGGTCCACATACACTTGAGTGGGCTTTTAAGCTTGCAGCCCACACAAGTGGTTCTATAAATAGAACCCTTATGTAGAAGCATTTGTGCAGTTGCAATTTTGTTTCTCTCTCTCTCTCTCTCTCTCTCTCTCTCTCTCTCTCTCTCTCTCTCTCTCTCTCTCTCTCTCTCTCTCTCTCTCTCTCTCTCTCTCTCTCTCTCACTCACTCACTCACTCACTCAAAGCCTTCATTCATAGCAGTTAGCACTAAGATTGAAGGAATCCGTTCGTGTGGACTGAGTAGAGGCGTTATCATCTTTCAACATTTGTGATCGCTCCGTAGATCTGCATCAAAGGTTACAATCGCCACAAGAGGTAACGATTCTATCACTGATCATGCCCATTCGTAAGGATCACTAAAGGAGAAATTTTAAATTCCGTTGCATTTTGGATCGCTTTTCTCCTTCAATGGCATCAGAGCCACTTACGAAACCATGCATCTGATAGCTGTTTATTTTCTGTATTTTCTGTATTAATAGGATTAAAAGACAGAATGAATCAAAGAATAAACGAGTAATTAAATTTGGCATCATGTGTGTATGATTTGGATGATTGATGTTGACTATGCTTCGGAATCCAACATTAATATGGTGAAGCAGCGATACATCGATCGTTCATAGGTTATGCAATTGAGATCGATCAAGTTATATATATGATATAAGTAATCCTGATGCAAAATACGGTATATATGATATACTGTTTCTGTTTCGTTCATTCAAACACTTAATGGTTGTTTTCCTTTGAGCGATCAATGGTCGTTTGCTTCTTGATCCGACATTAGTATGGTGAAGCAATGACGTATTGATCAATCATACTGAATCAAAAATCGAGATGTGTTTGACGGTCTGAAATTGGTGCATTAGGGTTAATGACGGCACAAGGGTTGTGTTGTCAAAGAGTTATGTGATTAGGGTTGTGACTGCGCAAGAGTTGTGCTTTAAAGTATCAAGTGTTGATGCGAAAAACGACGTTGATTTCAAATGAATTGTTCATTAAAAATTTCGTCCATGGGCGCTGCCCCCTTGACCCCCGTCCGCTGATCGGTCAGCGGAACCACCGTCCGCTGACCGGGCAACGGAACCCCCGTTCCCGTTGACCGGGCAGCGGACCCTGGCTAACTATGCGTAGTGTGATCGGTCGCCGAAATTTAATTTGGTTTTAATTAATTAAAAGAATTAAAATTAATAATAATGTGTTTATTATTATTGTCTTGTGGTGATCGATTATGGCCTTAGTTTTCCTTTATTTTGTTTTGGGTTTTTAAAATACGACTTGCGTGTCGTGCCTCTCTTTTAATCTCTTAATGTAACTTCTTTTCTCATCTCACTCCCTCGTATGTAAAACGAGTTTCTTTTATGTAATGTAATGTTATGAAGAAAGAGAAGAATTCAATATCAAAGGAGGACAACCTTGAAGATCTTGCTTGGAGAAGCTTAGATCGTTATTAGGTTAGCTTAGGTTCTCTCATTGGCTTGGGAGAACAATTGCGCTAGGGGCCATAACTGTTTCATTATGCATGTTGATGCATGTGAGAGACGATTTATATGATAAATAAGCCGGTGAGATCAAAATAATTGCAAATTCCCTCAAATTAAATATTAAGTTTATGCTTTCCAAGTTTTAGCACTCATCAAGACTAGTATCGAATAATGTAGGTTTTTCCTACGCGAGGTGAGTGTTCTATATTAGTAAGGTGCGATGGGATAATTGTAATATCCAATTGCTAAAATAATGGGTCAAACTTAACTAAACAAATTATAATAAGATTATATATGTTTAGAAGCAAGAGTTGGAAATGATCCATGTGATGGATTGGAATAAGGAGTTATTCACCCAACTAAAATATTCGAGAGTTGTATTAGATACAATTGGAAGGAGTTCCTACTGTAAGACCCTAATTTTGACCCTAAGATCCCTCATGGCATCATAACATTGCATTTACATTGCCTCAAGGATCATAAGCATCTTGGCTCCTTGAGCAGTCACAAGGTCTAAAAGCTTCTAGGAGATCCTATGTGCATTGATATAGCCAAGAGGAGATGGAAGAAAGCATGGAAATGGTTCCCAAAGCTCTCATACATCAACTATGCCTCCCAAGTATCTCAATTCATCATTTTGATCAAAGCAAATCAAAGGGTTTGAGGTTTGTTTCCCAAGGATACCCTAATTCATCTGTTCATCAACTATGCCTTGCTCATGAAGCAACCTCAACCCATGATCAAATACAATCAAGGGAAGTTCTTTAATTAATCATTTCATGCATATTTGAACTTAGTTGAGTATCCTCAATCATTAATTCATCAAGATATGAGGCATGGACTTGAGAAGTTGATCAGTCAATTCATCTGACTATTTTGAAATACACTGAGACCTAACGTTTTATGTGTTTGTCAAATGAAGATGACCTCAAGAGAAAAATGTTCTTAAGGACCATATGAACAAATTTCATGTTCATCCCAAATTTATTTGAAGCTTTTAAGGTCATCATCCATTCCAAAACATTAGAGGTCATTTTGACTAAAACCCTAATTTTGGGTCAACTTCCCAAGGACATAACTCCTTAATTTTTCATGATTTTGAGGTGGGATAAAATGAATTGGAAAGCTTAAGATGTATACTTAAAATGTTATGTTGAGAAAAATTTCAAAATCTCAAAATAAATACATGTGATAATGCAAAACATTATAGGTCACTTTGGACCAAATGCATTGAAATGTGAAAAAGTCCAACTTCAAGTGCCCATAACTTCTTCATCAAAATTCCAAATGATGCAAACTTTAAGTCCAACTTGATTGTCTTGAAAAGATCTACAACTTTTATATTGAAGCTTTTGTCATTTGGAGCTTTCATCATTGAGACAGAAGGGCTTGAACTTTGGCCAATTTTGAAAAGCTCACATGTGCATGTTTTGCACCCTACACTTCATGTCCAATTTTCATCAATTTCCAAGGCCCAAATGGAGCTTTGATCAATATAACAAATGATCCTTATGCAATAAGCTTTCGAACCATTACTCATGAGGTGGTGTTTCTATTTTTGACATAGCATTTTTGAAGGCTTGAACCTAATAGTGCAATTTTGGAAAATCATTTAATTTGCATTGCATGAGCTATTACCATCCAATCTGCACGACCAATTTACTTTCATCATGCATCAGCTACCAAATCCAGTTGGAATTGGGCCCTCCATGCGCCTGTACTGGCCCATGCATGGAGGCCCTTTCCATTCATGCAAATTTGAAATCATGCATTCAGGATTGCCTTGCCTATAAATACAATGCCATAGCTTCATAATTCCTCAACCTGAAGGCGCCCCAAATGCTGCTAAATTGAAATCACAACCCTCACTAAAGGAACTAGCTCACTTTTCTCTAAAATTTTCAGATCTGAACTTTGGTTTCCTTGATCAATTTTCAGATCTTAAAGTTCCTAAACCTTCTTCTCCTTGATCTATAGTGTGGACTGTAAGCAATAGCATCCAAGAATTGTGACTCAAGGCCCTGCAAATCAGAGGTTTACCTCAACTGTTATTTTCTTCGAATCAGCTTGCATAGTGCTTATTTCTCATTATTGTTGTGTGATCTGAAGTCCTCTGCATAGAGGCAACATTATGGTGCTTTCAATTTTCAAAAATCATGAAGTTCATATGAACACCACAGATCTTCCACTTCTGATTTCTTTCAATATAGAGATCTAGAATGGATTTGGTTGGTACAGGGGTGATGTACATCACCCCAGCTCTCGATTGATGCCTGGATCGTGTATTTTGGCTACCATTTAAATCTCTGTAAATTTTGACTTGGCCGGAGATGACGGTGGCGCTGGCCACCGCCTGGTCTCCAGTTTGATCTGGATCGTCCTTTCCTTTTTCCATATGCAATCTCACACGTCCAACCTTATGACTTTATTAATGGCATGGTGTGTTGCATTTGACTCACGCATATGGTGAACGCGCCCTTCTCAGCCGTGTGATGATCCACGTCAATTAATGAATTTTCATCAAGCGGTCCACGTATTTCCTTATTTTTTATTTTCTGATTTTTAATTCTTTTATTTCTTTTAATTCCATTTCTTTTTAAAAATTCATATCTCTCTCATTATTGGTCCAAAAAATATGAGACCAAATTCATTTTTCTCCTCTTAATTTCTACTTTCCAAAAATGATTTTTAATATTTTTTATTTTATCATTTGCTATTTTTTAGTAATTTTCCCTTTTCTGGTTATTTTTAATTCATTTAAAATAGTTTTTGATATCCAAAAAATACAAAAATATTTTTCCAACCTTTTTGAATGATGATAGATATATGAAAAATATTCTCATCAATTTATTAATTGATTTGAGATTTATTTGAGATTTTAGTTCAATTAGGTTATTTTTATGCATTTTTAATTGATTTAAAATAGTTTCTGACTTTTAAAAATGCTGAAATTTTTTGTCAAACTTTATTTGACCTTGTTGAACTTGGGATAATTCACTTGGACTTTTCTAAGTTGATTTGAAGTGAGTTTGAAGTTTGACCTTCCTTTATTATTTTAATTCAAGTTTTATTTTAATATTAAATAATACCAAAAATATTTTATTTGTTTCTTGACTTCTAATCTTCATCTTGCTTTTGTTTTCTATTGTTTGACCTTGATCTTCTCTATCTTTGGTCAATATTTGTTGATTATCTCATTCCATTTCCATTAATGTACTTTAATTCTTCATCTTCTTCTTCTTTCTTTTTCTTTTTTTGATCAATGAGTTAAAGATTGGTGGTTAGCATTGATACATGGAGGTTTAATCTTCCTTGATTCAAATCTAATTCATTTTGATCATGGATCAAGTGAATGGCTTTGCATTAAGGATAGGTTGCTTCATAAATCATGCAAAGAACCTAAATCAAAACAAGATCATTTCTCATCTTCTTTTTGGCATGGCAAGTTGTTGGAGTTTGATTCACTAATCAAAATCTCTAACTTGTGTTGTTGCCTACATTATTATTGACCGGCCTCAGATAGTTGTGACTTCTACATAAGTCCAATTACAATTGCTTAACATAGCGCTAAATTTGCCTTATGGCACACTAACTCTAACACTAACCATTAACCATTAACATTTGATTCTTGCTCTTTACATTTATGCAATTTACTATTCTTGTACATCTTATTCATTTGCTTTTTCTTTTGCTCATTTGAGCACATGTTTATGTTAATGCAATTTGCCTTTTGCTCACTTGAGCACATAATTGTGTATATATTATTGTGCTTGTGTTTTGTTTTGATTGTTGTTGACCAAATGCAATAATGGACAAACGGACTTAGTTTCTAGGACATTCCCTATGAGAAATTGGAGTAAAAGGACCTTAATGTGGAAGATGGATTAGAAGGACCAAATCTCTAACTCACTTTTGTCCATTCTTGATTTACTTCATAGAACTCTTTGATGTGTGTGCTTTTGTGCTAGGGAACCCCATTTGAGCCAAATCGAAGAACCATTTCCATGTTCATCCAAAGTGAAAGATACAAGAGCCATTGGGGATCTTTTAAGAGCTTGTTTGATTATGTTGATTGCTTGAGCTTACACTTATTTTTCTTGCATATTCCAAAGGATGGGAGCTACTTGGATCATCAATATGATCTCAAGAGAGGAACTCCATTTGTGGTCTTGTTTCTTATCCTTCATCTCTTGTATGTTTAAGACTTTAGCCATTCTTCTTCTTCCCTCCACTCTAACCCAAGCCAAAACTTTTTGTCCAAACATTAACACTTCTTTTTTAAACAGTAGAAACCTAAGCCTTATGCTTTTGATTTTCCAACTTCTTTCATAACACTTATTTTGAATTGAACCTTTAAGTCAACTTTGACCATATTTTGCAAATACTTTTCATTGGTAAATATAACTCATTCAAATACTTTTGTGGTTTCAATGGCCACTTTCTTAATCAAAACTTTTTCATAACCTTTAGCTATTATGTTTGAGTTATCCTTGAGGGAGATGTAATACTCACCTATATCCTTAGTGATGGACAATGAGTCTTCCATGCTTATTATAGGGTTAACCCCTCACTAGCATGTTGAAGCTATCCTCACATGGTGGATTTATGGTTTTAGGTTGAGTTTTCTCCCTTGGATAACAAAAGACCTTAAGGCTTTTGGACCAATCAATTCACCCACTTGTTTTGAAATTTTTACCCCGAACTACGAGGTTTTGATCCTAATCTTTTTTAAGAAGGTACGTAGGTAATGGGTTTATCCATCCAAACACAAATTGTAATTAACTTGTATATTCTCTTCTCATCTCTTCAATCATGTTTGCACAAACAAATTTTCACAAAATACCAATCTTACAACAAAAATGTGAAAAGGGCTCCCTAGGAGTACGTAGGATGTTTTGGTTGCTTAAAACCTTTCCATTGCATAACCAACCCCCTTACCCCGATCTCTGACATTTTTACTAGTTTTTGATTCGATAAAACTCTTAGGTTTTTGTTCGCTTTCTAACCATTCTTTTGGATAAATAGAAGTGCGGTGGCGACTCGACTTGTATGGTTTACCTTGGATTTAGTCAATATCTCCTAATGGTAACGAATACCCCGTTACACCTACCTAAATAACCTAGTTTTGGGTAATCCGTATACGCAGACTTAAAACAAAGTGAAACGTGGATCTCGACCCACTAGAAAATCTTCCAACGGGATTTTTCGAATCAAATGGTGAGGGTCATTTGTTTTGAGTAAAATAGTGGGAGCATATTCAATTAAAGGCCTAATTAAATATGTTATTGATACTTATATTTTCATTATTTTCATGTAGATTACCATGACAACAAACACCTCTAACAACATTTTACGATCAATCCTTGACAAGGAAAAATTGTCTGGGACAAATTTTCTGGATTGGCACCGAAATCTGAGGATTATCCTCAAACATGATAGAAAGTTGTATGTCTTGGAGAAACCTGTTCCTGAAGAGGAACCTCCTAGTTCTGCACCTAAGGCAGAAAGAGATGCTTATAAGAAGCATGTCGATGATGCCAATGAAACTTCTTGTCTCATATTAGCTACCATGAACTCAGAGTTGCAAAAGCAACATGAGAACATGGCAGCGTTCGATAAGATCGAACACCTGAAGATGCTCTATCAAGAGCAAGTAAGGCATGAAAGGTTTAAAGTTTCAAAAGCCCTTTTTCAAGGCAAGTTAGCTGAGGGAGCCCCTGTAGGTCCCCATGTGCTCAAGATGATTGGGTATGTGGAAAACCTTAAGAGGTTGGGGTTTCCCCTCGGGAAGGAACTTGCGTCTGATTTGATCTTGCAATCGTTGCCAGATAGATTCAGTCAATTTGTCCTAAATTTCAATATGAATGATATGGACAAATCTCTTCCTGAACTGCTAGCCATGTTTAGAACTGCTGAGAAGAATCTGAAGTCAAAAGGGAAGTCCATTCTGATGATCGGAAATGGAAAGAGACAGAGCAAAAGACCCACCAAGCAGGGTGATAAAGGGAAAGGCAAGGAAGTTATCAAACCCAAACCCACTGTTACTGCTTTGAAGCCTAGTGGAGGCATAGCAAAGGAAGGCACCTGCTTCCATTGCGGTAAGACCGGACACTGGAAGAGAAACTGCCCAAAGTACCTGGAAGATAAGAAGAATGGAGTAGAGACTTCAACTTCAGGTATTTTTGTTATTGAAATTAATTTATCTACTTTTGCATCATAGGTATTAGATACTGGATGCGGTTCTCACATTTGTACCAATGTGCAGGGGCTAAAAAGGAGTAGAGATTTGGCAAAAGGTGAAGTTGACCTACGAGTTGGCAATGGAGCAAAGGTTGTTGCTTTAGCCGTAGGAACTTATGTATTGACTTTACCTAGTGGTTTAATATTTCAGTTAGAGAACTGTTATTATGTACCTGCAATTAGCAGGAATATTATTTTCGTTTCTTGTTTGGACAAGTTTGGTTTTTCATTTATAATAAAGAACAATTGTTGCTCAATATATTTGAATGATATATTCTATGTTACTGCACAAATGAACAATGGACTATATGTCCTTGATCTTGAAATGCCTATTTATAACATTAATACTAAAAGGATGAAACCTAATGAGTTAAATCCAACTTACCTTTATCATTGTCGATTAGGCCACATAAATGAGAAACTCATTTCCAAACTCCATAAAGATGGACTCTTGGACTCTTTTGATTATGAATCATATGAGACATGCAGATCTTGTTTAATTGGAAAGATGACAAAGTCTCCATTCACAGGAAAAGGTGAAAGAGCTAATGACCTTTTGGCCCTCATACATACTGATGTATGTGGACTACTGAACATACCAGCTAGAGGAGGTTTTTATTAATTTATCACATTTACTTGCATCTTTTAATGAGGACATAGGTGCCCCAACCCTCTTTCCAGCAGTAATAGATAAAGCTTATAACGGATTTCCAACCTCATCCTCGGCTTCAACGTAAGAGAAAGATGACAGGTGGCTAACCAACAGCGCCTTTTCCCCGCCAACGAGTACAAGCTTCCCATTCTTGACAAATTTGAGCTTCTGATGTAGTGTGAAGGTAACAGCTCCCGCCTCGTGGGTCCATGGCCTTCTCAACAGACAACTATAGGCCGGGTGGATATCCATTACTTGAAAAGTAATCTGGAAGTCACTCATACCTATCTTCACTGGAAGGACCACTTCTCCTATCACTGTTTTGCATGAACCGTCAAAAGCTTTGACGATTACACCACTATACCTCATAGGCGCTCCTTGATATGACAGCTTTGAAAGAGTTAACTTCGGCAGCACGTTCAATGAAGACCCGGTGTCAACCAGTACATTGGATAAAGCATCGTCTCTGTAATTCATTGAGATATGCAAAGCCAAATTATGATTCCTACCCTCCTCGGGGAGTTCTTCATCACAGAAACTGAGATTATTACAAGAAGTGATGTTAGCCACAATATGATCAAACTGATCCACCGTAACATCATGTTCCACAAATGCTTGCTCTAGAACTCTCTGCAATACTTCTTTATGCGCTTCTGAATTCATAAGTAGAGACAGTACTGAAATCTTTGAGGGGGGTTTGGAGAAGCTGCTCCACCATATTAAACTCACTCTTCTTTATCAACTGAAGCACCTCATCATCATTATTAGTCTTCAAATTGCTGGATTCACCAGACCAACACTTTGAAGCACTAACTGGATCTACTGCAGGCACATCCACCTTCTTACCAACTGTTGAATCTTCCACATCTTTTGGGAACACCGGCCCAAACACTCGACCTCTACGGGTCACTTTAGTAACATCAGTAACGCTCACGGCAGAATTGGTCATAGGTAATGGAACCTCTTGACCATTCTTCACCATAGTTGCATTATACTGATACGGAACAGCCTTATCGGATGAATACGGGTTTGGGCCCGCTAACCGTATGACCAACAACGATACCGATCTTTGACTGATGTTGTTACTGCTGCTGTTGTCGTACTGAATTACTATTCTTCCTGGATTCTTGAAAATGGGCACTATGACATTCACATTGTCATCTACGTGACAGGATTGAACAATTTGAATCATACCCTCATTCATCAACCGTTGGATGTTTCTTTTTACAATCATACAACCCCTCGGGTTGACACTACAGATAGCACAACCATCATGGTCATGCTCATAATCACTCACCATACAAATGTCCTTATGCATCGTCACCAAAGACCTTCTGATGAAACGGACATCAAACACTTTGAACTCCCCATGATCGTCGTCTACCATATTAACAGATGAATTTCCATGGGCTGGCAGTGGGTTTGCTTTCACATTAGGTGCGCGGTCTTCAAAGGACACCATTCCATTTTTCACTAGCTTCTGAACTTCGTATTTGAGCAGATAGCAGTTCTCAATGTCGTGTTCGGGTGATCCTTGATGAAAAGCACAACAGAGGTCAGGCTTGTACCACCATGGGAGTGGTTCTGGAATTTATGGTGGATTCCTAGGTTGGAGTAGGTTCTTGAGAACCAACGATGGATAAAGCTCTGCATAGGTCATAGGAATTGGGTCAAAAGAGACCTTCTTCCTCTTGAAAGTTTGTTGTTGATGATTGTTGGTATTGTTATTGTTGTAGGTGTTTGTTCATTGTTGTGGTTGTTGTTGTTGACACTGTTGTTGTTGAATTGGTGTTGACTGACTTGCAGAAAATACAGGAATTATGGAGGATACTTGATGATGGTGTTGATGGGGTGGTTGATTCCTTATGGTCTAAGGCATCCTCTGCCTCCCACTAGTTATTGTGTTTGCTTCACTGTCTTTTTTCTTCCCAAAACTACTGTCGTATCTCTTTCTTGACGATACCTCCTCTTTTGACAACCGTCCCTCTCGGAGACCTTCTTCAAGCCTCATCCCCATGTTTACCATTTTGGTAAAATCACCGGGGGCACTAACAATCATGCGTTCATAGTAAAATGAACTCAGGGTCTTTAAAAAGATCTTGGTCATCTCCTTCTCCTCTAAAGGAGGGGTGATCTGAGCAGCTAATTATCTCCACCTATACGCATACTCTTTGAATGTCTCCTTATCCTTCTGAGACATAGACCTCAATTGGTCTCTATCAGGCGCCATATCCACATTATACTTATACTGTTTGACAAAAGCTTCTCCCAAATCGTTGAAGGTGTGGATGCTTGCACTGTCCAACCCCATATACCATCTGAGCGCATCACCGGTCAGACTATCTTGGAAGTATTGGATCAACAGCTGATCCTTATCTGTTTGGGTAGACATTTTATGGGCATACATCACCAAATGGCTGAGCGGGCATGAGTTCCCTCTGTATTTTTCAAAGTCAGGTACTTTGAACTTCACCAGAATCTTCACATTCGGCACCAGACATAATTCAACAACACTCTTTCCAAATAGGTCCTTACCTCTCAATGTTTTCAACTCCTTGCGCAGCTCAAGAAATTGATCATTCATCTCATCCATTTTCTCATAAACATTTGGGCCCTCAGATGGCTCGAAATGATAAATGGTGTCTTCCACACGAGGTAAGGTGTGCACTATGGGGGGTGGCACAGACATGACCGGGCTAGATGTCGGCATGGAAGAAAATGTAGGCGCAAAGCCTTCAGGCACGAGGTTTGGCGGCATTCCCCACGAGAATCCGGCAGGCATGGTAGGCGTGAAATGAGCGGTAGCAGCAGGCATGGTAGAGGTAGCCACCTCTGAAATAACGGTCCTCTGAGGAGGAGGAGTTGCGGTCATACGGGCGATCTCATCCTTTAGCTCTCTATTTTCTTGCTCAAGATGTTCTATGATTCTGGAGTGATTGGCGTGAGTGTTGTACCGATGAGTCAGCTTGGCTAAAGTACAGAAGAAACACCAATGAGACATCTGGCAAAAGAGAAATCTGCTTATGCAAATGATGCATGAAATGCAATGCTTGTTTATTTATTTTTTTGTTTTCAAAGAACTTACTATATTATTTGCAAATATATATATATATATATATATATATATATATATATATATATATATATATATATATATATATATATATATATATATATATATATATATATATATATATATATATATATATATATATATATATATATATATATATATATATATATATATATATATATATATACAATAATTGCAACAATTTGATATGACCAAAAATCTCTTTTCATTTATAATTGGAAGGATTACATTGAGTACAATTTCAGAAACCAAATGGAAAGTACAAGAGTAAAGGAGACTAGTCATCCTAAGGATCTCTAACAACAATGTCAGAAAATCTGGCTATAGGCGCGTACCTCCTTCGAATGCGCCGAATCTCGGTCTCGAAAGAAGCCTTCATCTGAGTCTTCTCGAGGACAAGCTGATCAACAATCTTCTTCCAAGCAACGGAAGGCTGATGATGCTAGAGGAAGATGAGACCTTCGTCTCTCTCTGTCTCTTTGTCACTCGGTCTTCAAGTAGCTCAATGAGTGCATCTTTGTCCTTAGACTCCAAATGCAACTCCTCATGCCTTTTGCTCAAAGCATGGAAATGCTCTTCCCACATATCCTTCTCTTGCTTCATCCTGGCGAGTGCGTCTTCCAACTCCTCTACATCCTGGTTAGGGAGAGGTAATGGCTCAACCACAACCACAGACATAGGTCTCTCACAAGGATAAGGCATCTTCAACTTCAAAGCTCTCTTCTTCACCCAAAGAGTGTAAGCTTCCAAAGCTACACAATTGCACAGACCAAGCTCGGATCTTCCCTTCCTATGCACATTATGCCAAGCATGCACAATCTTCTCCTTCAAATGTTGGGGATCTTTACCCTCTTGATAGAAAAGACCTTCTAACAAAGTGTTATTAGGTTTGTCTCTCAAGGGGAACCCAAGTTGACGACGAGCAAAAGCAGGGTTGTAGCTAATTCCTCCTTGTGTACCAATGAGAGGCACATTAGAGAATTCACCACAATAATCAATAATCTCCAAACTGCTCGAAGAAGGATCATACCAAACTATATCATCATTAGTGAGAGACATAAGTCTTTTAGACCACCTTGACATTGTTTGTTCTCCACAAAAGCAGGTGTCTGAGGCAAGTGCGAAATAAACCACTTGTACAAAAGAGGAATGCAACAGACAATAGTTCCACCACCTTTAGAGTTCCTTAGATGCAAAGAGAAATACATATCAACCAACAATGTAGGCACGGGATTCCCAATCAAGAAAAGTCTAATGGCGTTAACATCAACAAAATCGTCAATGTTAGGGAACAAAGTTAATCCATAAATGAGCAACACAAAGATAGCTTCAAAAGCGTCCACACTACCGGCTTGAGCAAAGGAAGTAGCTTCCTTGATGAGGAAATCATATGGCAACCCAAACAATCCTCCTTTCTTCACCCAATGAGCCTCTATCTCAGACTTCTTCAAGTGAAGAACTTCAGCAATAAGATGAGATCTGGGAATCTCTTCCAACCAACTAAAAGGCACCTTGCTAGAAACAGGTATTCCCAAGAGATGGGCATACTCCTCCAACATAGGCACAAGCTGATAATTCGGAAAAGTGAAGCAACGGTAGAGAGGATCATAAAACTGCACTAACACACCCAAAAGTCCTTCAACTACAACAGCAGACAAGATAGACAAAAGCTTCCCATGGAGTTGTTTGAAGTCCAAGGGATCTAATACAAAAGATGCTAACTTCCTTAACTCTTTCAAGTCGGGACATCTGAAACTGTACTTCTTAGTGTTCCTTCGTCCATAATCCATGGTCTGAAAATATTTGCAAATAATACCTCAGTTCCTCGAAATTTTCGTGTGATGAATGTCATGATGCATATGAATGCATGAATACAACAATCACAAATAAGGGATCACACACAAGGAAAGCAAACAAAGGTCAAGGGATGAATCAAGTCATTTTCAAGATCAATCATCCATTTTGGTGGATTATGGTTCTCACCTTATCAACACCCAAGTTCCATTGATATTGACAAGACTTGATTGGATCAACCAAGAATCAAGGGTTTGTTGTGAGTCACGAGCATGGAGTCTGGGTAAGAACCATCCCAAAGGAGTGGACTAAGGATAAAAATCTATAGATCATGTTCTAAAAAGTTCCCAGAGTCTTAATGCCATCTACCGGATATTACAAGTTAAGATGACTAACTCATCAACCCATAATATTCTCAAGAGAAACTCGTCTGAGTGTAGTATCGTGTAACAACTATTATCAAGTTTACACTTGAACAATCTCCTCACTACGTCCTAAATAGGCCAAGGGGGGTTAAATGTTCTACGGTCCTCAGCTTCTCAGACCCAAATTAGAGATAGTAATGCCTATCCACAAATACTTGTGTGACATTTCCAAATCCAAAAGGGTCTCCACTGAGCAGGTGGATCTCAAGCCAACTTGTTAAGGACTACTTCACACAAGTCGAACATGACTATACCATCATCCTATCTTAATTGCACTCAAGTTCGGGTTAGAACTTATCTTACCACTCAGAGATCACCAAGCACAACAAGCAGATTATATTACACAAATATACATACATCACATATATACAATTATATACACACAAAAAAGTAGGCTAAACCCACTGGAGACTAATCCCCAGCAGAGTCGCCGCTTAATTTCTGTAGCAGTAAATTCATAATCATCAAGCTATGGATAAGTAAGATATCAAATAACAAGAGTTGCCACCGCGCTTTTATTGTTTCCAAGGGAAAAGGGAAAAGTACGAACAAAACCCAAGGCATCAAATAAAGATAGCCACGTCCATATTTTAGCCACTCCATAATCTTCTTCAAATTGGCCTATGTAGCAGATGAATTCCACAAGTCACAGGTTCAAAATAATAGCTTCATAATGATCATGTTGTAGATGAACTCAGATGGATCTTCAATGATGTAAAAGATGAAGTTTTGAATTGCAAGCACTTGGTTACATGAAAGTTGGCATTGGCCAAGTCCTTTTGCATAGGGATGTTGTCTAAATTCTAAGTCCAATTGTCCAAGATCAAACCAACAGCCCACACAATAGTTTTTTAGGGTTTTTGTTCTTATTATGTATATTTATGGTCAAAGACCACACAAGCAAACAAAATATGCACAAACAAGACAATCACACAATATGGTCCAAGTGGACAAAGTGAAAATGGCATTAATATAAATAATTAGAATGGTATGAATAATGACACATGAATAGAGCTTAAAATTAAAGGGAATTAAAAGTAAATGGCTTGAAATTAAATGTTAGTTGTTAATGAATTAGAAGTTAGTATTGCTTTTGCTTTTTTTATTTTTTAAGTCATTCTTTGGAGAACACTCAACCCACTTATCACAAGCATGGATCCTTGAACCAAGACATCTTCCAAAGGAAGGAAAAAATGCCAAGTTTCCACACAATATCATGAAAGAGGGGAGACTTACAATCTCACTAACTAGAATGTTATGCCTTTTTGTGTTAAAAAATTTGCGCTATGTTAAGCAATCATAATTGGACTTATGTAGAAGTCACAACTATTTGAGGTCGGGTAATAGAATTTTGGTGTTAATGCATGTTAGAGACATAGTATAATGGACTATGCTCATGAAACATACCACACACAAAAAGAATATGCAAAAAAGGTGGCATAATCTCATCCATACTTATGTTGATTTTTCAATCAACTAGCGTTAGGACCTTAAGATATCATAGGCCAAATTAAATGGATGCATAAAGAAGGGGAATTAGATGAAGAGGGAGGGAAATAGATCAAAACTCAAATTGGACAAAGGGGGACTTTTACCAAATTAAGATCATTCATTCATTTTGGGAGACGGAATATACATTCCATCAATCCCCTAAATCCAATTATCTTAACCTACCAAAGTCAAATCAACTTTGACCAAGGCCCAACAACACAAGTCAAACTTATACAAACAATTAAAATGGCTCAAGACAATTATTTGGCATTTATTCAATTTAAAAATACTAAAAATAATGCATTAAATTAAATATGGTTTGTCAAATTCCTAAAATCTCATCAAAGCACCAAAGAAATGGCCATGAGATTTATCATATGTTAAACAAGGCCAAAGGACCTTGGAGAAAAAATTTCCGAATTTTTGGAAACTTAAAAGTATTTTTAAACATATAAAATTATTCACAAGATCAATTAAATCATGAAAAATATTAATAATGATCCAAAAAATAATTTTAATTCAAAATATGAAAGAGGATTTTATTTTAAATTTTTTGGTGAAACTCTAATATTTTTTGGATCAATATTAAAATTAATATGAATTAATGAAAATAAAACAAATTAAATGAAATTCAAATAATCAGAAAAAACGTGGACCACTTGATCTCCCTCATTAATTGAGGTGGCAGATCAAGTGGATGAAAATGCGCGCTCCATGGTACACTTGAGTCAGCGCGTCACACCAATGGTTATCATAACCAACATGTGAGATTAAAACATTTCAAATGAGATCAATGGCTCAGAACATGTCCAGCATACCACCGGCGTTGGAACTTCGGCCACCTTCTCAGACGAGGCTCACCAGACTGGTTCAATCATCACCATCAAAAAAATGAAAAAGGAGGACATGATCTGAAAGAAAAAATGGCGTAGAGCATGAATCGAACTCAATTTTAACTAACTCCAAATATATAGAAAGATATGAGGAGTTAAATTTTAAGGTGTGTCAACTGAGTTGCTTCGATTTGACCTCAAAGCAACTCAATCTTCTTGCCTACATTGATAGGACTTCAGACAACCAAAGATCCAAGAGAACTGATGAGAATTAAGTGAGAATCAAAGAGAAGAAGATTTCTGAAAATTACCTTCAATGTTGTGCAGAACTGGATCTTGCTTGCTTCAAACTTGACTTGATCACACTCGAGGAGCTTGTAGAAGTGGTTTGGCAATGGAACAAAGCTTTGGATCCTTGAGTTTTTGAATCTCCAAATAGTGAGATTCAAACTCAATTTTCAAGTTGAAAATTCTCAGGTTTTCCTTTGAATTGTGAGGGTTTCAATTGGGGGGCAAAGCTAGCGCGCAAGGTCTGTTTGAAATGAGCTCAGAGGCCTTGTATTTATAGCATTTGGGATTGATAATTGCACACTTGAAAATTTGCTAAATTTGGCAATGTGATGCACAAGATTGCATGGGCGTGTACATGCCCATGAAGCAATCCATTTTGATCCAATTACAACTGTACTGAAGTTCAAATGATGCTTGAATGGCAAGGCAATGTGAAATTGAGTTTTGGACATTTGATTTTTCCACTTGATGCAGACCTGTTAAGACCATGTGCATCCCTATCAATCCTCATCCAAAATGCATGAAATAAGACTCTCTAGAAAGCTTAGATCAAGGGGAACAACTATGATGTTGGACACTTTTCTAGTTGGGACTTGGATCATGGTGAATTTTGAGGTGGAAGTTTGGAAATTTCAGCATGTTGAAATTTTTTCTAAGTGTCAAGTCATATACCTCAATGTTCCACCTTACTTAACTTTTTATGTGAGCTCCAAATGAGAAACGTTTCTTTATCAAAGTTGTAGCTATTTCAAATACCTTAAAAATGGTCACCAATTTCATGTTATTTGGATTTATAATGATAGAGTTATGCATTTTTGAAGTTGAGGAAAATCATTTGTTCAATGGTATAGGGCAAAAATGACTTATAATGTATCCTCATATCACATGCTCATAAAAGTTGATTTAGCTCTCACTGCAAACATCAAAGTTGAATTAGACATCTTGAATTTGATTGTGCAACTTATAAATCTTTCATCTCATAAAAATTTAGCATGTTATGATCTTGAGAAGTTGACTTTCAAATTAGGGTTTAGACAAAATGACCTATAATGTTTCAACATGTAAAATGACTTTCCAAGCAAAATTAGATCTAGACTTCAACATGAAAGTTGTTTGGAATGTCATTTATAGTAACCTTACTCTTGGAATAATTTTCATATGGTGAAAATTGTAGGAGATAGGGTCTAGGGAGACCCAGTTCTGATCAGATGAATTCATCTGGCCAACCACCATCAACCAACTTGCTAACTTCCAATTATCTTGACTTTATAGGCTCATGGTAGATCATATATGCATAAGATGATGAATTTTGAAATGCCCATTGAGAAATTTTATCAATTGGTGAGATAGCTTGTTGGAGAAGTTACTTAAGATTCCTAGTCAAACTAGGGTTTCCAAGGCAAATCACCTCCAAATTCTTGAAGAATGCTTGATCCATATAACATGTAGAGATCATTGGGACATATATATGATGAATTGAGACATTGTGAATCAATCCTTGGTTGTGCCCTTATCTATGAGGGTCTTAAACCCTAGATATGAACTTGATAGATCAATGATGATCATGCCCTACCTACAAAAGAGTTAGGCAAATGCAAAGACATATTTTTGGTTTTTTGGTTAGTAAAATGGTGATATACAAGTATGATACAATCACATAGTGCTTGGTGATCTCTCCCAAAGAAAACCCAATGAAAGATGCGTAAGGAGGATGTCAAGGTATGATCCCAATGCCAATGCATATGATGAAATTGCATGAGGGATCTTAGGGTCAAAATTGGGGTCTTAAAATCATAACATTCATCACAAAAATAAATTTCAAGGAAATAAGGTCGTATTTGCAAATATTTCCAGACCATGGATTGTGGACGAAGGAACACTAAGAAATGCAGTTTCAGATGTCCATATTTGAAAGAGTTAAGGAAGCTAGCATCCTTTGTAGTTGATCCCTTGGATTTCAAGGAACGTCATGGGAAGCTTCTATTTGTGCTGTCTACCGAGGTTGTTGAACGAATCTTGAGTGTATTGGTCCAGTTCTATGATCCTCTCTACCAGTGTTTCACCTTTCCTGATTATCAGCTTATGCCTACGTTGGAAGAGTATGCATATCTCTTGGGTATACCTGTATCTGACAAATTTCTTTTTAGTGGATTGAAGGAGATTCTGAAAGATCAAGTCATAGTTGATGCTCTTCATTTGAAGAAGTCTGAGATCGATGCAAATATGGCAAAGAAAGGAGGAATCTATTACAACCCTGTTTTGGCTTGTCATCAGCTTGGGTTCCCCTTGAAAGATAAACCTAATAATGTTCAGTTAGAAGATCTGTTCTATCAAGAGGGTAAAGATCCCCAAAATTTGAAAGGAAATATGGTGCATGCTTAGCATAATTTTCATAGAAAGGGAAGAGTCGATCTTGGACCGTGCAATTGTGTATTTTCCTCTAGTATTCCTCAGCCTTCTAGTGCTTAGAAGAAGATCTTCGATCAGCTCGTCACCGAGAAAGCACATATGAAGACCGCCTATGAGTAAGAGATCAGACGCATTCGAAGGAAGTACACAACCTTAGCCAGATCATCTGATGTAGTTGCTAGGGATCCTTAGGATGTTATTTCCCTTTTCTCTTGTATTTGTATTTTGGTTTCTGAAATTGTACTTAGCATAATCCTTCCAAAAATTTATGAATAAAATGAGATTTTATGGTCAATTCAAATTGTTATTATTAATTATTATTATTGAAATATTTTCAAATAAGGATTTGTATGTTCCTTGAAAATAATAAAATAAAAACATTTCATTCATGCATCATTTGCATCTCAGGTTTCTTTCATTCTAGCCCTTCGGCCAAGTGTCTCATGATCTTCATCTTTATATCAGACAAGTTAACTCATCAATACGATACTCGCACTAATCGTCAAAGAAGGATGGATCATTTGGAATAAGAGAACCTTGAGCTCAAGGAAGAAGTTGTTAGACTCGCCGCTCTTATGGAGTCTCTTATTGCATCTCGGAGTCAAGCGGCTCCAACTCCTGCAACTCTGCAACAAAGGAAGGTCATCTCAGAGATCATCTCAATGCCAATGTTTGTGGTTCCTATCAACCAGCCTACACAATCTATGCCTACCGAATTCCCATGGGGAATGCCTCTGAATTATGTGCCTGAAGGTTATGCTCCTACTATTTCTCCTATGTTGGCATCTCGCTCGGTCATTCAATTTCTTCTCCAGTTGTGCATGTTATGCCCTGCGTCGAAGAAATCATTTACCATTCTGAGTCGTCTGAAAGTCCAGATATGTACGAGAAAATGGATGAGATGAAGGATCAGTTTCAAGAGCTAAAAAAGGAATTAAAGACCCTGAGGGGGGAAGATTTGTTTGGGAAGAGTCTTTCTGAACTTTGCTTAGTACCCAATATGAAAATCATTGTTAAGTTCAAGGTCCTTGACATTGAGAAATACAAGGGGAACACTTGTCCTTTGAGATAGCTTGTGATGTACACCTGCAAGATGTCTAATTCCAAATATATTGAGAGTAATAAGGAATTAAATTTTGAGGTACACGATATGAGTTGCTTCTATTTGACCTTAAAGTAACTCAATCTTGTTGCCTACATTGGTAGGACTTTAGACAACCAATAAACAAAGAGAATAGTGGAGAATTGAGAGAGAATCTAAGGCTTGAAGTTTTGGAAAAATCACCTTCGGGTTGCAGTGATTTGGCTGGATCTTGATTCAATTCAAATTGGTTATTCCTCCTCTTACTTGCACTGATTTGGATGGATCTTGATTCAATTCAAATTGGTTCTCCCTCCTCTTGCTTGCAGTGATCAATTGATATGAAAATGGCTATGAATTCTTGGAGTTCTTGTCCCCAAACAGAAATGGAATCAAGAACTCGATTTCAATGAAATCCTCAAGAAAATCTAGTAGGGCCCTGAGTTGGCTTGGCAAGGCTTGGGCAATGTGTGTGTATCATTTCTGAAGCAATACACTTGTATTTATAGGCTATGGAATTCAGTTTTGCACCATTTGAAAATTGACCAAAATAGCAATATTGTGCATAGGAGCATGGGTATTGAATTAGGCCCAACCAATGATGTAATCCACTTCTAATTAATGTGAAATTGATGATGAAGTCACTACATGGAAGCATGCAAAGGGAATTAATCACTTGAGTGCAAAAGTTTCGAAAATAAGCCCAACAAAGGAACCATGCGCAAGTCCCGCAATTCTTGTCCAAATGAAGTGATTTTGGATGCTTTGGAAAGGTAACATCAAGGGGGAAAACTTTGATGTTGAACACTTTTACATTTGGAGCTTGTATCATGATGAAAGTTGAGGTGGAAGTTATAGAAATCAAACATGGTTGGAAATTTTCTAAGTACAAAGTCAAATGACCACTTCTTCCACATTGAATAACTTTTGCTATGAGCCTCAAATGGATAAAGTTCCTTCATCAAAGTTGTATCTATTTCAATCCTTTTCAATTTGGTCATAAAGTTGACATAATTTGGATTTGGAATGAGGGAGCTATGGATTTTAGAAGTTGAGGAAAATTGCTTGTTCAATGGTAATGGCCCAAAATGACCTATAATGTTTCCTCTTGGTACATGCGTTTGAAAGTTGAATTTTACATTTAACAAAGAATCAACATTGGATAATACATCGTGAAATTGATCATGAAACTTATATGGCCTTCATATCATACAAATTGAGCGAGTTATGGTCCTTGGAAGTTGACCTCCTAACTAGGGCACAGACAAAATGACCTATAATCTTTCACCATAAAAAATGACTTTCCAAGAAAAATTAGCTCTTGATGCCAACATGAAAGTTGTTGAAATGTCATAAAGTGTAACGTTTCTCTTGGAATCATTTTCGTATGACAAAAATTGTAGGAGATAGGGTCTAGGGAACCCTAGTTTTGACCAGTTGACTTTCTCTGGTCAACCTCTTTGAACCAACTTGCAAAATTTAAGTTCTCTTGATCTTTAGGGATCATGGAGGATCATATATTCATAGGATCATGGAGGATCATATATTCATAGGATCATATATGCATAATATGATGTTTAATTAAGTATCCCTTGAAATATTTGACCAATTGTTGAAGAAACTTGTTGAGGAAGTCACACAAGATACCCAGATGAATTAGGGCTTCCAAGGCAAACAAGCTTCAAACTCTTGATGAATTCTTGATCCAAATGACAAATAAATAACATGGGGATCCATATATGATATTTAGAATAAATGTGAATCTTTCCTTGATTGATCTCTTGCTATGAGGGTCTCAAAACCTAGTTGTGAGCTTGATAGGGCACAGGTGGATGCACACACTACCTACAAAAGAAAAAAGATACACTAGACATGTTTTTGGTATTTTGGTTAGTAAACAAAAGGAAATAAAGTATGATACAATCAAATGTGCTTGGTGATCTCTCCCAATGCAAACCCACTGAATGAAGGGTAAGGAGGATGCCAAAATGTGATCCCAAATCCAATGCAAATGATGAGATAACATGAGGGATCTTAGGGTCAAAATTGGGGTCTTACGGCTGCCCCTATTTAAGGAAATTCTAGCTGAGGATGTGAAGGTTAAAATCTTCGTATCAACTCAGTAGAATAGACTTAAATAACAATATCAAGAAACAAATTTTGATCCCTAAGAAACCTCATGATGCATATGATATGAATGTTAAAACAATCTTTATGAGGAATATATTGCCATAAAGGAAAAGAATTTGGAGAGACTGAAAGTCCATAGGAGCATAATGCATTCCATAAGTAAAGCTTACTGAGGAGACAAAGACTCTGGGGATAAAAGTTATGTGTAGGCCAGGCTACGACTTGAAAACTGCTGGGAGACATGAGAGGATTTTCCACGAAAAAAAATCAGTGGAAAGACTCGGTCGGGGGAAAAGGAAATTTTCATATATTGGGATAACATCAATACAGCAAGAAACACCCGTCGAGGAAATGCGTAAATTAGAACAAAGTTGAAATACTCACGCAAAAAGGGATTCGATTTCACAAAGAAATACGAAAGCAAACTCAACTTGGGAAGAAAAACTTCAACACATGAGTAAAAGAGATATATTATTTACTATCGGTTACTGGGTAAGAAGATAATATACTCTGACAGAGGGACATCTGTTACTGGTTAGGGTAAACATATCAAGGATGACTCGCTGAGGAAAATGAGGCATATTCATTACTGATTACTGGGTAATAATGACCTACTAGGAAAAAGAAATCAAATAGGATTTACAAGTACCTGCTACTGGGCAGAAGACCAAAGAGAGAGTATTTGTCACTAATTAAAGTGAATATATCAAGGATAAACTCAAAGGAAGAATATATGTCATCGGTTAAGATGAACATATCAAGGATAGACTACCAGGGGGAAGAGGAAGAATATCTGTTACCGGTTAGGGTAAACATATCTAGGATATACTGTCGGGGGAAAATAGGAATTACAACTATTGGTTACTGGATAGGATACCAAAAGGAAGATAAAAAATGTCACTAGTTAAAGTGAACATATCAAGGATAAACTCAGAGGGGAAAATAGGATTTACATCTACCAGTTACTGGGTAAAAGACTGCAAAAAGGAATTATAATTACCGCTTATTGAGCAGGATACCAAAAGGAAGATAAAATCTATCACTGGTTAAAGTGAATATATCAAGGATAAACTCTCTAGGAAATAAAAGGGATTACAACTACCTTTTTACTGGGTGGAAAACCAAACAAGAAGAATATTCGTCACCGATTAGGATGAACATATCAAGGATAGTCTTGCTGGGGAAACGTGAGAGCGAATCCGCTAGAGAAAAACAAAGAAGTAAATTACCTTTTATCGGTTACTGAGTACAGGTAAAGTACTCATCGACAAGAAGGATATTACCAATTACTAGGTAATAAACTCTTGGAGACCAAAAGATCTATCTACGTAAGAACTAGAAAGAAACTATCAAACAAGACTCAACCCAATGAGGATATAACTCAAGGGGAGTGGTTCCATCCAAGTAAAAAACTGGGGAGGAAACTAAAATATTAATCATCCACGAGGAAAATAACTCAGTGGGGAATGAGAAAGGATAAACTCTTTCTGCTTGAGGGGCTGACACTCTACAATTGAAGGAGGACAGACACACTGACTCTGCATGGGGAAATAATATCACCAAAGCAGGGGATCAGAAGAAAAATCAATGGGATAAAATGCACAATGAAGTATGTTATGTTGTGTTTTATGCATGAATATGCATGTATGTATATAATTATGCTGACAAACCAGCACAAAGGATACAAATAACAAAATTTTGAATCATCACTACTAAACACTCGGCTAATCTCAACAAGATGGAAACAACCACTGGAGAATCTGCTAGGGATGAAAATAAATCATCTAGCTCAGAATAAATTCAATTTTGACTAGGTAAAGACATAGAGAACATGCATCCAACCAATCACGACAAACTTCATGGAGGAAGGAAGCACTGCTGAAAATATTAACCAAACATGTTAAGGATAAAGAAGGATCCGTTGAGGATCCTAATGGGTCGACACTGTGGGGAATTTTAAGTCAACACCATAAATGGGAGACAATCTTGTAGGGGACATTACCAATACTGCTCAGAACCAAGCATTGTTGGGGATGGGGGAACTTCCATCAGAAGACGAAACTCCGTCGGGGATCCAAGTCACAACAAGAGATAAAACTCTGAGTGAGGAGAACCAAATGCTCTACTGGGGATACCTTGACCTTCTAGAACAAATAAAAGACCACCAAACTTCTTCAATAATCATTAGATTCTTCTTGGAGATTGTGAAATAAACCAATTCCAAGGCATCAAAAAAAATAACCGGATCTGCCAATTCACGCAGGGGAGAAATTGTCACGACTATACAACAAAAATAAATGCATTGGGAATCTGGAGACCAAATAAAGGTTCCAAGATATCTAGAGTTCATTCATCAAGTCACAAACCGGGGAATGCAAAACATGAACGCCTCAGCTGGGGAAAGATGGATTGCAAAGGGGACAAATCATCAGCTCAACAGGGGATGATAGGTTGCTTGGGGAGCAACTTACCAACCATTATGGGGATGAACGGAAAACTGTAAGGGAGGAAAAAGTTACCAAACCAACTGCTTGGGGAAGACCAACAATGCCTCACGCCTCAAGACTTTTCGTCCTTGATATTGTTGTTGATGTTCCTTTTTGAAATCGATTATTCTTAAAGTAAATGTTACATTATTTTAAGAAAAATGATTATTCATTTATTTATTTATTTCAAAATTATCATCATAAAAGTTCAATTTTAAAATAGAAACATATGATAATACGAAATAATTGGATAAAAGCTCAACTTTATTTAATAGAATGGTAGTCCGCAAATGGAGGGACTCCATAGATATTTACAAAGTTTGAAAATGGTAATTTACATGGAAAAGGGATACATTAAATATAATGATCATTACTCTCCCTACCAACTTCAAAATCCATTGTGCTTGTCTTTGGTTGAGAATGATGAATCAGAACCAAATGACTGCTCAAAGTTGCTTCAAAGATCAGGACCAGCCAGATACAGTTACTTGTCATAATCCCTGATTTTTGCCTAGATTGCCCCAAGGTGGGGTACTCAATCTACCGGGATGAATTTTCTGTTTTATGCCTCTAACTTTTGCCTGGATCGCCCTTTCGGGTTTTCAATCCACTAAGACGTTCATTTTTGCCTAAGCTGCCCTTTCGGGTTTTAAACTTAGCGAGTTGTTCTTTTATTTTTTAGGCAAGTGTTTCTTGACTGCGTCGGCATTCATATGACGTGTGAACTCTTCACCATCCATAGTTGTAAAAATCAAGGCACCGCCTGAAAAGGCTCTCTTAACATTATATTGGGCCTTCATAACTAGGAGTCCATTTGCCCCTAGCATCAGGTTTGAAAGATAGTATCTTCTTGAGCACGGGGTCACCTTCTCTGAACACACGAGTGTCGCAATGCGAAAAACAACCGGCGGAAAAAAAAACTTTACAGAGCTGCCACCGACGTTATTCATCCTATTACGGAAAGGAAGCGCAGGGCTAACCTAAGAAAAGGGAAAGGAACGGTCTTACGACCAGAGATTACAAGGTACGGGAGTCGGTTACGCAAGGGGAAGGTATTAGCACCCCTCATATCCGTCGTACTCGACGGGATCCACGCTCAAAAGAATAGGAAAAGGTTGCTAAATAACTGCTCAAAGAGATGTATACACTGAAATAGTAAACAGGTGAAAAAAGATGGAGGAAGGGGACTCGGCAGGATGTCGCATCCTGGGCCTACGTAGTTTGTCAAAAACAAACATCAGAGTCAACGTAGTTCGGGGAAATAGGGAACATGCTCGCTAGGACATCGCATCCTATGCCTACGTATCTTCTCTATCCAGAGAAAGAATCGGAGCACTCGTAGCTCGACTAACGCACGCCGAAACAAAACACCGAAAAGAGACGCTGAGACGTCAAAAGAAACACTCAACAGGAAACAGAATGCCAATACATGGGCTTATATCCGACTCCAAACAAACAAACAGGAAACAGAATTCCAATGCATGGACTTACATCCGACTCCAAACAATAGCACACGCTAACCAGCGAACACCAAAGAAAAAGGTTATCAGATTGACAAACTAATAGGGAGTCTGGAACTCGAGCCTAATAGTTGTCACACAAACACAAAGAGACGCTGAGACGTCAAAAGAAACAAAAAGGTTGAAACAGAAAAAGGGTGAACAACAAACTAATAGGGAGTCTGGAACTCGAGCCTAATAGTTGTCACACAAACACAAAGAGACGCTGAGACGTCAAAAGAAACAAAAAGGTTGACACACACAGACTCAAAAAAGAAAAAGGTTAACACACACACACACAAAAAATAAAAGGGTGCCCGGAGAGATCTCGCTCAATCTCCTGCCTACGTATCTCATCTGGTATGAGAATCAGGGCGACGTAGTTCCCCTTAACAGGGGAGAAACTCTCTCCTAACCAGAGATCAGGGAAACAACAAACTAAAAGGGAGACTAACTCGAGCCTAATAGTTGTCATGCAATCCACAATCCCTAAGTTGTGGTCTCTAATCAGAACCTAACTCACACAGGAAGCAAGTCAGCTCAAAAACATCAACACCAGTGAACAGGTATCACACACTATATCCACACAAGAGGCCCAAACAATGGGTAGGCTTTAGTCAAGAGGGGTCATATCAACCTCGACAAACAAGCCAAACTGTAAGGGTAAATAGGAGCTCTTAACCACTAACATTGAGAGTTAGGGTGAGCAGATCAAAATGGGAATGAGGATGAGACCTCATGCTCTTAACCCTGGCTAGGGTGAGCTCATAACAAAGAAAGTGTGGGGATCCAGAAAGAGGGACCCTATTCCACTTGACTGACTCTATACAAAGATCTTGGGTTCATGTTCAAGAGCATCAGCACGTAGTGCGAGCATAAAGAACGACTCACTGAATAACAGGGGACTGGCTACTAGTCCCTTCTATCTGTCAATTGCCTCTTCACTTAGGAGGACTTAGCAAGTAACATGCCTCACTTGGAGGTCTTTTGCACAAATGTAAACAAACACAAACAGTGCCTCTTAAGAAGGACTTCAGCCAAAATGCCTGCCAAAAAGGTGACAGGACTTCCAGACTACATGGAGTAAAAGAGGAGCTACCTCAGTGGTGTATCAACCATAATCCAAAGCTTAAGCAAAAGCAAAGCTAGCAAGCAACTAATGTACCTATACAAAAGCTTAAACAGTTAATATCTCAATCAGAAAACCAACAGACAAACAGTGGAACTTTCCAATATTTACAACTCAATGCAAGGCACAAAATGCAAGCATTCAAATGAATTCATCACATCCATTGACCTACAAAACAAAAATAGTTAGTGATCAAAGGTATTTGCATCTCACAAAGTGAGGCCAAACCAATCATCAAGGTTAAATGTCCAAACCTGAAACACAAAGCACAATTAGTTATGTACAACAACAATAGTGCAAAGACTAGGTTCAAAACCAAACCAAATGATCAAAACAGAACTCAATCTTTTTCATAATGCACATTTAAACAATCAAGAAAATGTCCTCAAAAGGACCAACATCAATTCATATAGCAAATGCTTCAAACAATTCATGTCATGCAAAGGTAAACAATGTGCACAAAGTTGGACATCCAAATTAGAAAATCCAAATCAAAATAGAAATGCATCAAATGAACATGAAATTTTTTATGTAAACTCATCATGTCATGAACAAACAATGTACAAAAAATTAGATCCAGAAGAGCTCAAATGATAGGTAAACAAAAATGCACAAATGCTACATCCAAAATGTGACACAAATTGTCACAACATATCTTCATGTGTCCAAAACAGTGATAGCATATGATAAAAATCTCAAACCAAAGCTCAAAAATCATATCACATATGAAGGTTAAGCACACCAAATTTCAGATCAATTGGATTAGAGATGAGCATTTCACAAAGCAATGAATGTAACATGTCAATTTGGCATAAGGTTCAATCAAAAAAACACAATTAAAAATACAGCAATCAACAAATCATGAAATAAATTCTATAAAAAACTAGAGATCAAAACAAGAATGTGAAAAACAATTGGAGTGAAATTGGATCATTTTTCAATTTTTAATGATTTTTTAAAGTTGAACAAAAATAATATGAAATAATAGGAAAATGAGAGGGAAAATGATATTTGAAAACAATTCAGAAAGATGCATAAGCTGGGAATCGAACACACGCCAAGCAGGAAAAACGAGAATCCAAATTAATATTCAGAAAATGCATTAGCCAAGTATCGAACACGCGCTCAAAGGCTCCAAAAGCGTTCATGAAACGCTGCGTTCCATTAAAACGCGTGGCAGCCACATCACCGGTGGTCAATGCACGCGTGGAACGGTCAAGCAAATCCAAGCCAATAGAACAGCCATGCCAGCGCTCACGTGGAAGGGTACGTGGCCAAAACCCTAGGCAATATAACCAGACACCGGAACAGTAGTTCCGGTCGTCTTCTCCGACCGTGTCCACGGCGGAGCTTCAAATATTTTTCCAGAATTCATCGTGCCATATACCAATGGAAAGCTCTCCTCACGTAGATCACAAATATCATATTATCTAATCCTAACTCTTCCTAACTTTTCTGGATCGAGCAAGAACATAATTGACATCAAAACTTCAATTCATCACCACATGCTCATTTCTTCACCAAAATCAATTCTAAACATATCAACATGCTCAGCATAACAAGATCTACACAATTACATCAAGAATTTGGCAAAATGAGAGGATCGAATTTTCACTTACTTGAACTGCAGTGTTATGAATCTGTGTCCTCCAGCTCTCAAACTTTCCAGATCCTCTTCTCTATGCTTGATTAGAAGCTTTGTGCACAAATAATTCACTGAAACCTCTTAGATCCACTTCAATTTCAAGCTTCCATCAACATGTTCATGTGCTCAATCTGCCTGAAAACTAGCTCAATTCCAATAAACAATAGATGAATCCTGCTCAAAATTCCACAAGGATTATGAATATGCCAAGAGATTGAAGGTTTGTGTGAAGAAAAGTGAAATTCGAAGAGAGAGAATTTTGGAGGGAGAGTGAAAATTTGAGATCTGAAAAGTTAGTTATGAGCAAAAACAGTTAGGGTTTGGCTTTTATATGATTCACTAATGATGTTGTAATCAAAATTAACCATTTGCTAATCATGCTTAGTGAGTTTTTAATCCATTTGCAAAAAATGATAAGTGAACCAATATGGCCATGTTACACGTCCAAATTCTCATGCAAAGCCTTGAAATCACTTAAAAACAACCAATAATCATGATGGAAGTGGTATTTTGTTTGTAGCATCAACCAAATTTGAATCATCAAAATTCTCTCCAAAATACACATGTGTGAATAAGTGAGCCTATGAGCTTCTTCCATGCAAGGCAATGATTCATTTGGAAAGTATTGGTCACAAGGAGCATTTTGCAAAAAGAGTGGACCAATTTGGAGTTTTGAATCAAAAGTTATGCCACTTTGAAATTCCATGCATACTTTGTGATCATTTGGCCATAACTTTCCAACCAATCATCAGATGATCATGAAATAGGACTTTTTGAAAAGGGAAGAGAAAGATATTCAACTTTCATGTTCACCAAAAATCCATTTGAAGCTTATTTGATGTTGATAAGTCAAGTTGAATGTGGACCAAAAACTTGCCATTTTTGGAAACTTGAAATTACATGTCACTTTCCATTTTTGGAAACTTTTGTCATGACTTCAAAATCTTCAAGATAGATGTTTACAATGACAAATAAACCTCTTTTGAACATGATTTAGGTGTTTCAACTCATTTCCCCACCTCAAAGCCCTCAGTTGACTGCACAGTTGACTGGTTTGGTCCCTAGATGACCTTGAAATGCCCTGATCAGCTTGAGCCTCTACCACTTGGGGAAATTGCTCAAAAATGAAACTCTAGATCATGTAAGCTCCTTATGAGAATCATGTAATCTTCATCCCAAGAAACTGCCTCATCTCCTTGAGAAACCCTGGTTGAAAGAATGGCATTGATTAGGGTTGACCAGAGGTCAAAACCCTAATCCAAAGGAACTTGAGAATGAACAATGAAGCCCTTAAGGATGGCATAACCATGATGATGATAATATATCCTTGCAAACCAAATGATGCTCAAGACCTTAGAAGAATCAAGAAACCTTGGTGAAAAGCAAACCCTCAGATGGTTGACAATCCATTCATAGAAACCCTCAGGCTTGAATCATGTAACTTTCCATCTTCTGAAAAGACTTTGGAGGATGACCTTATTATTTCCATGTGATATGCAAAATGCAATGCCTAATGCCCTAAAATATGAAATGCAATGTGTCAAACTAGTCCCAAGAAGAGGAGGGAAAATTTTGAGGTGTTACAACGAGGCTTGACCTTCTTATCAAAAGTTTTCTTCATTCTTTGTTGATATAACTGACCATGACACATGACAGACAATCTCTTCTCTTCAATCAAATTCAACTGGTCATATCTGGTCTGACACCATTCAGTTTCAGTCAACTTGGCTTCCATCAAGACACACAATGATGGGATCTCAACCTCTACGGGGAGCACAACTTCCATGCCATAAACAAGAGAGAAAGGGGTTTCCCTTGTTGAAGTGAGGATGGATGTACGGTGCCCATGCAAAGAAAATGGGAGAATCTCATGCCAATCTTTGTATGATACAACCATCTTCTGGATAATCTTCTTAATATTCTTGTTTGCAGCTTCAACAGCCCCATTCATCTTGGGTTTGTAGGGCAAAGAATTATGATATGCAACTTGAAGTCTTTGCAAAGAGCTTCCACTATATTATTATTCAAGTTCGATCCATTATCAGTAATGATCTTACTTGACACACCATACCGGCGTATAATATGATTCTTGATAAATCGGACCACAACCTGCTTGGTCACATTTGCATACGATGTTGCTTCAACCCACTTTATGTAGTAATCAATAGCCACAAAAATGAAACGATGTTCGTTCGATGCTTTTGGCTCAATCATGTCTATCATATCAATTCCTCATATGGAGAAAGGCCATGGAAAGGAAATGACATTCAACAGTGTCGGAGGAACATGAATCTTATCTACATAAATTTGACACTTGTGGAATTTCTTCACAAACTTGCAACAGTGAGATTCTATTGTCAGCCAATAGTAACCTGTTCTCAACATATTCTTTGCCATAGCATGTCTATTGGAATGAGTACCAAAGGAACCTTCATGGACTTCTGTGATCAATAGGTCTGCTTCGTGTCTATCCATGCATCTGAGTAAAATCATATCGAAATTTCTCTTATAAAGCACATCACCATTCAGATAGAAGTTGCCAGCTAATCTTATCAAAGTCTTCTTATCTTTTAAAGATGCCATAGACGGGTAAATCTGACTTTAGAGGAAACATTTGATATCATAATACCATGGCTTTTCATCTTTGACTTCTTCAACAGCAAACACATGAGTTGCCCTATCAAGACACATCATAGTCAAATTAGGAACTTCATTCCAAAAATTCACCACAATCATGGAATCAAAAAAAGTAGCAAGAGCATCTGCCATCCGCTTTTCATCTTGAGGGATACGATGAAACTTAACCTTTGTAAGAAAGTCGATATCCTCCTCACATAATTTGTGTATGGTATCAAATCGGGTTAATTCGTTTCCCATTTACCTTTGATATAATTGACTACCAAAGCTAAATCTCCAAAGACGTCAAGATATTTAATTCTAAGATCAATAGCTTCTTCAAGCCCTATAAGACCCCAATTTTGACCCTAAGATCCCTCATGCATTTCATCAGAAGCATTAGCATTGGGATCATACCCTGGTATCCTTCTTACCCCTCCTTTATTGGGTTTGTTTAGGGAGAGATCACCAAGCACTTTGTGATTATATCATACTTGTATATTATCATTTCACTAACCAAAATACCAAAAATATGTCTTTGTATCTATCTATCCTTTTTGTAGGAAAGGGACATGATCTCCTTGATTCATTGATCACATCTAGGGTTTGAGACCCTCATGAACAAATAGCACCATCAAGAATTGATTCAATAATGGTTGTGAGCATCATGTATGAGTCCCAGTTGTTTCTACATGTCATATTGATCAAGTTTGCTTCAAGAGTTTGAGGGTGATTTGCCTTGGAAACTCTGGTTTGACTAGGTATCTTGTGTAACTTCTCCAACAAGCTATCTCACCTATTGATCAAATTTCCCAAGGGACGCATCAAATTTCATCATCTTATGCATATATGATCTACCATGAGCCAAGAAAGTCAAGAGAATTAGAAATTAGCAAGTTAGTTGATGGTGGTTGGCCAGATGGATTCATCTGATCAAAATTGGGTCTCCCTAGACCCTATCTCCTACAATTTTCACCATATGAAAATTATTTCAAGCCAAAACTTACTCTAAATGACATTATAAACAACTTTCATGTTGAGACCTAGAGCTAGTTTTGCTTGGAAAATCATTTTCTATGTTGAAATATTATAGGTCATTTTGTCTAAACCTTAATTTAAAAGTCAACTTCCCAAGGCCATAACTTACTCAATTTTTATGCGATGAAAGATTCCCAAGTTTCAAAATCAAATTAAATGTGTATAATTCAACTTTTATGTTTAGAGTGAGAGATAATTCAACTTCTTTGCACATGTGATATGAGGCTACATTATAGGTCACTTTTGACCTATACCATTGATCAAGTGATTTTGCCAAACTTCAAAAATGCATAACTCTATCATTTCAAATCCAAATGACATGCAATTGGTGACCACTTTGAATGTCTTTGAGAGAGATACAACTTTGATGAAGACACTTTTCTCATTTGAAGCTCCCATAAAAAGTTAAGTAAGATGGAAGATTGTGACATATGGCTTGACACTTAGAAAATTTTCAATATGTCAAATTTTTCCAAACTTCCACCTCAAAATCTCCAAGTTCCAAGCTCCAAATGAAAAAGTGTTCAACATCAAACTTGTTCCTCTTGATCTCGCCTTTCCAAAGAGCTAAAATTCATGAATTTTGGATGAGAAATGCATAGACTACGCATGGCTTACACAGGCTGGTATCATGTGTCATGGATCCAACTTCAAGTGTCAACGTTTAATTGCCTTGCATTCCAAGCTTGCTTCAACATATCTGAACTTCAAATTTGGACTTTCAGCAATCATTTGATGGGCCTATGCGTGCCCATGCAACTGCTTACATCACTTTTCCAATTTTGGAAACTTGAATGGAGTGTGCAATTAACACTTGAATTCTCTATAAATTGGAGCTCAATTGCTCAAAATCAACACACACACTACGCAAGCTTTGATTCCCCACAGAAAACCATTCACATTGAGAGGATAAACCTGAAAAATTATGTTGAATTTGAGCTTGAATCTCCACTGTTTTGGAATTCAATTCTCCAGAAGTCCTTTGATTCTAAGTCATTCCATTCCTCTTCTGCAAGCAATTGGAGTGAAGCAAAGCACGATTCAGATCAAGATCTAGCAAGCTCAGACCTCCATTGAAGGTATTTTCCAGAAATTTTAATCTCTTCGATTCTCCTTGTTTCTTGCTCAATTCTCTTGATTATTGTGTTGGCTGAAGTCCTACCAATGTAGGCAAGGTGTTTGAGTTGTTTTGATGCTGAAACGAAGAAACTCAGATCATGAACCTCATTTTTCAATTCCACATATCTCTCAATATAGTTGTAATTGGAAGAAATGGAGGTGATATTCTTGTTCAGTGATGTTTTCTCTTTAAAATCATGTCCCTATTTGAAATTTTGGTGATGGTTGATGATGACCAGTCCGGAGAAGCTCGTCGGAGAAGACAACCGGAGCTCTGGCTCCGGTGATGATGTGTCTAAGGTCTAGACCGTATGATCCAACTCCTGTGTTCTAATCTTGGTTGTGCATTGTGATTAACAAGTTTGCAGCGCAGTTGACTAATGCCTTGGTGGAACGTGCGTTGTGGATCATCAGATCTGTCACCTCAATTAATGAGGGAGATCTGATGGTCCACGTATTTTTGCATTTTCTGATTTTCCATTTAATTCCATTTTATTCAATAATTCATACTAAATTCAATATTGATCCAAAAAATATGGGACTTTCACCAAAAAAATTCAAATATTTTTGTCTTTCATATTCTGAATTAAAATTATTTTTTGGATCATTATTAATATTTTTCATGAACTAATTGATTTTTCATTTGTTTTTAATTGTTTAAAAATATTTTTAAGTGTTCAAAAATTATGAATTTTTTTATCCAAGGTCCTTTGACCTTATTTGACCTATGATAAATCACATGACCATTTATTTGGTGTTTTGATGTGATTTTAGAATTTGGACAAAACATATTTGAATTTAATGCATTATTTTAATACTTTTAATTGAATAAATGTCATTTTAATTGTGTTGACCATTTGGATTGACTTATTTGAGTTTCTCATTTGTTGTTGGGTCTTGGTCAAGGTTGATTTGACTTTGTCAAATTAATATTATTGGATTTAGGGGATTGATGGAATGTACATTCCATCTCCCAAAATGAATGAATAATATTAATTTGGTAAAAGTCCTCCTTTGACCAATTTGTGATCTCATTCATCCCTTTCTCTCTTCATCTAATTCCCCTTCTTCATCTATTCATTTCCATTGACCAATGAGATCTCAAAGTCCTAATGCTAGTTGATTGAAAGATTAACATGAGTATGGATGAGATTAGGCCACACCTTTGCATATTTTGTGTGTGTGGTATGTTTAATGAGCATAGTTCTTAATACTATGTCTCCAACATGCATTAACACCAAAAGCTTATTGCTCGGCCTCAAATAGTTGTGACTTCTACATAAGTCCAATTACGATTGCTTAACATAGCGCTAAATTTGTGACACAAAAGGCATAAGCATTCTAGTTAGTGAGATTGTAAGCCTCCCCTCTTCCATGGTATTGTATGGAAACTTGGCCTTCTTTCCTTCCTTTGGAAGATGTTTTGGTTCAAGGATCCATGCTTGTGACAAGTGGGTTGAGTGTTCTCCAAAGAATGTCTTGACATCTAAAAGAAAAACAAAACTAACTATTAACTTACTAACCATTAACTTTACTTTCAAGCTTTTACTTTTAATGAAATTTATTCTTATTGCTCTATTATCATTTGTCATTGTACATATCATTCTAATTGTTTATGTTTATGCAATTTTTACTTTGTCCACTTGGACCATATTGTGTGATATACTTTGTTGCTTTGCTTGTTTGATTGGTCTTTGACCATTAATGCACATAATAATAACAAAAACCCTAAAAGACAATTTGAGTGGACTGTTGTTTTGATCTCCCCAATTGGACTTAGAATTTAGGCAACATTCCTTTGCTACATGGACTTGGCCAATGCCAATTTGTTGAAGAACCAAGTACTTGCAAGTTTGAATTCATCTGATACATCATTCTAGATCTCTCCAGATTCATCTACAACATTGATCATTGTTAAGCTGTTATGTTGAACCTGTGACTTGTGGAATTCATCAGCTACATAGGCTATTTTGAAGAAGATCATTGAAGTGGATAATCTTGGATGAGGCCATCTTTATTTGATGCCTTTGCTCTTCAAGATTGATATAATTGTGCATTTGTGTGTTGCTTGATTCTAAAAAAGTCCAAGGGAATTCTGGGTTTTTATTGACATACTTGTTTATTGGGTTGCTCCCATTTGGTCAGATCTTTTCAACTTTAAACTTTTAAATTTCTTGTATCTAGGGTAGTCTCTTCATCCTCTCCCCATTTCTTTAATTTCAAAATCTCTCCCTCCATTTTTAAAACCTTCTTTGTGTGAACTATTTTGTTCTAAACTTTGACCATTTTTACAAAAAGGTAGAAACTTTGGCCTTATACCATTGCATTTTCAAACTTTATTTATTAAATCAAATTTGTAAATAAACTTAACTATACTTGACTCAAACTTTCAAAAAGCCAAAAAGAACTAAATCATTCAAACCATTTTAGGCCTTTGTGCCTTTCAAGCTTAATTTTTGTTAAAACCAACCAACTCATTTTGAAATTTATAGCACGAACTACGAGGTTTTGATCCCTCATTTATATGTTGGTACGTAGGCACAAGACCGAAGGTCTTGTCAAACACAAAAAATATAATTAAATCAATTCTTTTCTCATCCCCCCCCCCCCATTCTATTTGTTTGTAAACATCACTTTGTATAAAATACATATGCACACAAAAAGGGCTCCCTAGGAGTACCTAGTACACTATGGGTGCTAACACCTTCCCTCTGTGTAACCAACCCCCTTACCTATGATCTCTGACTTTTATTAGTTTTTTATTTGAAAACTTCTTACTATTCGGGTTTTGCTCGCATTTTTTCCCTTTTCCCTTGGAAACAATAATATCGCGGTGGCGACTCTTGTTAATTGATCTTTAGCTTGTCAATAGCTTGATGATAATGAATTTCCCGATACATAAATTAAGTGGCGACTCTGCTGGGGAGTAGTCTCCAGTGGATTTAGCCTACTTTTTGTGTGAATATATTTGTATATATGTGATGTTTGTATATATGTATGTGTGATATAATCTGCTTGTTGTGCTTGGTAATCTCTGAGTGGTGAGGTAAGTTCTAACCCGAACTTGAGTGCAATTAAGATAGGAGGATGGTATAGTCATGTTTGACTTGTGTGGAGTAGTCCTTAACAAGTTGGCTTGAGATCCATTTGCTCAGTGGAGACTCCTTTGGATTTGGAAATGTCACACAAGTATTTGTGGTTAGGCATGACTATTTCTAATTGGGTCTGAGAAGCTGAGGACCTTAGAATACCTAACCCATCTTGGCCTATTTAGAACGTAGTGCGGAAACTGTTCAAGTGTAGACTTGATAACAGTTGTTACGCGATACTACACTCATACGAGTTTCTCTTGAGAATATTATGGGTCAATGAGTCAGTCATCTTAACCTGTAATATCCGATAGATGGAATTAAGACTCTAGGAACTTTTTAGAACATGATCTACAGGTTTTATCCTTAGTTCACTCCTTTGGGATGGTTCTTAACCCAGACTCCATCCTCGTGACTTGCAACAACCCCTTGATTCTTGGTTAATCCAATCAATTCTTGTCAATATCAATGGAACTTGGGTGTTGATAAGGTGTAAATCATAATCCACCAAAATGGATGATTAATCTTGACAATGACTTGATTCATCCCTTGACCTTTGTTTTCCTTGGGTGTGATCCCTTACTTATGATTGTTGCATTCATGCATCTCATGCGCATCATAACATTCATCACACAAAATTTCAAGGAACTAAGGTATCATTTGCAAATATTTTCAGACCATGGATTGTGGACGAAGGAACACTAAGAAGTACGGTTTCAGATGTCCCTACTTGAAAGAGTTAAGGAAGCTAGCATCTTTTGTATTAGATCCCTTGGACTTCAAACAACATCATGGGAAGCTTCTGCCTATCTTGTCTGCTGATGTAGTGGAAGGACTCTTGAGTGTATTGGTGAAGTTCTATGATCCTATCTACCATTATTTCACTTTCCCAGATTTTCAGCTTGTGCCTACCTTGGAGGAGTATTCTCATCTTTTGGGGATACCTGTTTCTAGTAGAGTGCCTTTTAGTGGATTGGAGGAGATTCCCTGGTCTAGTATTATTGCTAAAGCTCTTCACTTGAAGAAGTCTGAGATAGAGGCTCATTGGGTGAAGAAAGGAGGATTATTTGGGTTGTCATCTATTTTCCTCATCAAGGAAGCTACCACTTTTGCTCAAGCTGGTAGTGTGGATGCTTTTGAAGCTATCTTTGTGTTGTTCATCTATGGATTAGCTTTGTTCCCTAACATTGACGGTTTTGTTGATGTTAACGCCATTAGACTTTTCTTGATTGGGAATCCCGTGCCTACTTTGTTGGGTGATATGTATTTCTCTTTGCATCTAAGGAATTCTAAGGGTGGTGGAACGATTGTCTGTTGCACTCCTCTTCTGTACAAGTGGTTTATTTCGCAGTTGCCTCAGACGCCTACTTTTGTGGAGAACAAACAATGTCTAAGGTGGTCTCAGAGACTTATGTCTCTCACTAATGATGATATAGTTTGGTATTACCCGTCCTTAAGCAGTTTGGAGATAATTGATAGTTGTGGTGAATTCTCTAATGTGCCTCTCATTGGTACACAAGGAGGAATTAGCTACAACCCTACTTTGGCTCGTCGTCAACTTGGGTTCCCCTTGAGAGAAAAACCTAATAACACTTTGTTAGAAGGTCTTTTCTATCAAGAGGGTAAAGATCCCCAACATTTGAAGTAGAAGATTGTACACGCTTGGCATAATGTGCATAGGAAAGGAAGATCTGAGCTTGGTCTGTGCAATTGTGTAGCTTTGGAAGCTTACACTCTTTGGGTGAAGAAGAGAGATATGGAGTTGAAGATGCCTTATCCTTGTGAGAGACCTATGTCTATGGTTGTGGTAGAGCCATTAACTCTCCCTAACGAAGATGTAGAGGAGTTGGAAGATGCGCTCATCAAGATGAAGCAAGAGAAGGATATGTGGGAAAAGCGTTTTCGTGCTTTGAGCAAGAAGCATGAAGAGTTGCTATTGGAGTCTAAGGACAAAGATGCACTGATTGAGCTACTTGAAGACCGAGTGACGAAGAGATAGAGAGAGCTAGAGGATCCATCTTTTAGCATGCCTCAGCCTTTCATTGCTTGGAAGAAGATTGTTGACTAGCTTGTCCTCGAGAAGACTCACATGAAGGCTTCTTTTGAGACCGAGATTCGTCGCATTCGAAGGAAGTATGCTCCTTCAGCCAGATCTTCTGACACAGTTGTTAGGGATCCTTAGGATGACTAGTCTCCTTTTCTCTTGTATCTTTTATTTTTTGGTTTCTAAAATTGTACTCTGTGTAATCCTTCCAATTTATATAAATAAAAATAGATTTTTGGTCATATCAAATTGTTGCAATTGCTATTTAAATTTTATATTTTCAAATGATATAGTAAGTTCCTTGGGAAATAAAAATAATTAAGCATCGCATTTCATGCATCATTTGCATAAGCAGGTTTTTGCCAGGTGTCTGATCAGTATTCTTCAGTGCTTTAGCCAAGCTGACTCACCGGTACAACACTCGAGCCAATCATTCAAAGATCATGGAACACCTTGAGCAAGAGAATCGAGACTTGAAAGAGGAGATTGCCCGACTGACTGCCATGATGGAGTCAGTTCTTGTTGCCCATAGTCAAGCTTATCCAACTCCTGCAACTCCTCCCGTAAGGACTGTCATCTCTGAAGTGGTTACCTCTACAGTGCCTGCTGTCACCGCCCACTTCGCTCCGAATTTGCCTGCTGGATTCCCTTGGGGAATACCACCTAATTTTGTGCCAGAGGGTTTCGCTCCCACTTTTGCTTCCATGTCGGCATCTAGCCCGGTCATGTCTGTGCCACCTTCCGTTGTGCACACTTTATCGCGAGTAGAAGACACCATCTATCATTCCGAGCCATCTGAGGGCCCAAACGTTTATGAGAAGATGAATGAGATAAAGGATCAATTCCTTGAGCTGCGCAAGGAACTGAAAACACTGAGAGGCAAAGATCTGTTTGGGAAGAGTGTTGTTGAACTATGCTTAGTGCCCAACGTGAAAATCCCAATCAAATTCAAAGTGCCTGAATTTGAGAAGTATACGGGAAACTCGTGTCCACTCAGTCATCTTGTGATGTATGCCCGCAAGATGTCGACCCAGACAGATAATGATCAACTACTGATTCATTATTTCCAGGATAGCCTGATAGGTGCTGCGCTCCGTTGGTATATGGGGCTAGATAGTGCAAGCATTCGCACTTTCAATGATCTAGGTGAGGCTTTCGTGAAACTGTATAAATACAAGGAGACATTCAAAGAGTACGCACAGCGTTGGAGGGAGTTGGCTGCCCAGATTACTCCTCCTTTAGAGGAGAAGGAGATGACAAAAATCTTTCTCAAAACCCTGAGTTCATTTTATTATGAACGTATGATTATCAGTGCCCCTAGTGATTTTATCGAAATGGTAAGTATGAGGATGAGACTTGAAGAAGGGGTCCGTGAAGGATGATTGTCGAAAGAAGAAGCGTCAACTAGCAAGAAGTATGGGAGCAATTTTAGCAAGAGGAAAGAGAATGAAACAAATGCAGTAAGCAGTAGGAGGCAGAGAAGGCCCCAAGCAAGAAGGAATTTACCACCCTGTCAACATCATCGTCATCAAGTATCTTCCATTATTCGAGTATTCTCCAATCAGTCAATAATACCAATTCAACAATAACAACAACATCAGTATCAAAATCAACGTCAGCAACAACAACCGCAACAAAGAACAAACACCTATAACAACAACAATTCCAACAACAATCATCATCGACAACAGAATTTCGAAAGGAAAAAGGTCTCTTTTGACCTGATTCCTATGTCATACGCAGAATTGTACCCATCTTTAGTCCTCAAGAACTTGATTCAACCGAGGAATCCGCCACAAATCCCAAAACCACTTCCATGGTGGTATAAACCTGAGCTTCGTTGCACTTTTCACCAGGGTGCACCGGGGCACGATATTGAGAACTGTTATCTGCTAAAATATGAAGTGCAAAAGCTTATGAAGAGTGGCATGGTGTCTTTTGAAGACCGCGCGCCTAATGTGAAAGCTAATCTTTTGCCCGCTCATGGGAGTTCTTCGGTGAACATGGTGGACGACTGTCCAGGTGAATTCAAAGTTTTCGATGTCCGATTTATCCGAAGATCTTTGGTGAAAATGCATAAAGATATCTGTTTGGTGAGTGACTGTGGACATGATCACGAAGGTTGTGATATTTGTAGTGTGAACCCAAGAGGGTGTGTTGTGGTGAAAAGGGACATCCAGCGCCTGATGGATGAAGGCATGATCCAGATTTGTCAATCTCGTCGAGAAGATGACGATGTTAATGTCATTGTTCCCATTTTCAAGCAACCAGAGCGGTTGGTGATGCAGTATGATAGCAGCAAGAACGTCAGCAATAGATCAGTTTTACCGTTGGTAATACGGTTGGCGGGCCCAGTCCCGTATGCATCTGATAAAGTTGTACTGTATCAATACAATGCTACGATGATTGAGAAAGGTCAAGAGGTCCTGTTGCCTACGACCAGTTCAGTAGTAAGCATTGCAGATGTTACGAAGGTGACCCGCAATGGTCGAGTTTTTGGACCGGTGATCCTGGAGAATAAGGAAGAGTTGAGTATTGGTAATAAGGCGGAGGTGCCTATGGTAGACCCTGTTGGTTGTTCGAAAGATAAGTGTGGTGAATGCAGCTATTTGAAAGCCAATAGTGATGATGATGAGATACTCTGACTGATCAAGAGGAGTGAATTCAACGCGGTTGAGCAGTTGCTTCGGACTCCCTCTAAGATTTCCGTGTTGTCTCTGCTTTTGAATTCTGAAGCGTACAGAGAAGCACTCCAGAGAGTTCTCGAACAGGCATACGTGGAGCAAGATGTTACTGTATCTCAATTTGATCATATTGTAGCTAACATCACTTCATGCAACAATTTGAGTTTTTGCGATGAAGAACTCCCTGAGGAGGGAAGGAATCACAATCTGGCTTTGCATATTTCAATGAATTGCAAGGAAGATGCTTTGTCAAACATGCTAGTTGATATTGGGTTGTCACTCAATGTGCTTCCAAAATCAACATTGTCAAAGTTATCTTATCAAGGAGCTCCCATGAGGTACAGTGGAGTAATTGTCAAAGTCTTTGATGGCTCGCGCAAGACTGTCATTAGAGAAGTGGACCTTCCAGTCAAGATAAGTCCGAGTGATTTTCATATTACTTTCCAGGTAATGGATATTCACCTGGCCTACAGCTGTTTGTTGGGAAGGCCATGGATTCATGAAGCAGGAGCTGTTACTTCCACTCTGCACCAGAAGCTCAAGTTTGTCAAGAATGGCAAGTTGGTGATTGTGGGAGGTGAGAAAGCACTGTTAGTGAGCCATCTGTCATCTTTTTCATACGTGGAAACTGAGGATGAGGTTGGGATGCCATTCCAAGCCTTATCTATTACTGCTGAGAAGAGAATTGGGGCACCTATGTCCTCTCTGAAGGATGCACAGAAGATTGTGGAAGAAGGTCTTGTTGATCAGTGGGGGCGCGTGGTAGAGGTCGCCGAGAACAAAGGAAGAGCTGGTTTGGCGTTCCAGAAGGGCTCGTCAACCGTTAGATCTGAAGAGATGCAACTCAGTTTCCGTAGCGGAGGGTTCATTCATGGGAATGAACAACACTTAGCTGCCATGCTAGAGGGCAATGAAGAGGAAGACTGCCAGAAAGCTTTTGATAGTATCAAAGAATATTTGCTTGAACCTCCGATTTTGTCTCCACCTGTTAAAGGAAGACCGTTGATCATGTTTTTGATTGTTCTAAAAGATAGTATGGGTTGTGTTCTTGGTCAGCAAGATGAGACTGGGAAGAAGGAATTTTCAATCTACTACCTCAGTAAGAAGTTCACTGACTGTGAGACTCGATATTCTATGCTTGAGAAAACTTGTTACACATTGGCTTGAGCTACTAAGCGTCTGCGTCAATATACGTTGAATCATACCACTTGGTTGTTATCCAAAATGGATCCAATTAAGTATATATTTGAGAAGCCTGCTTTAACTGGGAGAATTGCCCGTTGGCAAATGTTGTTATCAGTCAGTGTAGTATGATCTTGGCTGATCTCAGAAAGCGATCAAAGGTAGTATCTTGGCTGACCATTTGGCTCACCAACCAATTGAAGATTACCAGTCAGTGCAGTATGATTTTCTTGATGAAGAGATTTTGTACTTGAAAATGAAAGATTGTGACGAACCATTGTTAGAAGAAGGGCCAGAACCTGGTTCCCGTTGGGGCATGGTATTTGATGGAGCTGTTAATCAATATGGAAATGGCATTGGGGCAGTGATTATTACTCCTTAAGGAACGCATCTACCATTTATAGCTAGATTGACTTTCAAGTGTACAAACAACATGGCAGAATATGAAGCTTGCATTATGGGGCTTGAAGAGGCCATGAATCTCATAATCAAGTATGTTGATGTCTTCGATGATTCAGATTTGGTTGTGAATCAGATCAAAGGAGAATAGGAGACAAATCAACCCGGTTTGATACTATATAGAGATTATGCGAGGAGGATTTCAACTTTCTTTACAAAGGTTGAGTTTCATCATATCCCTCGAGATGAGAATCGGATGGTAGACGCTCTTGCAACGTCGGCATCAATGATTGTGGTAAAGTATTGGAATAAAGTTCCCAATTTATTTGTGATGCGTCTTGATAGGCCAGCTCATGTGTTTACCGTTGAAGAAATCAAAGATGAGAAGTTGTGGTATTACGACATCAAGTGTTTCCTCCAAAGTTAAATTTACCCGTCTGGGGCATCTTTGAAAGACAAAAAGACTTTGAGAAGATTAGTCGGTAATTTCTACTTTAATGGTGATATATTGTACAAGAGAAACTTCGACATGGTTTTGCTCAGATGCGTGGATAGACACGAAGCAGACTTGTTGATGACCGAAGTGCATGAAGGTTCCTTTGGTACTCATTCCAATGGACATGCAATGGCGAAGAAGATGTTGCGAGAAGGTTACTATTGGCTGACAATGGAATCTGACTGTTGCAAGTTTGTGAAGAAATGCCACAAGTGTCAAATATATGCTGATAAGATTCATGTTCCTTCGACACTATTGAATGTTATCTCTTCCCCATGGCCCTTCTCCATGTGGGGAATTGATATGATTGGGATAATTGAGCCCAAAGCTTCGAATGGACATCGTTTCATTTTGGTGGCAATTGACTACTTCACAAAATGGGTTGAGGCGACATCATATGCAAACGTAACCAAGCAAGTTGTTGTAAGGTTTATCAAGAATAAGATTATATGTCGTTATGGTGTGCCAAGTAAGATCATTACTGATAATGGATCGAACTTGAATAGCAATATGGTGGAAGCTCTTTGCAAAGACTTCAAGATTGCACATCATAATTCTTCTCCCTACAGACCCAAGATGAATGGGGCTGTTGAAGCTGCAAATAAGAACATCAAAAAGATTATCCAGAAGATGGTTGTTACGTATAAGGGTTGGCATGAGATACTCCCATTTGCTTTGAATGGATATCGTACATCCGTCCGCACTTCAATAGGGGCAACCCATTTCTCTCTCGTATATGGTATGGAAGCAGTGCTCCCCGTAAAGGTTGTGATTCCTTCATTGCGTGTGCTCATGGAAGCCAAGTTGACTGAAGCTGAATGGTGTCAGACCAGGTTTGACTAGTTAATTTTGATAGAATAGAAGAGATTAACTGCCATGTGTCATGGTCAGTTATATCAGCAGAGAATGAAGAAAACTTTTGATAAAAAGGTCAAACCTCGAGTGTTCAGAGAAGGTGACCTTGTGCTCAAGAAGATTTTATCGTTCAAGCCAGATTCCAGAGGAAAATGGACTCCCAATTATGAAGGCATATATGTTGCCAAGAGAGCCTTTTCAGGCGGTGCATTGATTCTTACAACTATGGATGGTGAAGAGTTCACTCGTCCTGTGAATGCAGATGCAGTCAAGAAATACTTCGCCTAAAAAGAAAAAAGAACAACTCGCTAAGTTGAAAACCCGAAAGGGCGGATTAGGCAAAAATGAGCGTCTCGGTGGATTGAAAACCCGAAAGGGCGATCCATGCAAAAATTAGAGACATAAAAACAGAAAAGAATTTCCCGATAAGTTGAGTACCTCACCTTGGGGCAACTTATGCAAAAATTAGGGATTATGGCAAGTAACTGCATTCTGCTGATCTTCAGTGATTTTTGAAGACTTGTTTGAGCACAAGGGTTGACGTCAGTCCATCTTCAGCAGCGGTCAAAAACACAGTGGATATCAAGACTTGATAGAACGATTAAGGATCATTTGTATTCAATGTAACCCTTTTCCATGTAAATTACCATTTTCAACTTTGTAAAAATCTATGGAGTCTTGTCATTTACAGACTAGCATCCTATTAAATAAAGTTGAGCTTTTATCCAATTGATTCTACTCTTATTTACTTCAGCCAATAGTTTTAAATTTTTATTATGATCATTTTGAAATAAATAAAAGCAAGAACTTTTCCAAAGCAAGTAACCGTAATATCAACATCATTTCAGTGAATAACAAGTCCTTAAGTGTGAAGCATCTGAGGTTCCCCAAGCAGTAACTCTTTGGGTATCTCTAGGCATCAGTGTTGATTCATGTTCTCAGTAGAGTGTTATTGTCCTCAGCTATCGGATTCAGTTCCCTGGTGGAGTGTTTGATACACCAGTGAAGTTTCTTTCTATTCCCCAGCTGAGTTGATTGATTCAAATCCCCAGCGGCGTTTCCTGGTCCTCAACAGAGTTTCGGCCTTCCCAGCAGAGTCCGTATTTCTTCAGCAGGTAGATCGTCATCAGAAGATGTTTGATCTCTCCCCAGCAGATCGTTTTGGTATCTCCACCAATCGTCGTATCTTTGCTCCCAATCAGAGTTTCCTCCTGGTTTCTGAGCAGCTTTTTGATTCCTCCCCAGTAGGGTTGCCTCCCATTTTTATGGTGTTGACCTAAAATCCCCTACAGTTGGATGTGTTTTCTCCTCAGCAGGTCTCCTCCTTCCCCAGTTAAGTTTGAGCTTTGGGATATTGATCTCTCTGTTCTCCAGCAGTTTGTCTCCATGATTTTTGTGGATTGACCGAGGATTGTACCGGTGGTTCAAATTCTTTGCGACGCCTCTGTATCCTTCGCGATCGTTTTGTCAGCATAATTACCATATATACATATACATATACATTCATATAATTTCATGATTTGTCATATCCTGCATATTCATTGATTTGAGATTTTCATTCTCTGTTATGGAAGTACTTTATCCCCATACCAAATCAGGCGTCTGTCCTCCTTCAATTGTAGAGTATCAGCCCCTAAGCAGAAAAGACTTTAAACTTTCTCTGTTTCCCCACTAAGCTTATTTCCTCGTGGATGATTATTATTTTGGTTTCCTCTCCAGCAAATTTTCTGGATGGAATTACTCCCCTTGAGTTATGTCCTCATTGGGTTGAGTCTTGATTGATTAGTCTTTCTAGATCTTACCTAGATAGATATTTTGGTCCCCTAAGAGTTTATTACCCAGTAACTGGTAATATTCTTCTTAGCCGGCAGTTTGTTACTTTTTGCCCAATACCCGGCAGAAGTACCTCATTTCTCCCCATTGGAGTCCCCGAAAGTATATCCTTGATATGTTCATCTTAACCAGGTGACGAATATCTTTCTTTTCCCCGCAGGAGAATATCCTTGATATGTTCACTTTAACCAGTGACATATATTCTCTTCTTTGGTGTTCTATGTAACACCACGATAAAATATGATAATTATTTAATTTAAGTTTAATAGTATATTATGATGATAATATGAATGAGAGGGTATTATTTTTCAAAATAAAAGATAAACCCTTCATATATATTATTATTAGTATATTTATTAATTTAATTAAATAATTGGAATATTATTGGATTATTATTATTGGAATAATAAAGTTGGAATTGGAACGATTTTTGGAATCAGTAAAGAGTCCCATTTAGTAAAAAGGTTTTTACACGTGAAAACAGAGAAGCGACTAAAAAGTGGAAAAAGGGCAAAAAGGAAGAGCAAGAGAAAAAGGGTTGAAGAAGGGAAAAGCTTGAAGTTAAAGGATTTGCCGGATTAACTCAGGTAAGGGGGTTTATCGTCGTTTAATGGGCATTATGGGTTAACATGTAATGGGTAGTAATAAGCCATTGAATTGACTCTAATCAGGATGATGAATGCTGCAAATTGTGAACTTATGGATGAAGAGATATGGGTTTATAATTGAAGAAAATTCGTAGGAATTAGATGTAATAAGGTTAGAAATTGTGACATTGAATGGGTATGATCTGTGTTAGATAATATGAACGAATGTTGTGTAAAAATTGGACTGTGGGAGGTTGGATTTGAGAAATCTCGTAGCAGAGAAAAACCCATAGCATATCTGGAATTTTGGTTTCTGGTCATACGCGTATGACACTAGGCCATACGCGTATGAGATGGCCTGGAGGGGAGGAGACTGGTGCTGATACGTGCCATACGCGTGTACTTACGCGTAGCCTGTGAGTGGTACGCGTATGGGTTGAGGCCATACGCGTATGAATGAAGAAGATGATGTTCTAACGCAGTTTTGTCTCTGTTGGTACGCGTATGGGAGAAGTGGTACGCGTATCATACGCGTATGAGACAGGCCATACGTGTATGGGCTTGGCTAGGAAATGTGTCATACGCGTATGGGCATCAGGCATACGTGTATGGGCAGAAGTTTGATTTTTCTGAGCTGTTGTTATGCAGTTTTGGTCGTTTCAGCTGAGTGATGTAATTTAGCTGATGTATGATATAGTAGGGATCATTTCCCGTTGTTTTGAGCAGTATAGGTATTAGTAGAGTGCGCTAATACTATGATTTATTATTTGGCATGACATGATATGATTCTGTGATAAATATGCTGATGATGTATGATGGTATGCATAATGCTGTGAATATATCTATTATGTATGCAATTGTGGATGGACTGTTTATGGCTTAGAGTGTGAGCATATGTTCATTGTGGATTGTTGTTGATGTTTGCATGCTAGGTGATTTAGCGTGCATAGCATAGCCTTTATGGTGGTAGCTAATTCCCATGGTGAGGAATTAGTGAGTGAGTCACTAGGTCTCAAATGAGTGGGACTAGTGAGCTTGGTAGCCGTATCTGGGTTTGATCGGTGAGGTTGAACTATGTGTTCACGAATAGTCGGTACCGCATGCATGGAGTCTCATTTCATAATGTATGTATGGTGTATAATATGAATGGATGTATTCCAATATTATACATGTGTTTTGTGTTTGTGTTGAGTATGATTATGAGTTGATGTTGCCGTTGCTGAATGTGTGATATGAGTAGGGTGATGAATGTGTTAATTTACTTAGCATTACATGATATTTTATAATGCTTATTATATCGATTGAGGAACTCACCCTTACAACTATGTTTCAGGTAACGAGCAGTGATTGAGTAGAAGCTAGTGCTTGGAGTCTAGTGTAGTTCCTTAGTGGGTCATGCTCTGGTATATGTAACATCGGGACGGGATGTTTTACTTTGTTTTCATTTTTGGTTGTTGAACAATTTTACATGTAATGTGTTACATAGTTTGCATGTTGTTAGATTTCTATCCGATGCGAATTGTGCAATGTTTTATTTTGATTAATAAATGAGCATGACAAGTGATTTTGGTGAATGGTGTGAAGTGTCAAGTGTGACACCCTGAAATTGCATATCTACTCTGATTCATATTTTGTTGTTTTAATTAATTATTGGGGTATTTTGGAGATGGGTGTTACAAAAGTGGTATCAGAGCATAGTCGGTCGAGTCGAGTCGTAATTATTCTGTTTCCCTGTATGTGATAGGTGTTGTGTAACCCTATCAGTACTTATTGTTTTAGCTTGTTGGATTAACTCAGAATAGAGATGGCTGGAAGAGGTAGAGACAATGCTGCGATTGCTGAGGCTCTGGGTATGCTAGCTGGAGTACTTGGAGGGAATCCGAATGTTGTGGGATTGGGAGCTGCTCGTCAACTGAGTGAGTTCCAGAAGAACAATCCTCCAATGTTCAAGGGAGCATACGATCCAGATGGTGCTCAGAAGTGGTTGAAGGAGATCGAGAGGATCTTCCGAGTGACTGAGTGTGCCGATAACCAGAAGATCAGGTTCGGTACGCATATGCTGTCAGAGGAAGCAGATGATTGGTGGGTTGCTGCCCGCACTGAGTTGGAAGCTGCTGGGAGTGCTGAGATCACTTGGGCGGTGTTCAGAGAGAGATTCCTGAGGAAGTACTTTCCAGAGGATGTCAGAGGAAAGAAAGAGATAGAGTTCTTAGAATTGAAGCAGGGCAACCGGTCTGTTACTGAGTATGCTGCTAAGTTCACAGAGTTGTCGAAGTATTACACTCCCTATGATGAGGCTACTGGGGAATTTTCAAAATGTGTGAAGTTTGAGAACGGGTTACGTCCCGAGATCAAGCAGGCTATTGGGTATCAGCGGATTAGAATGTTTTCTGACTTGGTTGACTGTTGCAGGATTTTTGAACAGGATACCAAGGCCAGAGCGGAGAGCTATCAGCAGAGGGTTGATAGGAAAGGCAAGAATCAGAATGATCGTGGGAAACCGTATGCAGCTGGCAAAGGTTTCCAGAGACAGAGTGGGATGAAGAGACCTAGTGGGGGAGACTCCAGTGCCCCTGCTAAGTGTTACAGATGTGGTCAGGCTGGACATCGTATCCATGAGTGTACCAGTACTGAGAAGAAGTGTTTCAAGTGTGGCAAAGGTGGTCACTTGGCTGCAGAGTGCCGGTTGAAGACTATGACTTGTTTCAACTGTGGAGAGGTGGGTTATATCAGTCCACAGTGTCCTAAGCCGAAGAAAGAGAACCAGTCGGGAGGCAAGGTCTTTGCTTTATCGGGTTCTGAGACTTCTGCAGATGATCGTTTGATCTGAGGTACGTGTTATATTAATGGCGTTCCTCTTGTAGCTATTATTGACACAGGTGCGACTCATTCCTTTATATCTTTGGATTGTGCTATGAAACTTTAATTAGAGATATCTGAGATGCATGGGAGTATGGTGATTGATACTCCTGCGAAGGGTTCAGTGACTACTACTTCAGTTTGTTTAAATTGTCCTTTGAGTATTTTTGGTAGAGACTTTGGGATGGACCTCGTGTGTCTTCCACTAGTGCAGATTGATGTTATCCTGGGTATGAACTGGTTGGTGTTTAACCGAGTTTATATCAACTGTTTTGATAAGACTGTGATCTTTCTTGAGATTGAGGAAGGAAAGAGTTTGTTTCTATCAGCAAGGCAGGTGAATGAGGCAGTAGCAGATGGGGCAGAGTTGTTTATGCTGTTAGCGACTTTGGAGGCTAAAGATAAACTGGTGATTTGCGATCTAGCCGTGGTGTGTGATTTTCCTGATGTGTTTCCTGAAGAAGTGAATGAATTACCGCCAGAGCGTGAAGTTGAGTTCTCGATTGATTTGGTACCTGGTACTAGGCCGATATCGATGGCTCTGTACCGTATGTCTGCTGTTAAGTTAACTGAATTGAAGAGTCAGCTGGAAGATCTGTTGGATAAGAAATTTATTCGTCTGAGTGTGTCACTGTGGGGCGCACTAGTGTTATTGGTTAAGAAGAAAGAAGGTACTATGAGGTTGTGTGTGGACTACAGGCAACTGAATAAAGTGACGATCAAGAATCGGTATCCTTTGCCGAGGATTGATGATTTGATGGATCAGTTAGTTGGTGCGAGTGTGTTCAGCAAAATAGATTTGAGATCGGGGTATCATCAGATACGTGTGAAAACTAAGGATATTCAGAAGACTGCTTTCAGAACAAGGTATGGACATTATGAGTATTCTGTAATGCCTTTTGGTGTGACTAATGCGCCTGGGGTATTTATGGAGTATATGAATAGGATTTTCCATCCGTACCTAGACAAGTTTGTTGTGGTGTTTATGGACGATATTTTGGTGTATTCGAAATCTGAAGAAGAGCATGCTGAACATTTGAGAGTGGTTTTAGGAGTTCTACGAGAAAAGAAGTTATTTGCTAAACTGTCCAAGTGTGAATTTTGGTTAGAAGAGGTTAGTTTTCTTGGTCATGTGGTTTCAAGAGGTGGTATTGCTGTTGATCCTTCTAAGATAGAAGCGGTATCTAAGTGGGAAGCTCCGAAGTCAGTTTCTGAGATAAGGAGTTTTCTTGGACTTGCAGGTTATTATAGGAAATTCATTGAAGGATTTTCTAAGTTGGCGTTACCGTTGACGATGTTGACTAGAAAGGGGCAAGCGTTTGTTTGGAACTCAAAATGTGAAGAAGGTTTCCAAGAGTTAAAGAGAAGGTTAACTACTGCTCCTATTCTGATATTACCAAGTCCGTCGGAACCATTTGAGGTTTACTGTGATGCTTCATTGTTGGGTTTGGGTGGTGTTTTGATGCAGAATAAGCAGGTTGTAGCTTATGCTTCGAGACAACTGAAGGTTCATGAGAGGAACTATCCGACACACGATTTAGAGTTGGCAGCTGTGGTATTTGTTCTAAAGTTATGGAGGCATTACTTGTACGGGTCAAGATTTGAGGTTTTCAGTGACCATAAAAGTTTAAAGTATTTGTTTGATCAGAAAGAGCTGAATATGAGACAGAGGAGATGGTTAGAGTTTCTGAAGGATTATGACTTTGGTTTGAATTACCATCCGGGTAAAGCAAACGTAGTGGCTGATGCATTGAGTCGGAAATCATTGCATATGTCTATGTTAATGGTTAAGGAATTGGATTTAATTGAGCAGTTTAGAGACTTGAGTTTGGTGTGTGAGAGTACTCACAATAGTGTTAAATTGGGAATGTTGAAGTTAACGAGTGGTATTCTGGATGAGATTAGAGAGGGTCAGAAATCTGATGTGCTTTTGGTTGATAAGTTGACTCTAGTGAATCAAGGTCAAGGTGGTGAATTCAGAGTTGATGAGAATGGTGTTTTGAAATTTGGTAATCGGGTGTGTATTCCGGATGTTACCGAACTTAAGAAGAGTATTCTTGAGGAAGGACATCGTAGTGGCCTGAGTATTCATCCTGGGGCTACGAAGATGTATCATGATTTGAAAAAGTTATTTTGGTGGCCGGGAATGAAAAGAGAAATTGCGAGTTTTGTTTATTCTTGTTTGACTTGTCAGAAGTCAAAGATTGAGCATCAGAAGCCGTCTGGGCTAATGCAACCGTTGGCTATTCCAGAGTGGAAGTGGGATAGTATCAGTATGGATTTTGTTTCTGGTTTACCGAGGACAATTAAGAATTTTGAAGCTATTTGGGTGATTGTTGACAGATTGACAAAATCGACTCATTTCATTCCGATCAGAATGGATTATCCGTTAGAGAGATTAGCTGAGTTGTATATTGAGAAAATTGTAAGTTTGCATGGTATTTCGTCGAGTATTGTTTCGGACAGAGATCCTAGATTTACATCGGAGTTCTGGGAAGGTTTGCAGAGGGCTTTGGGAACTAAGCTGAGATTGAGTTCTGCATATCATCCGCAGACTGATGGTCAGACTGAGAGGACGATTCAGTCACTGGAGGATCTTTTGAGGGCTTGTGTTTTGGAAAAGGGAGGTGCTTGGGATTGTTATTTACCTTTGATTGAGTTTACCTACAACAATAGTTTTCATTCGAGCATTGGTATGGCACCGTTTGAAGCTTTGTATGGTAGGAGATGTCGGACACCTTTATGTTGGTATGAGTCCGGTGAGAGTGTTGTGGTTGGACCAGAGATTGTTCAACAAACTACGGAAAAGATTAAGATGATTCAGGAGAAGATGAGGATTGCTCAGAGTCGTCAGAAGAGTTATCACGACAAGAGGAGGAAGTCACTTGAGTTTCAAGAGGGAGATCATGTGTTTCTTCGTGTTACTCCGATAACTGGGGTTGGTCGAGCTTTGAAGTCGAAGAAGTTGACACCTCGATTTATTGGTCCTTATCAGATTTTGGAGAGGATAGGGGAGGTAGCCTATCGTATCGCTTTACCGCCGTCACTTGCAAATTTGCATGAGGTTTTTCATGTGTCTCAGTTGAGGAGGTACATTCCTGATTCGTCGCATGTGGTCCAAGTAGATGATGTACAGGTGAGAGATAACCTGACTGTTGAAACATCACCTATGAGGATCGAGGATCGAGAGTTGAAGCAGTTGCGGGGTAAAGAGATTGCTTTGGTAAAGGTAGCTTGGGGAGGACCAGCAGGTGGCAATGTGACTTGGGAACTTGAGAGTCAGATGAAGGAGTCTTATCCAGAGTTATTCGCTTGAGGTATGTTTTCGAGGACGAAAACTCTTTTAGTGGGGGAGAGTTGTAACACCCCGATAAAATATGATAATTATTTAATTTAAGTTTAATAGTATATTATGATGATAATATGAATGAGAGGGTATTATTTTTCAAAATAAAAGATAAACCCTTCATATATATTATTATTAGTATATTTATTAATTTAATTAAATAATTGGAATATTATTGGATTATTATTATTGGAATAATAAAGTTGGAATTGGAACGATTTTTGGAATCAGTAAAGAGTCCCATTTAGTAAAAAGGTTTTTACACGTGAAAACAGAGAAGCGACTAAAAAGTGGAAAAAGGGCAAAAAGGAAGAGCAAGAGAAAAAGGGTTGAAGAAGGGAAAAGCTTGAAGTTAAAGGATTTGCCGGATTAACTCAGGTAAGGGGGGTTTATCGTCGTTTAATGGGCATTATGGGTTAACATGTAATGGGTAGTAATAAGCCATTGAATTGACTCTAATCAGGATGATGAATGCTGCAAATTGTGAACTTATGGATGAATGAGATATGGGTTTATAATTGAAGAAAATTCGTAGGAATTAGATGTAATAAGGTTAGAAATTGTGACATTGAATGGGTATGATCTGTGTTAGATAATATGAACGAATGTTGTGTAAAAATTGGACTGTGGGAGGTTGGATTTGAGAAATCTCGTAGCAGAGAAAAACCCATAGCAGATCTGGAATTTTGGTTTCTAGTCATACGCGTATGACACTAGGCCATACGCGTATGAGATGGCCTGGAGGGGAGGAGACTGGTGCTGATACGCGCCATACGCGTGTACTTACGCGTAGCCTGTGAGTGGTACGCGTATGGGGTGAGGTCATACGCATATGAATGAAGAAGATGATGTTCTAACGCAGTTTTGTCTCTGTTGGTACGCGTATGGGAGAAGTGGTACGCGTATCATACGCGTATGAGACAGGCCATACGCGTATGGGCTTGGCTAGGAAATCTGCCATACGCGTATGGGCATGAGGCATACGTGTATGGGCAGAAGTTTGATTTTTCTGAGCTGTTGTTGTGCAGTTTTGGTCGTTTCAGCCGAGTGATGTAATTTAGCTGATGTATGATATAGTAGGGATCATTTCCCGTTGTTTTGAGCAGTATAGGTATTAGTAGAGTGCGCTAATACTGTGATTTATTATTTGGCATGACATGATATGATTCTGTGATAAATATGCTGATGATGTATGATGGTATGCATAATGCTGTGAATATATCTATTATGTATGCAATTGTGGATGGACTGTTTATGGCTTAGAGTGTGAGTATATGTTCATTGTGGATTGTTGTTGATGTTTGCATGCTAGGTGATTTAGCGTGCATAGCATAGCCTTTATGGTGGTAGCTAATTCCCATGGTGAGGAATTAGTGAGTGAGTCACTAGGTCTCAAATGAGTGGGACTAGTGAGCTTGGTAGCCGTATCTGGGTTTGATCGGTGAGGTTGAACTATGTGTTCACGAATAGTCGGTACCGCATGCATGGAGTCTCATTTCATAATGTATGTATGGCGTATAATATGAATGGATGTATTCCAATATTATACGTGTGTTTTGTGTTTGTGTTGAGTATGATTATGAGTTGATGTTGCCGTTGCTGAATGTGTGATATGAGTAGGGTGATGAATGTGTTAATTTACTTAGCATTACATGATATTTTATAATGCTTATTATATCGATTGAGGAACTCACCCTTACAACTATGTTTCAGGTAACGAGCAGTGATTGAGTAGAAGCTAGTGCTTGGAGTCTAGTGTAGTTCCTTAGTGGGTCATGCTCTGGTATATGTAACATCGGGACGGAATGTTTTACTTTGTTTTCATTTTTGGTTGTTGAACAATTTTACATGTAATGTGTTACATAGTTTGCATGTTGTTAGATTTCTATCCGCTGCGAATTGTGCAATGTTTTATTTTGATTAATAAATGAGCATGACAAGTGATTTTGGTGAATGGTGTGAAGTGTCAAGTGTGACACCCTGAAATTGCATATCTACTCTGATTCATATTTTGTTGTTTTAATTAATTATTGGGGTATTTTGGAGATGGGTGTTACATTCTACCCAGTAAAAAGGTAGTTGTAATCCCTATTTTGTTTCCCCAGAGAGTTAATCCTTGATATGTTCATCTTAATCGGTGACGGGTTTTCTTCTCCTTGATGGTCTTCTACCCAGTAACCGGTAGTTGTAAATCCTATTGTTCCCCTGAGCGGAGTCTATCCTTGATATGTTCACTTTGACCAGTGACAGATTTTCTCTTCTTTGGTATTCTATCCAGTAACTGATAGATGTAATCCCTATTTTCTCCCCTTTCAGAGTCTATCCTTGATATGTTTACTTTAACCAGTGGCGGATTTTCTCTTTATTTGGTCTTCTACCCAGTAACCGGTAGTTGTAAATCCTACTTTGTCCCCTCGCAGAGTTTAATCCTTGATATGTTCATCCTAACCGGTGATGGATTCTCTCTTTGACAATTTTCTATCCAGTTTTTGATAGATGTAATTCCCTTGTTGTTCAGTTGGTATATCCTTGATATGTTCATCCTAACCGGTGACGGGTATCCTCCTTGACATCCCCAGGCAAGTTTATCCTTGATATGTTCATCTTAACCGGTGACGGATTTTCTTCCCTATTGAGTTTATTCTTGATATGTTCATCCTGATCGATGACGTATACTCTCACCTTTGGTTTTCTGCCCAGTAACTGGTAGTTGTAAATCCTATTTTCTGTAGTTTTCCCCAGCAAGGCTATTCTTACCCAGTAACCGGTAATGAATGTCCCTTTTGGCCTTTTCCTCAGCGAGTCATCCTTGATATGTTCATCCTAACCGGTGACGGATGTTCTCTCTATCAGATCTTTATTATCTCCATACCCAGTAACCGGTAGTAGATAATAGATTTTTGCTCCTCGTGTGTTGAAGTGTAACGATTTCCCAGTCGAGTCGAGTGTGCATTTCCTTAGTGAAATCGCTTTTCCCTACACGAGTCGAATACTTCGATTTTATCCTGATTTATTCGTATCCCCTGCAGATGTTTTTGTTTCCCCAACTAAGTCTTTCCATTTTGTATGGATTCCCTTGAGTCCCCCAGTAGTTTTAAGTCGTAGCCTGGCCTACGCATAAACTCCTTTTATCCCCCAGAGTCTCTGTCTCCCCAGTGAGTTTTCCTTATGGAATGCATTGTGCTCCTGCGGACTTTCGGTCTCTCTGATTTCTTTTTCCTTTGTGGCAATATTTCCACACAAAGCACTAACTGTTGCATTCATATCATATGCACCATGAGGTCTCTTAGGGACCAAAATTTGTTTCTCTATGTTGTTATTTAAGCCCATTCTACAGAGTCGAGGCAAAGACTTTAACCTTCACCTCCTCAGTTAGAATGTCCTTAAATAGGGGCAGCTGTAAGACCCTAATTTTGACCTAAGATCCCTCATGCATTTCATCATAAGCATTAGCATTGGGATCATACCCTGGTATCCTCCTTACCCCTCCTTCATTGGATTTGTTTGGGGAGAGATCACCAAGCACTTTTTGATTATATCATACTTGTATATTATCATTTCACTAACCAAAATACCAAAAATATGTCTTTGTATCTATCTATCCTTTTTGTAGGAAAGGGACATGATCTCATTGATTCATTGATCACATCTAGGGTTTGAGACCCTCATGAACAAAGATCACCATCAAGAATTGATTCAATAATGGTTTGCGTATCATGTATGAGTCCCAGTTCTTTCTACATGTCATATTGGTCAAGTTTGCTTCAAGAGTTTGGGGGTGATTTGCCTTGGAAACTCTGGTTTGACTGGGTATCTTGTGTAACTTCTCCAACAAGCTATCCCACCTATTGATCAAATTTCCCAAGGGACACATCAAATTTCATCATCTTATGCATATATGATCTACCATGAGCCAAGAAAGTCAAGAGAATTGGAAATTAGCAAGTAGGTTGATGGTGGTTGGCCAGATGGATTCATCTGATCAAAACTGGGTCTCCCTAGACCTTATCTCCTACAATTTTCACCATATGAATATTATTCCAAGCGAAAAATTACTCTAAATGATATTATAAACAACTTTCATTTTGAGACCTAGAGCTAGTTTTGCTTGGAAAATCATTTTCTATGTTGAAACATTATAGGTCATTTTGTCTAAACCCTAATTTGAAAGTCAACTTCCCAAGGCCATAACTTACTCAATTTTTATGAGATAAAATATTTCCAAGCTTCACAATCAAATTCAATGTGTATAATTCAACTTTGATGTTTTGAGTGAGAGCTAATTCAACTTCTTTGCACATGTGATATGAGGCTACATTATAGGTCACTTTTGACCTATACCATTGATCAAGTGATTGTGCCAAACTTCAAAAATGCATAACTCTATCATTTCAAATTCAAATGACATGCAATTGGTGACCACTTTGAAGGTCTTTGAGAGAGATACAACTTTGATAAAGACATTTTTCTCATTTGAAGCTCCCATAAAAAGTTAAGTAAGGTGGAAGATTGTGACATATGGCTTGACACTTAGAAAATTTTCAATATGTCAAATTTTTCCAAACTTCCACCTCAAGTATCTCCAAGTACCAAGCTCCAAATGAAAAAGTGTTCAACATCAAACTTGTTTCTCTTGATCTCACCTTTCTAAAGAGTTTAATTCATGCATTTTGGATACGAAACGCATAGGTTGCGCATGGCTTAAACAGGCTGGTATCATGTGTCATGGATCCAACTTCAAGTATCAATGTTTAATTGCCTTGCATTCCAAGCTTGCTTCAACATATCTGAACTTCAAATTTGGACTTTCAACAATCATTTGATGGGCCTAGGAGCGCCCATGCAGCAGCTTACATCACTTTGCCAATTTTGGAAACTTGAATAGAGTGTGCAATTAACACTTGAATTCTCTATATATTGGAGCTCAATTGCTTAGAATCAACACACACACTGCACAAGCTTTGATTCCCCGCAGAAAGCCCTTCACATTGAGAGGATAAACCTGAAAAATTATGTTGAATTTGAGCTTGAATCTCCATTGTTTTGGAATTCAATTCTCTAGGTGTCCTTTGATTCTAAGCCATTCCATTCCTCTTCTACAAGCAATTGGAGTGAAGTAAAGCACGATTCAGATCAAGATCTAGCAAGCTCAGACCTCCATCGAAGGTATTTTGTATAAAATTTGATCTCTTCGATTCTCCTTGTTTCTTTCTCAATTCTCTTGATTATTGTGTTGGTTGAAGTCCTACCAATGTAGGCAAGGTGTTTGAGTTGTTTTGATGCTGAATCGAAGAAACTCAGATCATGAACCTCATTTTTCAATTCCACATATCTCTCAATATAGTTGGAATTGGAAGAAATGGAGGTGATATTCTTGTTCAGTGATGTTTTCTCTTTAAAATCATGTCCCTGTTTGAAATTTTGGTGATGCTTGATGATGACCAGCCTGGAGAAGCTCGCCGGAGAAGACAACCGGAGCTCTGGCTCCGGTGATGATGTGTCTAAGGTCTAGACCGTATGATCCAACTCATGTGTTCTAATCTTGGTTGTGCATTGTGATTAACAAGTTTGCAGCGCAATTGACTAATGCCTTGGTGGAACGTGCCCTGTGGATCATCAGATCTGCCACCTCAATTAATGAGGGAGATCTGATGGTCCACGTATTTTTGCATTTTCTGATTTTCCATTTAATTCCATTTTATTCAATAACTCATACTAAATTCAATATTGATCCAAAAAATATGGGACTTTAACGAAAAAAAATTAAATATTTTTGTCTTTCATATTCTGAATTAAAATTATTTTTTGGATCATTATTAATATTTTTCATGAATTAATTGATTTTTCATTTGTTTTTAATTGTTTAAAAATATTTTTAAGTGTTCAAAAATTATGAATTTTTTTATCCAAGGTCCTTTGACCTTGTTTGACCTATGATAAATCACATGGCCATTTATTTGGTGTTTTGATGTGATTTTAGAATTTGGACAAAACATATTTGAATTTAATGCATTATTTTAATACTTTTAATTGAATAAATGTCATTTTAATTGTGTTGACCATTTGAATTGACTTATTTGAGTTTCTCATTTGTTGTTGGGCCTTGGTCAAGGTTGATTTGACTTTGTCAAATTAATATTATTGGATTTAGGGGATTGATGGAATGTACATTCCATCTCCCTAAATGAATGAATAATATTAATTTGGTAAAAGTCCTCCTTTGACCAATTTGTGATCTCATTCATCCCTTTCCCTCTTCATCTAATTCCCCTTCTTCATCCATTCATTTTCGTTGACCAATGACATCTCAAAGTCCTAATGCTAGTTGATTGAAAGATTAACATGAGTATGGATGAGATTAGGCCACACCTTTGCATTTTTTTTGTGGTATGTTTAATGAGCATAGTTCTTAATATTATGTCTCCAACATGAATTAACACCAAAAGCTTATTGCCCGGCCTCAAATAGTTGTGACTTCTACATAAGTCCAATTACGATTGCTTAACATAGCGCTAAATTTGTGACACAAAAGGCATAAGCATTCTAGTTAGTGAGATTGTAAGACTCCCCTCTTCCATGGTATTGTGTGGAAACTTGGCCTTCTTTCCTTCCTTTGGAAGATGTTTTAGTTCAAGGATCCATGCTTGTGGTAAGTGGGTTGAGTGTTCTCCAAATAATGTCTTGATATCTAAAAGCAAAACAAAACTAACTATTAACTTACTAACCATTAACTTTACTTTCAAGCTTTTACTTTTAATGAAATTTATTCTTATTGCTCTATTATCATTTGTCATTATACATATCATTCTAATTGTTTATGTTTATGCAATTTTTACTTTGTCCATTTGGACCATATTATGTGATATACTTTGTTGCTTTGCTTGTTTGATTGGTCTTTGACCATTAATGCACATAATAATAACAAAAACCTAAAAGACAATTTGAGTGGACTGTTGTTTTGATCTCCCCAATTGGACTTAGAATTTAGGCAACATTCCTTTGTTACATGGACTTGGCCACTGCCAATTTGTTGAAGAACCAAGTACTTGCAAGTTTAAATTCATCTGATACATCATTCAAGATCTCTCCAGATTCATCTGCAACATTAATCATTGTTAAGCTGTTATGTTGAACTTGTGACTTGTGGAATTCATCAGCTACATAGGCTATTTTGAAGAAGATCATTGAAGTGGATAAGCTTGGATGAGGCCATCTTTATTTGATGCCTTTGCTCTTCAAGATTGATATAATTGTGCATTTGTGTGTTGCTTGATTCTAAAAAAGTCCAAGGAAATTCTGGGTTTCTATTGACATACTTGTTTATTGGATTGCTCCCATTTGGCCAGATCTTTTCAACTTTAAACTTTTAAATTTCTTGTATCTAGGGTAGTCTCTTCATCCTCTCCCCATTTCTTTAATTTCAAAATCTCTCCCTCCATTTTAAAAACCTTCTTTGTGTGAAATATTTTGTTCTAAACTTTGACCACTTTTAACAAAAGGTAGAAACTTTGGCCTTATGCCATTGCATTTTCAAACTTTATTTCTTAAATCAAATTTGTAAATAAACTTAACTATATTTGACTTAAAATTTCAAAAAGCCAAAAAGAACTAACTCATTCAAACCATTTTAGGCCTTTGTGTCTTTCAAGCTTAATTTTTGTTAAAACCAACCAACTCATTTTGAAATTTATAGCACGAACTACGAGGTTTTTATCCCTCATTTATATGTTGGTACGTAGGCACAAGACCGAAGGTCTTATCAAACACAAAAAATATAATTAAATCAATTCTTTTCTCATCCCCCCCCCCCCATTCTATTTGTTTGTAAACATCACTTTGTATAAAATACATATGCACACAAAAAGGGCTCCCTAGGAATACCTAGGACACTTTGGGTGATAACACCTTCCCTCTGTGTAACCAACCCTCTTACTTGTGATCTCTGACTTTTATTAGTTTTTATTTGAAAACTTCTTACTATTCGGGTTTTGTTCGCATTTTTTCCCTCTTCCCTTGGAAACAATAAAATCGCGGTGGTGACTCTTGTTAATTGATCTTTAGCTTGTCAATAGCTTGATGATCATGAATTTCCCGCTACAAGCCCCATAATGCAAGCTTCATACTCAGCCATATTATTTGTCAATTTGAAGGTCAATCTAGTTGTAAATGGAAAATGAGTGTCTTAAGGAGTAATAACCACTGCCCCAATGCCATTACCATACGAATTAACAGCTCCATCAAATTCCATGCCCCAACGGGAACCAGGCTATGTCCCTTCTTCAAGCAATGGTTCATCACAATCTTTCATCTTCAAGTACAAAATCTCTTCATCAGGAAAATCATACTGCACTAACTGGTAATCTTCAATAGGTTGGTAAGCCAGATCGCCAACGAAGACACTACCTTTAATAGCTTTTTGAGATCAGTATTCAATATCAAATTAGACAACAATATCTGCCAATGGACAATCCTCCCAATTAAAGCAGGCTTCTCAAAAACGTATTTGATTGGATCCATTTTGGATATCAACCAAGTAGTATGATTCAACATATACTGGTGCAAACACTTAGCAGCCCAATCCAATATGCAGGGTGTCTTCTCAAGCATAGAATATTGAGTCTCACAGTCGGTGAACTTCTTACTGAGGTAGTAAATTGCATATTCTTTCTTTTCAAACTCGTCTTGTTGACCAAGAACACAACTCATACTCTCATCAAGCACAATCAGATACATGATCAAAGGTCTTCCTTCCATAGGTGGAGACAGATTCAGAGGCTCAAGCAGATACTCTTTGATACTATCAAAAGCTTCCTAGAAATCTTCGGTCCAATCACAAGATTGATATTTCTGGAGAAGCTTAAAAATAGGTGCACATGTGGCATTCATATGCGATATAAATCTTGATATATAGTTCAAACGACCAAGAAAACCTCTAACTTGCTTCTTAGTTTTGGGTGCAGGCATCTCTTGTATTGCCTTGACCTTGTCAGGATCAACTTCAATACCCTTCTCGCTGACAATAAAGCCCAACAACTTACTAGAATGAACACCAAAAGTACACTTATTGGGATTCAAACGGAGTTTATACTTCCTCAAACGCTGGAATAACTTCAACAAATGCTCAACATGCTCTTCTTCGTCACTTGATTTAGCAATCATATCATAAACATATGCTGCAATCTTTTTATGCATCATATCATGAAAAAGAGTGGTCATAGCCCTATGGTACGTTGCACCAGCATTCTTTCAACCGAAAGGCATCACTCTATAACAGAATGTTCCCCAAGGTGTAATGAATATGGTCTTCTCCATATCTTCGGGTGCCATCTTGATCTAATTATAACTGGAAAATCCGTCCATAACATAAAAAACTTTGAATTTAGTTGTATTGCCTACCAACATATCAATGTGTGGCAGAGGAAAATCACCTTTCGGACTGGCTTCATTCAAATATCTGTAATCAACACACATGTGGACTTTTCCGTCCTTTTTAGGAACAGGCACAATATTGGCCACCCACTGCGGATACTCTGAGGTAAATAGGCATGGCAACAAGGCGGGTCAGGGACGGTTTTTACCTCCCCCAAACCCAAACCCGAATTCCCAAATAATCCTCGTTCCCCGCCCCAAACCCAAATAGGGATGGAGAATCAAAACCCAAATTCATCCCAAACGGGTTCGGGTATCCCCGCCCCGCCACCATTCATTTAGTAAAATCAATTTTTTTGATAGAAATATTTATTTTTTCCAAAACAAAATTACATACAAATAATAAAATAAAACAATCTAAAAAAATTCCATACATACATTTCAAATATTTTAAATAATAAATTCAAATTAAAATATCAAAACATTGACCACATATTTAGTATTCTAAATTATCAAAAATAAATAATAATGTACATAATGAAATAAACAGGGCGGGTTCCGGGTGGATACTAGTGTCCACATTACCCGATCCGTCCCCATATTTTATAATCGGGGAAAACCCAAACTCAGTCAAAGCGGGTTTTCCCCGTCAACTTCGAGACGGGTTCAGGTGGGTACTCACGGGTACGGGTTATGTTGTCATGCCTAGAGGTAACAAAGAATCCAACATCAATTTGCTTCTGCACTTCCTCCTTAATCTTCACTGCCATATCAGGATGAGTTATTCTCAACTTCTGCTTGACCGACGGACATTCTGGCTTCAAAGGCAATCTATGCTCCACAATCTCATAATCCAAATCAGACATGTCTTGATAGGACCAAGCAAACACATTAGAATATTCTCGAAGAAGATCAATCAACCCCTTCTTAGCTCCTGAACACAGTTGAGACCCAATCTTGACTTCCTTCACATCATCATCGGAACCCAAGTTGACCAACTCAATCTGCTCTTCAAACGACTGAATGGTTTTCTCCTCGTGCTCAAGCAAATAGGATAACTCATCAGATACTTCTTCATCGTCATTCTCTTCCTTAACTTCAAACACAGGTAAATCAAAGTTTGAAGAGGGAGTAGGATCATTACATTTAATGGGTTTGAGAACCAACCTGTATAATGATTTGATATTTTGATTTTAGAGAAGTGAAGTGCAAATAAATATTATGTGGATGGAAAGATTATTGTCTATTTATGTTTTTTGTGATTACCATTTTCAGAAAAAGTAAAAAGTAAAAATAAAACATCATAGATGTGGATGAATAAATTGTACTTTATTTATGATAATAAGAAAAATTCCCAACAATGTTCATTTCTCCCTTAGACATAGGCAAAGGATTTTTCTTAAAATAATGAAAACATATTACTTAGAACAGTGCATAACAACAGGAACATCAACAACAATCCAGTTGTTGCAAGTCTAACTGTGTGTCACAAAGTTGGTGCAAGCTTTGTCTTCATCATTGTCTTTGATAATGGCAGTTGAGTGTTGATCATCCTCATTAATGAACCCTCCATTGTGAAAAACTGGTTGCATAACCTTGACATTGGTGTTGCATGGCCTCTGCTGAAATCCCAGCCCTGCTTTATTCTTGTTCTCAACGACTTCCACAACACGACCCCATATGTCGGTGCTGCTAGTCATAGGAATAAGGTCAAAAGAGACCTTCTTCCTCTCATAATGCGGCTAATCATTGTTGTTGTTGAAGTTGGTTCATTGTTGTGGTTGTTGTTGATGTTGTTGTTGAATTAGAACTGATTGATTGATTGAATTGTTGGAAAAAACTGGAATTACTGATGATACTTGGTGATGATGCTGACGGGATTGGGAAATTTTCCTCACATGAGGCCTCCTCTGCCTCCCTACTGATACTGCATTAGTTTCTTCCTCCTTCTTCTTGGAGAAGCTACCCTCATACTTCTTGCTTGTCAATGCTTCATCTTTGAACAAACTTCTTTCACGAACTCCTTCCTCTAATATCATCCCCATGTTTACCATCTCAGTAAAATCATGGGGGCACTTGCGATCATACGTTCATAATAAAATGAACTCAACATCTTCAAGAATATGTTTATCATCTCTTTTTCTTCCAAAGGCGGACTAATCTGGGCAACTAACTCCCCTCATCTTTGAGCATATTCTTTGAATGTCTCCTTGTCCTTCTGAGACATCGACCTCAACTGATCTCTATTCGGAGCCATATCAATGTTGTACTTATAATGCTTGACAAAGGCCTCACCCAAGTCATTGAAAGTACGGAAGCTAGCACTGTCTAGGCCCATATACCATCTGAGGGCAGCTCCAGTCAGACTATCTTGGAAGTAGTGAATAAGGAGCTGATCATTATCAGTTTGAGTATACATCTTTCTAGCATACATGACAAGATGACTCAACGGACAGGTATTCCCTTTGTATTTTTCAAAGTATGAGACCTCGAATTTCACTGGAATTTTGACATTGGGAACTAAGCATAGTTCAACAGCACTCTTTCCAAATAAATCATTCCCTCTTAGAGTCTTCAATTCCTTATGCTGCTCAAGAAACTGATCCTTCATCTCATCCATCTTCTCATAAACATATGGACCTTCAGACGGCTCAGAGTGGTAAATGGTTTCCTCGATACGAGGAAGAGTATGAATAATAGGATGAGGCACTGATAGGACCGGGATAGATGCCGTCAGAGAAGAAAATGTAGGTGCGTACTCTTCAGGTACAAAGTTCGGTGGCATTCCCCATGGGAACCCAACAGGCATAGCAAGAATAGACTGGCTAGCAATGACAGGTACAGATGACGAAGAAATCTTCGAAATGACAGTCCTCTAAGGAGGAGGAGTTGCAGGACGCGAAGATGATTGGTTCTGAGTAGCTATCATAGATTCCATCAATGCCATGAGTCTAGCGATCTCATCCTTCAGCTCTCTATTTTCTTGCTCTAGATGCTCCATTCTCTTCAGTCGATTAGCTCGGGTATTATAGTGATGAGTCAGCTTGGCTGATACATAGAAGGAGAACTGATAAGACACCTGGCGGAAAAACTTGTTATGCAAATGATGCATGAAATTCAATTTTTTTGATTATTTTTAATTTTAAGGAACATATGAAGTCTTATTTGCAAATATTTTCAATTAGTAATGATAATAACAATTCAATTGACCATAAAAACTCTTTTTATTCATAAAATTTGGAAGGATTACACTGAGTACAAATTCAGAAACCAAAAATACAAAATATGAGAGAAAAGGAAACTGTCATCTTAAGGATCCCTAACAATTGCATCAGAAGATTTGGCCAAGGGAGTGTGTTTCCTCTGGATGCATCTGATCTCTAACTCAAAGGACGTCTTCATTTGAGCTTTCTCGAGGACAAGCTGATCAGCAATCTTATTCCAAAAACCGGAAGGCTACGACATACTAGAGGGAAATAAACCCTCTGGCTCTCTTTATCTCTTCATTGTGCGCTCCTCAAGAATCTCAATAAGTGCATCTTTGTCTTTCGACTCAAGATGCAACTCCTCATGCTTTTGGTTCAAAGCTTGGAATTTATCTTCCCACGTGTCTCTCTCTTGTTTCATCTTGGTAAATGCATCTTCCAACTCCTCTACATCATGGTTAAAGAGAGTTGATGGTTCAGCCAATGCCGAGTTGTAGTTAATTCCTCCTTCCGTACCAATGAGAGGCACATTAGAGAACTCACCATAAGTATTAATAATGTCCAAGCTACCCAATGCAGAATCATACCAAACAATATCATCATTAGTAAGAGACATAAGTCTTTGAGACCACCGTAGACATTGTTTGTTTTCCAAGAAAGCAGGCGTTTGAGGCAAGTGTGAAATAAACCACTTGTACAGAAGAGGAACACAACATACAATAGTCCCACAACCTTTAGAATTCCTCAAATTCAAAGAGAAATACATGTCACCCAACAGAGTCGGAACAGGATTCCCAATCAAGAAAATTCTAATGGCGTTAACATCAACAAAATCGTCAATGTTAGGGAACAAAGCTAGACCATAGATGGGAAATACCAAGATAGCTTCAAAAGTATCCATGATATCGGCTTGAGCAAAAACAGTAGCTCTACCAAAGAGAAACTCATAAGTCAACCCAAGAATTCCTCCTTTCTTCACCAAATGAGCATAAATCTCATATTTCTTCATATGAAGAGCTTCGGCTATGACATGAGATCTCGGGATCTCCTCCAATCCACTGAAAGGTACCTTACCAAATACGGGTATACCTAAGAGATAGGCATACTCTTCCAATGTGGGCATAAACTGATAATCAGAAAAAGTGAAATAGTGATAGAGATGGTCATACAACTGCACCAAAACACTCAAAAGTCATTCAACCATATCAGTAGATAATACAGACAAAAGCTTCCCATGATGTTGCTTGAAGTCCAAGGGATCTAATACAAAGGATGATAATTTCCTTAACTCTTTTAAATCAGGACATCTGAAACCGTACTTCTTAGTGTTCCTTCGTCCATAATCCATGGTCTAAAAATTGTTGTGATGAATGTTATGATGCTCAAGAATGCATGAATGCAACAATCACACACAAGGGATCACACACAAGGCAAACACAAATAAAGGTTAAGGGATGGATCAAGTCGTCATCAAGATCAATCATCCATTATGGTGGATTATGGTTTTCACCTTATCAACACCTAAGTTCCATTAATTTTGACGAGACTGGTCGAATCAACCAAGAATCAAAGGGTTTATTGCGAATCATGAGCATGAAGTTGGGTTAAGAACCATCCCAAAGGATTCTACTACGGATAAAAACCTGTAGAGCATGTTCTAAAAAGTTCCTAGAGTCTTTATCCCATCTATCGGATATTGTAGGTTAGAATGACTGACTTATCAACCCATAATATTCTCAAGAGAAACTCGTCTGAGTGTAGTATTGCGTAACAACTGTTATCAAGTCTACACTTGGACAGTCTCCGCACTATGTCTTAAATAGGCCAAGTTAGGTTAAATGTTCTACGGTCCTTAGCTTCTAGGACTCCTAGGTTGGAAAAAGTAATGCATATCCATGATTAACTCGTGTGACATCAATAATTCTAAAGGGGTCTCCACTGAGTAGATGGGTCTCAAGCCAACTCGTTAAGGAAGACTCCACACGATTCGAACATGACTATACCACCCTCCTATCTTAATTGCACTCAAGTTTAGGTTAGAACTTATCACACCACTCAGAGATCACCAAGCACAGTAGACAGATTATATCACACAAAAAATATAAATAAACAAACATCAAATATAAACAAAATATTGCACACAAAAAAGTACGGTAAACCCACTGAGGACTAGTCCCCAGCAGAGTCGCCACTTAATTTTTGTAGCGGTAAATTCATTACCATCAAGTTATGGGTAAACTTAACGTCAATAAAACCAGAGTCGCCATCGCGCTTTTATTGTTTCCAAAGGAAAAGGGAAAAGTACGAACAAAACCCAAAAGATAAGAATTTTTCAAATCAAAACTAATAAAATGCCAGAGATTACAGGTAAGGGGATTGGTTACACAGAGGGAATGTGTTAGCACCCAAAGTGTCCTAGGTACTCCTAGGGAGCCCTTTTTTGTGTGCATATGCTTTTGGTCTAAATGATGTTTGATAAAATATAGAGTGAGGAGATGAGAAAAGAATTCATTAATTATATTTTTTTATTTGACAAGACCTTCGGTCTTATGCCTACGTACCAACATAAAAATGAGGGATCAAAACCCCGTAGTTCGTGGTAAAAATTTCAAAGAAGTTGGTGAATTGATTTTAACAAAAGTTTAACAAGAAAAGGCACAAAAAGGCCAAATATTTGAATGGGGTTGTTAGTTCTTTTTGTCTTTTTGAAATTAAGGTCAAACTGGTTAAGTTCATTCACAAGTTTGATTTAAGAAAAAGTTTGAAAATTCAGTGGCATAAGGCAAAAGTTTCTAATCATTAAAACATGTCTAAGTTTGAAATCATAAGCAAATAAAGTTTTTGAAAAGAGGGAAAGATTTTGAAATTAAAGAAGTGGAAGGAGATGAAGAGAATATCCTAGATAAAAATTAAAAGTTAAGAGTTAAAAAGATCTGGCCAATGGGATGCAATCCAACAGACAAGAATATCATATAGAAACTCAATTTTCTTTGGACTTTTACAAGTAACAAGCAATAAGCAATATCCAAGCTAACCAAATGAAGACCAAGGCATCAAATAAAGATAGCCATAGTATCCAAGTAAGCATCCAATAGTTGGCAGTCTTCAATATCTTCCAATGTATCAGATGAAATATTCCTTGATCAACTCAGAACAATCATCAGACATGAACAATAATAACAGTATAACAATTAAGTGTAAAGATAAAGTGACATATGAATCAAGGGCACTCAAGGTCTTGCATCAGATGAAAGGCACAATCAAAGATGGCTCAGTCTCAAATAGTGGCATTGGCCAAGTCCTTTAGCATAGGGAATGTTGCCTAATTCTAAGTCCAAAAGTTCATATCAAGTTCAACAGTCCACCAAGATGTTTTTAGGTTTTTTGTTATTATTAAGTATTTTTAGGTCCTAAGACCACAAACAAAAACAAAGACAAGCAAACAATATATACAATCGCAAGATATGGCTCAAGTGAGCAAAGTGAAAAGGATTTGAAACATAAACAAGTTGAATGAAATGTAAATGGCAATGAATGATAAAGGTCATTTAAATTGCATTAAGTAAATGACTTGAAAGTAAAGCAATATTAACAAAAAGGTTAGTCAAATGTTAGTGGTGAGTTTTAATTGATTAAGTCATTTTTTTTGGAGAACACTTAACCATTCATTCACAAGTATGAACTCTTGAACCAAGACATCATCCATGAGAAGGGCTCCAACTTGGATAAATCAACAAGTATGCCACTAGTCTCATGAATGGAAAAAAGGTCAAGTTTCCACACAATGCCATAAAGAATGGGAGACTTACAATCTCACTTACTAGAATGTTATGCCTTGATAGACAAATTTAGCTCTATGTTAAGCAATCGTAATTGGACTTATGTAGAAGTCACAACTATCTGAGGTCGGGCAATAAAAATATAGGTGTTAATGCATGTTAGAGATTAGGTATAAAGAACTAAACTCCTAAAACATACCACACACTAAAAAAATGGGAAAGACTTATCTCAGTCAGACTTATGTTGATTCATCTGACACAAGGTCATTGATGAATCAACTAGCATTTAGACATTAGAGAAATCATTAGTCCATGATGGATTCGGAAATAATAGGGATGAAGATGAAGAGGGAAGGGAAAGTAGAAACCCAAATTGATTATAGGAGGAATTTTATCTGATCAATACTATTCATTCATTTTGGGAGATGAAATGTACATTTCATCAATTCCCTAAATCCAATGGTATTGATCAAACAAAATTCAAATCAACCATGACCAATGCCAAACAGAAAGTCAAACATCACAAGACCATAAAAATAGCTCAACATAATTTTTAAACACTTAATCAATTAAAAATCAAATTAAAAATCAAATTAAAAATGAATTAAAATGCATTTTAAAATGGTCAAAACCTCAAATCCCTTTAAAACACCAAATAAATGGCCAAGGTATTTATCCTAGGTCAAACGAGGTCAAAGGACCTTAGACAAAAAATTCATAATTTTTGAAGAGTCACAAGTATTTTAAAATATTTAAAAACATGTCAAAAATCATTTAATTCATGAAAAATATCAAAATTAATCCAAAAAATTATTTTAATTCAAAATATGGAAGAGGAAAATATTTAAAGATTTTTGGTGAAAGTCCCATATTTTTTGGATTAAAAATGAAATGAATATGAATTAAACAAAGTAAAGAGATTAAATGAAAAATCAGAATTAAAAAGAAAAATAAAAAAAAAACGAGGGCCATTAGATCTCCCTCATTAATTGAGATGCCAGATCTGATGGCCAAGCGTGTATCATCCATCATGTGCCTTAGTCAACGCGCGCGCAGGGATGGTATTCAAGATGGAATGCTAAGATTAAAACGTTTTAAATGGATCAGATGGCCAAGATGCACGCCAGCATATCATCGGAGCCCTAGCTCCGGTTGTCTTCTATAGTGGATCTCACCGGACTGACCCACCATCAACCATCAAGAAAATGAAAAGTAAGGACACTAGTTTAAAGAGAAAAAGCTCAAGAGCTCGAAACTAGCCTCAATTTTATCTAATTCCAAATATATTGAGAGATATTAGGAATTGAATTTTGAGGTACATGATCTGAGTTGCTTCTATTTGACCTCAAAGCAACTTAACCTTGTTGTCTACATTGGTAGGACTTCAGACAACCAATAAACAAAGAGAATAGTGGAGAATCGAAGGCTTGAAGTTTTGGAAAAATCATTTTTGGGTTGTAGTTATTTGGCTGGATCTTGATTCAATTCCAATTGGTTCTTCCTCATCTTGCTCGTAGTGATCAATTTAGATGAAAATGGCTATGAATTCTTGGAGTTCTTGTCCCCGAACAGAAATGGAATCAAGAATTCTTGCAGTGTGTGTATCATTTCTGAAGCAAAGCACTTGTATTTATAGGCTATGGAATTCAGTTTTGCACCATTTGAAAATTGACCAAAAATAGAAATAATGTGCATGGGTGCATGGCCATTGAATTAAGTTGAATCAATGATGCAATCCACTTCCAATTCGTGTGCAATTGATGTTGAAGTCATTACATTGAAACATGCAAAAGGAATTAACCACTTGAGTGCAAAAGTTGTCAAAACAAGCCCAACAAAGGAACCATGCGCAAGCCCCTCAATTCTTGTCCAAATAAAGTGATCTTAGATGCTTTGAAAAGGTGACATCAAAGGGAACAAATTTGATGTTGAACACTTTTCCATTTTGAGCTTGTATCATGATGAATTTTGAGGTGGAATTTGGAGAAATCAAACATGGTTGAAAATTTTCTAAGTACAAAGTCAAATGACCACTTCTTCCACCTTGAATAACGTTTTCTATGAGCTCCAAATGAAAATGGTTTCTTCACAAGTGTTTTATATCTTCCATTCCTCTTCAATTTGGTCACAAATATGACATAATTGGGATTTGGCATGAGGGAGTTATGGATTTTAGAAGTTGAGGAAAATTGCTTGTTCAATGGTAATGGCCGTAAATGACCTATAATGTTTCCTCTTGGCACATACCCTTACAAGTTGAGTTTTACATTTATCAAAGAATAAAATTTGGAGAACACATCTTAAAATTGATCATGAAACTTTGATGGCCTTCATATATTAAGTATTGAGCAAGTTACGGTCCTTGGAAATTGACCTCCTAACTTGGATGGCCTTCATATATTAATTTTTCCTCTTGATGAATTCTTGATCAAAATGAAAAATAAAGAAAATGGGGATCCATATATGATGTTTAAAACCAATGTGAACCTTTCCTTGATTGATCTCTTGCCATGAGGGTCTCAAACCTTAGTTGTGAGCTTGATATGGCACGGGTGGATGCACACACTACCTACAAAAGAAAAAAGCTACAATAGACATATTTTTGGTATTTTGGTTAGTAAACAAAAGAAAACAAAGTATGATACAATCAAATGTGTTTGGTGATCACTCTCAATGCAAACCCAATGAATGAGGGGTAAGGAGGATGCCAAGGTGTGATCCCAAAGCCAATGCAAATGATGAGATAGCATGAGGGATCTTAGGGTCAAAATCGGGATCTTATATGAGTCTTCTTATCTTCTCTCGTTGTCCTTGGTATACTCATACAATCTCCCCTTTTTTATAATTCCTCTAATCGCATCCTTTAACCATACGTAATTATTGGTGTTGTGGTCATGACTTTTATGGAAATGTCAGTATTTGGACTTATCAGTTCATGCAGATTATCAAATCGAGAATGGGTTCCTTATCCCAGATTCTTTGAATTTTGTGTTGGCACACTTATTCAAGATCATTTCTTTTAAAGTGCTCAAGGAAGTGTACAAGCCAGGGCGGGGTCTTTGCTCATTGTCCTATTTATATCACCCAAAGTCCTTATCTGTCAATTGGCTATATCCTACGTTCCCTGCTACCCGGCTACCTCCATCAGCTAGCAATTTTTCTTCATAGTTATTACGGGGATGTGTCATACTCAATAAATTCTTTAGATTGTGGGTCTTCTTGCACCCCAACTTCTCCCAGGATGCACAATCCAGTCTAAGTCCTTTCTCAAAGATTCAACACTTTAGACTCTCATTCAAGCCTCCAACAACTACCACTACCTTGGTGAAGCTATCTATTTACGCATGTAGGGTTTCCTTTTTACCTTGTGTAACTCTACCGAGAATGATCATGCCGGTTGGTTGTATTTTCCTTATGGTGAAGTGGATGATTAAAGCCCCGCATTGGTCAGACCAATAATATATGCTTCCGCTTAGGGGGACTTAAACCATGTATGAACATACTTGGTTAAGGTTAATGCAAAGAAATTTCACTTCACGTCTATGTCAATGTGATAGTAGTCTAGTCAGTCATTCACATGCTCAATGTGCTCGTCTGGGTCTCCGTTTCTGTTGTAACTCTAGAGCTTTATAGGTTTTCCTAGAGGATTTGTGGTTGCGTGAGGGCCTCTACTTCATTCCTTTATCTTCTCATAGGACAATGAGCTTCAAGGGTAATATGGATAACCTTTCCTCTTTCGGGATCAGGGGAAGGTGTATGACGCATATGTCATCGACGGTTAGATATTTTTGAACCTCTTTTGGGTCCTTTCTTTGCTCAATGACTTTATGCAAAGCCGCCTCATACACATTGTTGTTCTTTGGGATATCTTTGTGTAAGATTTCTTTGGTTTTAATTAATTTATCCACAAAGGCTTGGGAGTTTTGTTGTTGAACCATCTAATACATGGTGGTTAACAATTCAGTAGCTCCTTGTGGGCCAAGTGTCATACGGTGAACTGACTTTGGTGTGTTTTTGCTTTGGAAAGCAAATGTCGCGGATAGCAAGAGTCGCCACCGACTTTTCTTTTATCCAATAAGGAAAGGTGGAAAAGAACAGGAAAGACCTTAATTAGATTTTGGGTTCGGGAGGTACATTATACAAAGGGAAGGTGTTAGCACCCTTTGTATCCATGGTTATCCATGGGCTCTTAATTGCTTGATCACTTATGTTTGTCTGAAAAAAGTGTTTGTGAATTGCTTAAAAAATGTTTTGAAAAGAGAATTTAACTTTGTAATGATTCTTGTATGAATGTATACAAAGTGGTTATCTCGTTTAGTTTTGAAAGTTGTTTAGAAAAATATAACTCAGTAATGATTCTAGTATGAATGTATACCAAGTGGTGATTTTCTAAAAGATGTTTTGAAAGGTGTGGGGTGTGAAAAATGTTTTAGGTTGTGAGTCAGCAATTAAGGGTTATACCTACCAAAGGCCTTTATGGGTATTTCCTATCCTTATGAGGGTAAAACTGTCCTTACTATTGAGAAGTAAGTAGTTTTCTCCTTTGGATGTAAAAGGGTCATCGTAGGGTCATCGATTGGTCATTAAAGGCAACATTTGTAAGGATACTTTAGCATTCGAAGGGACAATCATCATTTAACCGTAGGCTACAATGACGGGTCATCGAGGGATAAAATCATATATTCGTAGGCAACATCCGAGGGACTATGATTTATTTTATAGGGACCTGATGATTTAATCGAAGGGTCTTTGCTAAGTGTATCCCCACATTCGCGGGACATGACCATAATACCGTAATATCGTAAGGCAACAAAGAAAGGTCCAAAATCACATATTCAAAGGCAATATTTTACAATCGATTAGGTAGTTGTAATCAATTAGGTAATTAGGTCCATATTATAATCAATTAGGCAATTCCAAATATGTCTCCATAAGGGTATCCCACAAATAAAGTGGAATACCTAGCAGGCCGTTTCTTCGGGAGTATGTAAGCCCTTACAAGATTCAGCAAACAGGTTAGAATATCGAGACAAAGTGCAACTGAGAATTGCACTACGAAAGAAACACAGCAGTAGTAATAATGCATGGTTATAATGAATCGGATCAGGTCGGCACAAAGCAGAACAGAAAAATTCAGCGACTGTCATGTTCGCTGCTGCTTCGCCTAGCGAAGGCTTAGCGAGTGCTCGCTACATGCTCGCTTAGCGATGTGCTAGCGAGCGGCTACGGGTTTTGAGTTTGATAGCAGTACAATTTCCGGAACTCCGAACCCTATGGCATTCAATTACAGAAATAACATGGTCAAACATTCAGGATATTCAGGCATACTTAAACTCACATGCAAAATCTAATTACATATCCAAAAATTCAGTCATGATGCATTATGTATTTAGAGATTACAGGTTGGAAGCATAAAACAGTAGTGATGCGCAAACCTGTTTGCAACGTTGAATTGGCAGATCACCTTTGGTATCGGATTGAGTTGGGCGGAGGTAACCTTTGTGCAGATGAGTTGCCTTCAGGGTTTCCTTTAGGGTTGCTCTGAATTCTCTCGGGTAGCCTCCAAGGTTTGATTGCTAGGGTTCCGGTTCGTCTCCTTCTGTCCCGTTTTCCTTCCGTTTTTCGTTCTCCCCTTTCTGAATGAAGTCCTTGGTATTTATAATAGTTTTTGTGACCTAATGGGCTCAGAATGAAGCCCAGAATTTTTTGGTATTCGCAAGCTTCGCTAGGCGAGTGGCGTAGCGAAGGGTTCGCTAGGCGAAGGAGTTGCTCGCCTAGCGAGCATGCCAGTTTGGGCCATTTTCTGGATTTGGCCATCTGTGAGCTGGGTCTTGGTTCCTTTAAGGTCAATGCCTTGGAAAATAAGTTGGGGTGCCTCAAAAAATGTCTTACAAAATTAACGGGCGAATTTTGGGGTATGACAGCTGCCCCTGTTCAATATTCTTAAACCGAGAGAGTTAGAATGGTATGTACGCCATTCGTGGTCTGGAGGTGGAAGATTATTGAACACTTAGAATGCCCTAAAAATTTGCACATGTTAATTAAAAGTTAGTCTTGATGGAGATGGGCTTAAAGATGCCACCCAGGAAGTTTGATGATGAGAGCTTCAGAGTGCGTCGTACATTAGACCATATCTGAAGGCATGGGTGTCATACTGAGTCGTACGTTAGACCATGCAATGAGTCATCCACTGGGGTGAGCTGGACCTGATGAGATAAGGATCAGAATGGGTCATGCGCTGCTGGGGATAAAGGATCAGAATGGATCATACGCTGGATCGTATCTGAATTGCGGAATGAGCCGTCCGTTAGGCTGTATCTGGAGAGGTAAGGATCAGAGCGGATCGTATGCTAGATCGTATCTGAGTAGCAGACTGAGTCGTCCATTAGGCGGGTGACTTCACTGGGGATGAAAGATCAGAATGGATCATACACTAGATCGTATCTGAGTTGCAGAATAAGCCGTCCGTTAGGCTGTTTCTGATGACGAAAGGGGTAGTCATACGCTAGACTACACTTCAGAATGTACCGTACGCTAGGTAGCATCTGAGAGGATGAACATCCAAATGGGTCGTACGCTAGACCGTATTGGAGCAGTTGGAGGATGAGCCGTACGTTAGGCTGTATCTGACGAAGGTAGAATCAGAATGGATCGTACGCTAGATCGTATCTGAGTTGCATAATGAGGCGTACGTTAGGCTGTATCTGAAGAAGAAAGTAGTCGTACGCTAGACTACACCCTGGAATGTACCGTATGCTAGGTAGCATCTGAGGACTTGAAGGTCCAATTGGGTCGTACATTAGACCGTATTGGAGTAGTTGAAGGTCAGAATGGATCGTACGTTAGATCGTATCTGAGTTGAAGGAGTCATATGTTGAGCTGAATCAGAGTGAATCGTACGCCAGGCTATATCTGATAGTATTTGTATATGTTGTATTTGCAATGAATATCTGGGGTGGGCTTAAAGATGCCACCATTGGGCGGATATCAGAGTGCTTGCCAGAGTGAATGCTCATATGGATTGTAATTGATAAAGATGTCCGTCTGAATGGACCTTTGTTTTGACTGTATCAGGAGGATAATTAACCTGAAAAATAAAGTCAGTTTCATGCTATGTCATGATGCATGAGATGTTTTATGCTTATGAAAATAAATGCGAACAATGTATGCATGCGTATGCTGTGAAATGATGTAATGAATGAATTATGCATCTGAAAAGTTTTTCCTGGCGACTCCCTGGGGAAAATAAATCCCCATCTTCTGGTTGGAGATACTTGTATTGATGACCCTTCCTTAGCTGGGGATACTTGATTTCTGTCTGATGGTGGAAACACTCAACAGAGCCCGGCTGGGGATGGAAGAGATGACCAGTCTGTCTGGTGATGCCAACCTCTTCTGGGAAATAGCTGGTTTATGCTGGGGAATAGAATTAGCAACCGGATTCATTGGAATGCATGGTTAGACCTTTCCTCGATCCTGAAGTCTTGTAGTAATTGCTATTTCCGTTTTATGCATGTATTTTTGATAAACATCGATCATATTCAAGTGCATGTATCAATTCAAATTAAATCAATGGACGTTTATGCAAGCAAAACAGAGAAAGTAAAACAAAACATCTTTTTGGAAATGAAATTGTATTGATTTTGAAAGAGGGCCTATAAACAGGCAATTTTGTGCACAAGGAGACATAAATCCTAGTAAGAGGAAATCGTCGAGACAACAAAGAAAATCTATGAAGAAAAAGTCCTATTGATTTTAATTCTGCCACTGTCATTATGTCTTCAAGCATCTCATCTCCTGCTGTCGGATAGAAGTGATTGGCTTGTTCAGTCCCTTGAACTTGGATGAAGCTGTCTGAGAACGGGACATAGTCATACGCTTTTAATCCCTAATTTTTTCCTGGACTGCCTTTTCAGGTTTTCAGTCCACCAGGATACCCTTTTTTGCCCAAGCCGCCTTTTCAGGTTTTCGACTTGCCGGGTGTACATGTTTATCCCTAATTTTTGCCCGAACCCTTTTGGTTCGCCGGGATGCCCTTACTTTTGCCTAGGTACGTCGACCTAGTGGGTCTCTTTTATGCGTAGTATTTTTTAACTATGTCTGCGTTCACGGGATGTGGGAAGTCTTCGCCATCCATTGTAGCAAGTATCATGGCTCCACCAGAGAATACCTTCTTAACTACAAATGGCCCTTCGTATGTGGGAGTCCATTTGCCCCTGGGATCACTTTGTGGTAGAATGATACGCTTGATCACCACGTTGCCAATTTGATACACTTGTCTCTTGACCCTTTTGTTAAATGCCTGGGTCATGCGCTTCTGATATATCTGCCCATGACAAACAGCCGCAAGTCTCTTTTCATCAATCAAGTTTATCTGATCGAGTCGAGTCTGAATCCATTCATCCTCATCTAAGTCTGCCTCTTTCATGATTCTTAGAGAGGGAATCTAAACTTCCACTGGTAAAACGGCTTCCATTCCGTAGACTAAAGAGAAAGGAGTTGCCCCTGTCGAAGTGCGTACTGAAGTGCGATAACCATGAAGAGCAAACGGTAACATCTCATGCCAGTCTTTGTACGTTACTGCCATCTTTTGTATGATCTTCTTAATATTCTTATTAGCAGCTTCTACGGCGCCATTCATCCTTGGCCGGTACGGAGAAGAGTTATGGTGTTTTATTTTGAACTGCGTGCAGAGTTCAGTAATCATTTTGTTGTTCAAATTGGAGAGAGCAGGTTTTCCGAATGTATATTTGATAAGATCCATCTTAGAAATCCATAAAGTGGTATGATTCAACATATACTGTCTTAGTCGGCGAGCAGCCCAAGCCAAAGCACAGCAAGCTTTCTCGAGCTGTGAGTACCTTGTTTCACAGCCGGTACCTTTTGCTAAGGTAGTATATTGCATGCTCTTTTCGACCAGACTCGTCATGTTGCCCCAACACACACCCTATTGAATTTTCTAACACGGTCAAATACATGATTAGAGGTCTTCCTTCAACTGGTGGCATCAGAATTGGAGGTTCTTGGAGATACTTCTTGATTTTGTCAAAAGCTTCTTGACATTCATCATTCCATATTATCTCTTGATTTTTCCTCAGTAATGTTCTTGTCTACTTCAGTACCCAGATTTACAGTTTCAATTGATTATTCTTGCGGTTGTATGGTCTTTCCTTCTTGCAGTAATAGTCTGGCAAGTTCTCAGGTACTTCACAAACTTCCTCACTTCCATCCTTGGCTTGGTAGATCGGATTTTCAAAGTCATAATGAGCAGTAGCAGAATTATTACCAACAGGATCCATAGTGGATATGGATCGGCAAATTGTTACGTGAGTGTGTGCAAGAAAACATAGCTTTTTCTAAAGATGACAGGAAAGATAAAGAGCGCAATATTTGAATGCAAAAAGGTCCATTGATTTATTGAATGTGAATATGCTTATAAAAATGACAAAACCTTTAACAAAATTTAATACATTAAAATAAGCAATAACAATTACTCCTGACTAAAGGAAATCAGGATAGTGTCTTCAGCCTTCCAATTATTGAGTTCGTCACCAATTGTTATCAGCATCTTCCACAGCATTGACAGTCTCGTCATGGTTAGGCAGAGGGGTAGTGATGTCATTAGGAGTCTCCGGAGGATCAGAGGTAGCCGCCTGTATCTTTCCACTTCGAATGCCGCGTTCAACATGCTCACCTGTCAATATGAGTTCAGTGAAACCTGACGAGGAACTCCTCAATAGATGGCTGTAGAATGGGCCATTCAGTGTGCTCATGAACATGTCCACTAATTCTCGATCAGTCATAGGGGGTTTGACTCTGCCAGCCAAATCTCTCCATTTTTGAGCATATTCTTTGAAGCTTTCTTTAGATCCCATAGTCATATTCTGCAACTGTAGCCGAGTAGGTGCCAATTCAGAATTATACTGGTAGTGCTTGTAGAAAGTTGTCGCTAAATCAGTCCAGGTGTGGATGTTAGAGCTCTCGAGCTGATAGTACCATTCCAACTGTGTGCCAGACAGACTCTCTTGGAAGAAATGGATCCATAGTTTCCTATTAGTGGTATACGGCTGAATCTTTCTCACATAAGCTCTCAGATGCATCTGAGGACAAGATGCCCCGTCGTATATAGTGAAAGTGGGGATCTTGAATTTGCGAGGAATGACCACATCAGAGACCAGACCCAAGCCTTCGAAATCCAGACCGGGCACCTTCTGACCCTCCATAGCTAGCATGCGTTCTTCCAGCAACTTATACTTATCATCTTTTGGAGAGTACTATTTATTTTCATAATCTTCATCGTCGTCCTCATGGTCGAAAGGATCATCATTCTCATCTTCCGAATCATTTTCTGTCCCCTCTTCTTGATCCTTCGGAAGTCTAATCTTGACTCCTACAGCCTGTCCTTTGAGCCTTCTTCCCGGGTTGATGTAACTCACAGGTTTCTTGTCTTTCTTTTTCTCGAGCAAGAGAGCCTTCAGTTCCTCCTGCCCCTTGGATAAGTTCAAGATCATCTCCTGGAATTGAGCATTCTGAGCCTAGAGATCTTTGACAGTTTGTTCGAGGTCCATTTTTCTGTTTGCAATAGGAAGACCGTGAGAACATAGATCCTTTAGAATACCTGTTATGCAATGTTATGTTATGCTATGCAATGTATGAAATGTTTTCAATGTTTAAAGTCCTTGAAATGGTTAGTACAATGCCACGACGTCATGATGTTATGATGTTATGTAAGTAACAAACACAAGCAAGTCACACAATAATCATTCCTAGGTTTTAAGGCTTGCATGAGTTCCATAGGTAAGTACCATCCCCACTGAAGTTTGGTTGGTTCAACCTGTCCTAGAATAGTAACCGGGTTCTAGAAGGATCTCCAATCATTGACCTTCTTTTAAGTCCACTTCAGTGCAACACCAAGTGGTTGACCAAAGCTTCCCTAAAGTCCAATCTCGAGGAGTGTAGTATCGAGTCTCAACCAACCCCAGTCGGAACCGAAGTCAGTTATCTCACTACTTTCTAATGGCTAGGATGAGTCAATTAGGGTTCTAAAGGTTTGGTTAATGCTTTGATGACACCACGCGGAAGCCAAATTTTTCCTCAAGTAAACATGAGGAACATCAGGACATCCAAAGTGTCACATTAACCGTAGCCATCATTTTGACCATTCCAGTATACGCCGGATAGTCGCGATGATCTTTTGCTACTTACCTAAGGTACACTAGATCCGGGTGTAGGATCTTTCACTCAAGCATAAAATACCCAAGCAGTCCCTTAAAAGTAAATCAGACAATTTAAATAAGTGATCTTGTTTTTTAAGGCAACCTCTCTTCTTAATTGTCCCCAGCAGAGTCGCCAGTTCTGTCATACGGTGAACTGACTTTGGTGTGTTTTTGCTTTGGAAAGCAAATGTCGCGGATAGCAAGAGTCGCCACCGACTTTTCTTTTATCCAATAAGGAAAGGTGGAAAAGAACAGGAAAGACCTTAATTAGATTTTGGGTTCGGGAGGTACATTATACAAAGGGAAGGTGTTAGCACCCTTTGTATCCATGGTTATCCATGGGCTCTTAATTGCTTGATCACTTATGTTTGTCTGAAAAAAGTGTTTGTGAATTGCTTAAAAAATGTTTTGAAAAGAGAATTTAACTTTGTAATGATTCTTGTATGAATGTATACAAAGTGGTTATCTCGTTTAGTTTTGAAAGTTGTTTAGAAAAATATAACTCGGTAATGATTCTAGTATGAATGTATACCAAGTGGTGATTTTCTAAAAGATGTTTTGAAAGGTGTGGGGTGTGAAAAATATTTTAGGTTGTGAGTCAGCAATTAAGGGTTATACCTACCAAAGGCCTTTATGGGTATTTCCTATCCTTATGAGGGTAAAACTGTCCTTACTATTGAGAAGTAAGTAGTTTTATCCTTTGGATGTAAAAAGGTCATCGTAGGGTCATCGATTGGTCATTAAAGGCAACATTTGTAAGGATACTTTAGCATTCGAAGGGACAATCATCATTTAACCGTAGGCTACAACGACGGGTCATCGAGGGATAAAATCATATATTCGTAGGCAACATCTTAGGGACTATGATTTATTTTATAGGGACCTGATGATTTAATCGAAGGGTCTTTGCTAAGTGTATCCCCACATTCGCGGGACATGACCATAATACCGTAATATCGTAAGGCAACAAAGAGAGGTCCAAAATCACATATTCAAAGGCAATATTTTACAATCGATTAGGTAGTTGTAATCAATTAGGTAATTAGGTCCATATTATAATCAATTAGGCAATTCCAAATATGTCTCCATAAGGGTATCCCACAAATAAAGTGGAATACCTAGCAGTCCGTTTCTTCGGGAGTATGTAAGCCCTTACAAGATTCAGCAAACAGGTTAGAATATCGAGACAAAGTGCAATTGAGAATTGCACTACGAAAGAAACACAGCAGTAGTAATAATGCATGGTTATAATGAATCGGATCAGGTCGGCACAAAGCAGAACAGAAAAATTCAGCGACTGTCATGTTCGTTGCTGCTTCGCCTAGCGAAGGCTTAGCGAGTGCTCGCTATATGCTCGCTTAGCGATGTGCTAGCGAGCGGCTACGGGTTTTGAGTTTGATAGCAGTACAATTTCCGGAACTCCGAACCCTATGGCATTCAATTACAGAAATAACATGGTCAAACATTCAGGATATTCAGGCATACTTAAACTCACATGCAAAATCTAATTACATATCCAAAAATTCAGTCATGATGCATTATGTATTTAGAGATTACAGGTTGGAAGCATAAAACAGTAGTGATGCGCAAACCTGTTTGCAATTGAATTGCAACGTTGAATTGGCAGATCACCTTTGGTATCAGATTGAGTTGGGCGGAGGTAACCTTTGTGCAGATGAGTTGCCTTCAGGGTTTCCTTTAGGGTTGCTCTGAATTCTCTCGGGTAGCCTCCAAGGTTTGATTGCTAGGGTTCCGGTTCGTCTCCTTCTGTCCCGTTTTCCTTCCGTTTTTCGTTCTCCCCTTTCTGAATGAAGTCCTTGGTATTTATAATAGTTTTTGTGACCTAATGGGCTCAGAATGAAGCCCAGAATTTTCTGGTATTCGCAAGCTTCGCTAGGCGAGTGGCGTAGCGAAGGGTTCGCTAGGCGAAGGAGTTGCTCGCCTAGCGAGCATGCCAGTTTGGGCCATTTTCTGGATTTGGCCATCTGTGAGCTGGGTCTTGGTTCCTTTAAGGTCAATGCCTTGGAAAATAAGTTGGGGTGCCTCAAAAAATGTCTTGCAAAATTAACGGGCGAATTTTGGGGTATGACACCAAGATTAGCCTACAAGAGATGAAAACCAAGGAGTGCCTCACCCTGATTATGGTAAGAGGTAATGTAAGCATGAAGGAGGGTTATCTTAGGTGGAATTATGGAGCAAATTTGAGGAATGAAAGAAATTTTGAAGTTCCTTGATCTGCCATATGTTGGGAAAATTTTAAAGGCATAGGAACATAATGAGTATTTAATGCGACTTGGTTGTCTATCCTTTGAAGAGGAGGAAGCAGATTCCTATCCACTTTGGTGGTTGCAAGTGCTTGTCGTTAAACAAAGGAACAAGTGACTTTTGACGGTGCCATCGTCTGATGGATCTGGTGGAAAAAGTTCGACTCCGGACCTGGTGAAATTAAATTGGAGATGGAGATTTGTGCTTCGATTGAAAGAGATCTAGATATGATCCACTTGAATCGCGAAACAATGGATCATGGTAATCGTAGAAATCAAAGATTGATTCCCGTAGATTGCGTCAATGTTCTGCTTTGGAACTAGATAATGATTAGAGAGGTTGAATTCACTATATAATGTGATGGTTCGATGCTTCTAATGTGGTGGAGAGGGGGCTGACTTGCAAGATTAGTACTCCAACTCTCAAGTATATAAGGAAATAAGAAGTGAAGTATGAATGGAAAAGGATTTGTATACTTGAGAAATGGTGTGACCCTCTTTTTAAATATGGGAGTTTGTTAGCAACTGAACATGTGCGAAGAGGGCATACAATACAGTCAACGCCAATCGATCTAGACGACAGGGATAAACTTCATGAGAGAGCTTGCCCATTTGATAAAAAAAATGCAGTCCACTTGTTTTGCGCCTTACCATTTATTTTTACACTTCCGTTCTTTTGGACCTCGTGGACGACACATAACAATAAAATAATTGTATTTCACTATTCTATTTATATTTAAAAATAATAAATTGAAAGAAAAAAATAGTAGTAATTTTCATATATAAAGTAGAAAATAAATAATTTGAGAATAGTACACATAATACTATTTAAAATGTATAAAGAATAAACAATTAAAATTATATATATCTTTCTATTTGTATCATCAAAATATATATTAAAGAACTTCTAAAAATAAATATTAAAAACTATAAACGACCAAGTTTTTTGGATAATTTTTTATTTGACATATACTATGGGATATATAAAGAGGATAATTTTAAATTTTTATTCTATTTCTACACAAGCCACATGTTTTAGTATATTTATTTACCCTTGATCTATTATCTCTTCACCCTTCTATATTTAAATGTACTTACTATCTTAATGGCAAAGATAAAGAATTCCCACATTAACTTGTTTAATAAGCAATGAATTGCTCTCTTTCTCTCTCTTCAACCCAACCAAGTTATTGACTAGTATTTGATTAAACATTCTAACCAAATTCCAAAGCCATGCCATGTCGTGTAATATAGTATTAACAATTCTTTACATATTCATTAAGCTAAATCATATAATGAAACTTGTAACACTATACTCCCACTTAGGTAATCTGCCTCATCAACTTCTCATCCTCCAATCCCTTTCTTAAAACTCTTACTCCTCTCTACTTTAATTCCTTTTCCCATAATCACTTAACGAAATCAACTTTTCCTCAAAAACAATAACATTTCAGTTCACCAAACCAAACCACATATGCAAAACTCATGCACTCACACTCCATATAACTAACATACTTCAACCATGACCAAACCAACAACATCATGCATTTTCACATCCCTTATCTCTCAAACACCATGACAAATCTCAACCTCACCTCCTCCTCCTCCTCCTCCTCCGCGGCGGCTTTCGCCGCCGACTTCAACATGATCTATTCCCTCACTCTCTTCATCTTCCAAAACATTCAAACTCTTGAAATTCTCATTGCAATTACCATCTTCATAATCATTCATTCTCTCAAACAAAAAGTCCATCATGGCTTACCTATTTGGCCTTTTCTTGGTATGTTACCTTCTTTACTCAATGGCCTAAGAACCAACTTGTATGAATGGTTCTCAGATATCCTTATCAAACAAAACGGAACTTTTCATTTCAAAGGTCCTACTTTCAGCAGCCTCAACTGCATAATCACTTCCGATCCTCGAAACCTCGAACACCTTCTCAAAACCAAGTTCATTAACTTTCCTAAAGGAACTTACTTCAGAAGCACGGTAAGAGACTTACTCGGAGACGGTATATTCAACGCCGACGACGAAAAATGGCAGAAACAAAGAAAAACAGCAAGCATTGAGTTTCATTCAACAAAGTTCAGGAATTTAACAACTGATTCTTTGTTTGAGCTTGTTCATTCAAGGCTTTTACCTGTTTTAGAGGATTCTGTTGTTAAAAGCATTGTCATAGATCTTCAAGACATTCTTTTAAGGTTAACTTTTGATAATGTTTGTATGATAGCTTTTGGTGTTGATCCGGGTTGTTTGAGTCAAAACCTTCCTGTTATACCATTTGCAAAAGCGTTCGAAGATGCAACAGAAGCAACCATGTTTCGTTTCGTTACGCCAACATGTGTTTGGAAGTTCATGAGGCTTTTCAACTTAGGCACAGAGAGCAAACTCAAGAAATCAATCAAAGCGGTTAATGAATTTGCTATGAATGTTATAAGAACAAGAAAAAAGGAACTGTCTTTGGAATCTGAGGACAAGAAATCACAAAAATCTGATCTGTTAACTGTTTTCATGAAGATGAAAAATGAGAATGGAATTGCTTATTCAGATAAGTTCTTAAGGGATATATGTGTGAATTTTATATTAGCTGGAAGAGACACTTCTTCTGTTGCTTTGAGTTGGTTTTTCTGGCTGCTTGATAAGAATCATGAAGTGGAGAAAAAGATTTTAGAAGAGATCTGCAAAGTGGTGAGTCAAAGGAATGAAATGAAGAAGGAAAAGTTCGAAAATTCTTTGATATTTAGGCCTGAAGAGATTAAAAAAATGGATTATTTGCATGCTTGTTTATCAGAAGCTCTCAGATTATACCCTTCTGTTCCAGTGGATCACAAAGAGGTAAATGTTTATTTTTTTCTTGTTTCTATTTATTTTACATGTTCTAAAACACAGACACCTCCGAAACAAGACATGTCCGAGCCTAAGTCAAATTATCATCAGTATCGACGTGTCAGCGTCCGTGTTATGTTGTATCTGATGTCTATGTCCGAGAGTTTCTAGAGTTATGTTGAAACCATGCAAGAAGAAGTATGAGTCAAACTTTATTGGAAAACAGCAACCTAGAAAACCTGTAAATTAATTAGTACTAGAATAATCTCACACAATTCAAAGTCATGATATTAAATTGACCTGGTGGCTCGAGGTGAAAAGCATTAATAACATAATTATGATATTGTTTATTTTATTTTATAGGTAGTTGAGGATGATAGATTCCCAGATGGAACAGTTCTAAAAAAAGGAACAAAAGTGATATATGCAATATATGCAATGGGAAGAATGGAAAGCATATGGGGAAAAGATTGCAGAGAGTTTAAGCCAGAAAGATGGTTAAAAGATGGAAAGTTTATGAGTGAATCTGCATACAAATTCACTGCATTTAATGGTGGACCTCGTTTATGTTTAGGCAAAGATTTTGCATATTATCAGATGAAGTATGTTGCTGCTAGTATCATATATAGATATCATGTGAAGGTTGTTGAGAATCACATTGTTGAGCCAAGGATTGCATTGACTATGTATATGAAACATGGAATCAAAGTTCGTCTTTGGAAGAGGGATGATGCAGAAATTGGAAATTAATTATGATGAATTGCTATAAGGGATTTATGTACTAGTATTAGTTTGTTAGCACAGAGTGATGTTTAGAAAATAGGATTGAATGAGAGACTAAATAAGGATGTTGATTGTTGATTGTTGATTGGATATTTGGTAATTGAATTTATGAGTAGAGATCATGTACATTTCTTAAAAGATGTATATTGAGTAATAGTATAGACATTTTTCAATATATGTGATTTTAAGGTATAGAAATGTCTAATGAATATCAAAATTTGAAAAATATGTGTTTTTATATTGTTTTTAGTTCTTGCTGACAAATGTTGTAAGTATAAACTTTAAGAATTTTATATAAAAAAATATTTGTTAAAAAGTTTAAGTGTTGTGATTTTTAAGGTTGAATAAACATTTGAATGAGACTTGTGACAACTGATGTGAATGGAAAAATATTTGTTGATATATATAAAATCTTAGTTTAAATAAGATTATGCATACAAATTTAAGTGAAAAAATATTTGTTTTGGGATGGGCCAACCCACACCATGACTCAAAACAAGAAGGGAAATGCGTTTTTCATCATACCGTTGAAAATTTAAAAAAAAGTATTTATTGATGTTTGGAGATCTGACGCACTTAAAATCACATAAGTCTTTGTAATTTATGATAGTTCTTCCGTTTTAAACAAAATATGATCAGAACAATCAGATTTAACGGTCTAAAATCATTTAAACTAAAGAATTGGAGCCGATTTTGTAAAATCGTCTGGTTCAAAAAAACTCATCAAATTGACCATTTTTTATATTTTTTTATAAATTTTAATATGTCAATATCAAAACTTAACATACATTCTCAATCACAAAAAAACAATTCTGTATTTTTTTACAACCGTACAAACTTCTAAGTTTTGTCACTCTATTATAGTTTTTCTTTTAACCACACTTCATCATCATCACGTTGTCTCTTTCAAACATAGTCACGATATCCAACTCAATATTGATTGTCGTTCAAATCAATATTGTTTATTATTGTCAATTAAGATTTATTTGTCGTAGTTCAATTCAAATTCGTTTTTTTTAATGAAGTATATTATATTATTTATTTTTGATATTTTATCTTATTTAATTTAGGTGTTATTCATTATTTGAACTTCATTTTAGTTATTATATTCTATTATTTTAATTTTGGTTTGAATTAGTTTAACTTAGTTTATTGTAATTCTTTAATTTGGTTAAATTGTTCTTAAATGAATGTTAAAATAAAGTGTAGAACTATGTTATGTTATTATATATATTATCGATATTGTTGTATTAAATTTGTAATGAATTTTTGAAAAATATATTTTATTAAGTTGTGAACATATGATTATGTGTGACATATTTATGAAATTTATTTTTATATTAGTTTATTTAATAAACGATTCGACCGTAGGTTTAACCAGTTGAACCTTAAACCGTAAGTTTTATCGGTTTGATCTCCGGTCCGGTTTTTAAAACATTGCCTAAAACATCATTCAAAACACGCCAAAAATAATGAAATGAGAAACTTACCAAATTAGAGTTGTGGATGAGAAGTTTGAATGAAGTGAGTAAGTTTGCAGTAAATGAAGTAGAATGGAGTGAGTGGAGCTTGATGAAACTTGCTCAAATAGGGTTTGAAAATGGTTTGTAGCAAAAGAGTTTAAATACAGCTTTTTTAATGACTTTTCAAAAAATGAATGAGGAAGTGTGAAGGGTCTGGAGCAGGTTTATGAATAACATGTGTCTGGAGATGCATCTCTATAAAACTCCCTGAATTTTGAATTAAGGGTGTTTACAGAGATGCATCTCCAAACTCACCCCTGTGTTATACGAAGATACATTTTCGGATTAAATTTTGGAAAACTAAGGATGACTCGTCCATTTGTGGTGAAAGGTATGTAAAAAAGGCGTGTCTGGAGATACATCTCCGAACGGTAGGGGAAATTTTGACTTTTCATCGTGTGGGGGAGCACCCCATGGGTCTAGAGAGCAATCCCCAAACAAGTATGATGACAAGGCGGGATAATATAGGGTGTGTAACATCCACACATAATATACATCTAGAAAATATATTACATATAATGTAAATTGGTACTAATATGCATAAGTGCCTAGAGACATCATTATATATACATGTCCAAAAAAATAATATACAATATGACACATGTAACACAAAGGTTCCTAAACAAATCTAAGATCTATATACAATGTCTACATATGTACGATATCCACGGTGGAAGATCATGCTATCAAAAGTCTCTGAAACATCATTAGACAAGCTTATCCTTGTCTTTCATTTGCAAAGAACCACCTGAAAACAACAATAATAGTGGGTTGAGATGATAATCTTAGTGGGTTTCATATCTTATGGGTTCACTTGGCTCTAAAGGGACTATTATCTAAACTTCAATTTAAGCTCCTCGATAAAACCATACATATGTACACTTACACAATAGAGAAATACTTAAGCATCTAAGGGATATTCGCATTGTATGAAAACATGTAACTTTAGTTCACATAACTCAATAAATCACTATTCAGAAGCAACAAAGCATGTTTCCCCAACCGGACATACATCTAGGGCAAGGACTCAGATCACAAATGTTTGTATGATTTGACTTTCTTGTGGATTTGGGTTCTCCATGCGACTCAAGCCCACTTTAAGAATCGTCACTCGTATGAGACTCGAACCCACTTAGAGCATTTTTCCTCATGGGACTCAAAACCACTTTGAGGTCCACCTCTCCTCTAAGGGACTCAAACTCATTTGTGAGACATGAATCATTGATGCCTACATCCTAATTCTACTTTACATAAGGATCTCAATTGGGATATGGACAATCAATGGTTATTTCTGAATATGTGATTAGGTTCCAACATTCAACGTGATTGAACTCATCAATCACTACGTGATCACAATCACCAAGTCTCATATCATCACAATATGTTCCATACAAAGCCTATTGATTCATAATTCAAGCGACTACTCTTCCGTGGTACACACCGAGGTACCTTCACGTCCAAGCATCACACCTAAGTCATCTTCATAACCTAAGTTGTTACTACTAGTTCATTCACCTAGTCATTAACTCAAGTTGGTCCATTCGGCCTAGGTTGTGAATCGACCTACTAAGAGCAAGTCAGTCCATTCGGCCTAGGTTGTGAACTATTTGTTACCCTTGTATGTGATACATGTGTGAACATTGTCGATGCATGTTCCATTAATTGCTATTTAATTTACTGTTTATGATTGGTTAATTTGAACTTGGTTTATTATGCATAAAGAAATTACTGGTAGAAATGATCGTGCAATTGTTGATGCTTTGGAAGTCATGGCTAATGTGACATCGCAAGTGAACAAAGCATTGCAAGAGAATCAGAATGGTGGTGTTGATGGATTACATGGGTTAGGAAAGTTTCATAGGAAAAATCTGCCTACTTTTAAAGGGAGATACCATCCTAAGGGCGCTCAGAGTTGGATGTAGTAGATTGAGCAGATCTTTCGAGTTATGGTTTCCACTGATGAGCAGAAAAGTGATTTTTGGGACACACATGTTATCATAAGAGGTTGGGTATTTAGGGGATATTGCTCGCCAACAGTTGGGAGCTACATGTATTGAGATTACTTGGGAGAACTTCAAGAAAGACTTTATGGATAAGTACTTTACGACTGATGTTCGTAGTAAGAAAGAGATTGAGTTATTGCAGTTGAAGCAAAGGAGTATGTTTATTGTTGATTATGCGCATAAACTCGAAAAGTTGGCGAGATTTTGTCCCCACTATAATGGTATGGAAGTTGAAGGATCGATGGGTGTGAAGTTTGAGGGTGACATACGTCCTGAAATCAAGCAATTCATTAATTATCAGGAAATTCGTCGATTCTATGTGTTGGTGAATAAGTGTAGGATATATCCTGAAGATAGTAGGGCCAGATCGACTCACTACAAGAGTGCTAGTGAGAAGAAAATTGGGAATCAGTATTATGGTAAACCTTATGTGACTCTAGTTGATAAGGGAAAGCAAAAGTTCCATCAGAAGGATGCAGGTGGGAAAAAGAGAAGTGGGGGAGGAGCTATTGCTCCTCTAAAATGTTTCAGGTGTGGAGAGTTAGGCCATCATGTTGACGAGTGTAAGAGTGTCGATCGGAAGTGTTTCAAGTATGGGAAACAAGGACATCGTATTGCTAAGTGTAAGAGTAATGCTCTGACTTGCTACAATTGTGGTGAACCTGAACATATTAGTACCCAGTGTCAGAAACTGAGGAAGGCGCCAACTTCCACGCAAGCTAATGGTAGAGTATTTGCTCTAAGTGGTGTGGATGTCTCGAGATCGAATAATTTAATCTGAGGTACATGTTTAGTTAATGGTGTTTCTTTTACTGATATGATTGATACTTGTACAACATATTCATTTATATCTCTTTATTGTGTCAGCAAGTTAAATCTTAGAGTGTCTTATATGATTGGGAGTATGGTCATTGGTACCTCAACAAATGGTTCGGTGACTAATTTATTAGTGTGTTTTAATTATCCTTTGACCATTTAGGGTAAAGACTTCAGAGTTGACTTGATATACTTGCCTTTGAGTCAACTCGACGTAATTTTGGGGATGAACTAGCTAGAGTTCATCCATGTTTATATCAATTATTTTGACAAGACTATGTTATTTCCTGAACCCGAAGAGAGTACATATTCAATATTCATGTTTGTTGGTCACGTTGAGATGTCTTCAAGGAAGGATGATCAGGTGCTCATGATGTTCGCTTATTTGAGAGTGGGGAGCTATGTTGTGGCTAGTGCTATGTATGTGGTGTGTGAGTTTCCTGATGTTTTTCTTGAGGATATTTATAACTTTCCACCCGAGAGAGAAGTTGAATTTTCCATAAATTTAGCACCTGGTACTAGACCTATGTCGATGGCACCGTATAAAATGTTTGCTTTAGAGTTAATTAAGCTGAAGAATCTATTAGAAGAACTGCTAGAAAAGAAGTTCGTCAGACCTAGTGTGTCATTGTGGGGAGTGCCAATGTTGTTGATTAAGAAGAAAGATGGTAGTATGATGTTATGTTTTGATTACCGACAACTGAATAAGGTTATAGTTAAACATAATTATCCTCTTCCTATGATCAATAACTTTATGGATCAGTTGGTTGGTGCTTCTGTGTTCGGTAAGATTGATTTGAGATTGGGTTATCACCATATTCGAGTAAAGTCAGAAGATATTCTAAAGACCGTGTTTAGAACTCGATATGGTCATTATGAGTACTCAATGATGTCGTTTGGTGTGTCTAATGCGTTGACTGTATTCATGGAGTACATGAATATAATCTGTCATCCTTACTTGGACCAGTTTGTTGTGGTTTTCATATATGACATTTTGGTGTATTCTAAGTCAGATAAAGATCATGAAGGACATTTTTGAGTCATGTTTCAAACTTTACAAGAAAATAAGTTGTATGCAAAGTTATCTAAGTATGAATTCTGGTTGCGATAAGTGAGTTTCATTGATCATGTGATTTCTAGTGGTGGTATAGTAGTTGACCCGTCTAAAGTAGATGCGGTGTTATAGTGGGAGACTCATAAGATGTGGTAGAGATCATAAGTTTTCTTGGTTTAGTTGGTTACTATAGAAGGTTTATAAAAGGCTTTTCGAATTTGGCTTTACCCATTAACTCAGTTGACTCGAAAAGGGAAAGCTTATGTATGGGATGCTGAATGTGAGGTATGTTTTTAAAAATTAAAGAAGAGGTTGACGAAGACACCAATTTTTCTTTTTCCATATGCAAATAAATATTCTGTTTTGTTTTGTGATACTTCTAAGATGGGCTTAGGTGGTGTGCCTATGAAGAATCTCTAATTTGTAGCATATGCTTCAAGACAGTTGAAGATTCATTAAAGGAATTATCCTAGTCATTATTTAGGGTTGACAACAGTGATTTTTATGCTTAAAGTTTTGAGGCATTATCTCTATGGTTCGAGGTTTAAAGTCTTCAGCGATCATAAGAGTTTGAAGTATTTGTTTGATAAGAAAGAACTGAATACGAGGCCGAGAAGGTGGCTAGAATTTTTGAAGAATTACGACTTTGAGTTGAGTTACCATCTTGGTAAAGCTAATGCAGTAGCATATGATTTGAGTAGAAAGTCCTTGCATATATCGGCGCAGAGGGTTAGAGATATGGACTAGATTGAGCAGTTTCAAGATCTTAGCCTGTTGTGTGAGATGACGCCGCAAAGTGTGATGTTGGGTATGCTGAATTAAATAGAAATGTTCTAGAAGAGATTAGAAATTAGATTTAGGATATATTGACCAGTTGGTGTTACTCAATCAAGGTAAAGAAGTGGATTTCAGGATTGATGAGAATTGAGTTATGAGATTTCAAGAAAGATTTTGCGCGTCGAATTTGACATAGCTTAAGAAGATAATTCTTGAGGAAGGTCACAAAGGTGGTTTGAGTATTAATCCCAGTGCTACGAATATGTATCAAGATCTTAAGAATATGTTTTGGTGGTTGGGTATGAAGAAGGATATAGCCAAGTTTATGTATTCTTGTTTGACTTGTTACAAGTCAAAGACCGAGCATCAGAAGCCGTCTAGATTGATGCAACCTTTGAGTATTCCTGAGTGGAAGTGGGATAGTATTTCTATGGATTTTGTGGTGGGTTTATTGATGAATTCGAAGGGAAGTGATTTAATATGGGTTGTGGTGGATAGACTGACTAAGTTGGCTCATTTTGTTAGATAAAGATTAGTTACTCATTGCAAAATATAGCAGAGGTTTACAACAGTGATATTGTGAAACTGCATGGTATTCCTTCGAGTATTATTTCAGATAGATATTTGAGGTTTACGTCAAGGTTTTGGGAGATTTTTTAAGAAACCTTGGGAACCAAGTTAAGGTTGAGTTCATCCTACCATCCGTAGATGAACGGTCAGACAAAAATGACTATCCAAGATTTGTGAGATTTGTTAAGAGCATAAATGTTTGTATCACAAATAGCTATTTTTTTCCAGATTAGACCTTTGTAGATGAATTTATCTTGAATTTGACTGCAAGAGTGAAACCATTATCCTCGTTCGATCAATGATCGAGGGTATTAGGAACGAGGGCCACTAACACATCCATAACAAGATAACCACCATCAAAAGAGGCGGCCACTGAAAGAAGAGAAACATATAATAAGACAATAAACTCATCATAACAACACAAGGAAGCTTACTGATGAAAAAAGCTTGAAGATGTTTGAAAATGGGGGAAAACTCTTCGAGAGAGATAACATGTATAAAGGATAATGAGAATGGAGCTATAAAGTAAAGAATTGAAAGAAAAAATTTAGTCTTATCTATAATATTTAGGTGGGAACCAAAAGACGAAAAGAAAATAGATATGCCAAGGGAAATTCAATGGATCATCGAGATTGTGCACCTGCTAGTAAATGAGTTATAAGTCACCAGTGATTACATAATCAAATTCATAACGACAATTATAGTTTTCATAAAGTAATCATGGCACGACTATAATAAAAAATCACCTTATGAATCATAAGCTCCACATGACAACAAGATGGAATGGCGACAAAGTCAACAAAATCCCATCACATTTTGATCATAAGAAAGTTAAAAATACAAAAAAAAATGTTTAAGCCAGATCTAGAAGTTAATTCTCATAAAAAAAATCCATTAATATGAAGTCTGACGTGTATGTGGGAAACACAACTTGGATTACAGTCATACTCAGTTACACCTGACTGACCTGGAGGCTACTGGTTTGGTTTGGATTTACACCCCATTTATAAATGCCCATTGAAGAGGACTATCCAAATAATGAAAGTCTCACATGCTCCACAAAGAAGAGGAACATCTAAACTCTAAATATCATATTATAAAATCTTAGAAAAGATCCCAAATTTAGATACACATTATTTTAATTCTAAATATTTTTCACTTTTGACATTCACTAACTTGGACGTCAATATATATATATATATATATATATATATATATATATATATATATATATATGTCATTTTCATCGTTGCCGCTAGACTAGAACACCAAAGTACAAATAATACACTAAAATTCACCACAAGACTCTAGTTCACCACCTCATATGTAAATTTAAAATCAAATTCAATCTAGTCCCAAAGGCAACCAAATTTAGATACACACTATTACCTTTGGTGAATTGATTTTCAAGATCTTTCCAGAGTTCAAAGGCAAAATCGATGCAGATTATGCTCTGAAAGATATAAGTTGAAAGGGTGTGAGTGATCCAAGATAGAACCATGTTGTTGCGTCGCTCCCAAAGATCAAAGTTTGGATTCAATGATGGTGGTTTCAAAAGTTTGTTGTTGATAAACACGATCTTGTTCTTGGAGAAGAGAACATGTTTCATCGAACGACTTCAATTGTGATAGTTTTGGTCGGCGAGAGGATTTTCCACAAGAACAGTGCCATGATTTTTGCTTAGGGGGAGGAAATAGGGGTTGCGTGGATCTTGAGAAGGGTCTTTGATGGTAGTTTCATTGTATTTTGTGGGAATTTCTTGGGTGTAGTCATTGGATTCAGAGTTCGACATGGTGGAAAAGAGAAGGAGGAACCATAAGTTAGGAGAAAGAGATGCGGCGGGTGAGAGAAAAAAAACCTAGGTTTTCACTGATACCAATTTACACTATTGGGCTCAATGCCATATTGGTCCATTGGACCCAAAGAGAAGAAAAATGAACTGAAAATAAAAGTTTCTGATAAAATGAAAAAAATCCCCCAAGTCCATATTATATAGGACTGGTACTATAAATGAGAAATTGGCTTACAATGTGTAAGGCCCAAATAGCAAAAATATACCATAAAACTAAATACAAATATAGGTATATTGATAACCATATCGTATCGTGGCACGATTTTCCTTCAACCTAAGCTACCACATTATTTTACTAAGAAATTGTAGCGTGATAAGATCACATTGTGGTTTCTACAATAAAAACTCTCAACACAACTTGGATTACAGTCATACTCAACTACACCTGACTGGCCTTGAGGGCTACTGATTTGCTTTGGATTGACACCCCATTTATAAATGGCCATTGAAGAGGATTATCCAAATAATGAAAGTCTCGCATGCCACAAAGACGAGGAACATCTAAACTCTAACTATCATATTATAAAGTCTTAGGAAAGATCCCAAATTTAAATACACACTATTTTAATTCTAAATGTTTTCCACTTTTGACATTTACTAACTTGGACGTCAAAATATTTATATATGTCATTTTCACTATCGTTGCTAGACAAGAACACCAAAGTACAAATAATACACTAAAATTCACCACAAGACTCTTCTTCACCGTCTCATACGTAAATTTAAAATCAAATTCAATCTAGTCTCATTTTATCAAAGTTTGAGAGTAGTTTATAGTTCTTAATTATATAATATAAATGAATATGTTTTTGGATAAAACAATAATAATTATTTATATTAATGATACTTATATGCTTTAAACCAATGATTCGATTTTATAAAACAAAAATCTAAACATGACATTTCAACTTTCCTTAAAATTATTTTCAAAATAATTAAAAACAAAAACTAATTAGTTAAAATGATAAAAACTTTTTTTTTTTTTTACAAACCATAAAACAATATAGAAAAATGGAAAATGAGAGAGTAGCGAAAACCTCTCTGTTGTGGCGTGTCAGGTTCACTCTTTTGGTAAGACAAAGCCCTAATCACAAAACGAAAAAAAAAAACCCAATCTCAGTGACAAAGCACCATGAGAGGCTTATTGGGAACAACAAGATCACTCGCCACCAAATTCTTGTTCAACGGAACAAACCCTGAATTCCCACCATGCAGAAATCGAGCCTACAGTTTGATCCCAATGGTCATCGAAACCTCTTCCAGAGGTGAAAGAGCCTACGATATCTTCTCTCGTCTTCTCAAGGAACGCATCATTTGCATCAATGGACCCATCTCTGACGACACCTCTCATGTCGTTGTTGCTCAGCTTTTGTTTCTTGAATCTGAAAACCCTTCCAAGCCTATCAACATGTACCTCAATTCCCCTGGTGGTGCCGTTACTGCAGGTACTAATTAATAACATCAATTATCATTTTTTGATTGCATGCATCTCCTAAAAATCTCATTTTTTAATTACCCATTTTGTTGTATCACAATAACCCCCTAATTATCAATCCCTTCATGTGAAAAAATCTGTTTTTTTGTCCTGAGATTTACTTTGGAGTCTGTTTGGATAAGCAACTTAATTAACCATGTTGAAAGTCGCACATTGGATGAGATATAAGATGAGACGTCTCTCACTCTATAAGTTAGTTTTGTAGGATTGATTTAGGCTAAATTCATGTTATAATAAAGTGCTTATCATGTAAGTGGTTATGTATTTCTAAAATCAAAACAAAAGAGTAGGCAAATTGTTTTCAGATATGCTATAAGTTGTTTTGAGAATGTCACTGAGAGCTCATCAAAATTAGCTTAAAACAACTTATTGATGTGTCATAAAATGATTTTAAGACCACTGTAACACTCTCACATGTTCTTATGTTAGTAGATATGCCGAAATAATCTATTCATAGGTCAATCCAACTGCAATCTTGATGTTTACAAGTTATGAATCATTTTGGAGAATAGTGCTTGTATGTTAAAAGACCGGGGGTTATGGTCTGAGCTAAGGGTTGAAAGAGTTAAAAGACCGGAGTTCAAAGAGAAAACACTAGTAACATACTAAAAGCTAATATACTAACATTTGCTTATCCTAAGAAAAAACGCATAAGCACTTATTTATTTCTATATCAAAACAAAATCCAGGGAAATTGTTTTCATACAAGTTATAAATTGTTTTCATAAGGTATCAGGAAAAGGTTATTAAAGTTAGCTGAAAACAACTTATCAGCGCGTCTTAAGTTGTTACTTTAAAACCGTTCAAACACTCACAAGAGTGTGTGTGTGTGTATATATATGCTTGTAGATAAAGCTAAATAAAGTATTCAGAAATCAATCCAAACGCAAATCTAACAAGTTCTGTATCTTTTGGAGGAATAGTGTTTATATTCAAGTTCATTATGAATGAATGAATGAATGAGTGAATAACTAATTGACTTATTGTCTTATAATTACCAAACTGTTGAGTTGGATAGTGATACAATTGATGTCTGGTTGTAATGTGTGTAGGGCTTGCAATTTATGATACTATGCAGTACATTCGGTCTCCGATCAACACAATGTGTTTGGGGCAGGCTGCGTCCATGGCTTCTCTCCTGTTGAGTGCGGGTGCCAAGGGTCAGAGGCGTTCTCTTCCGAATGCTACAATCATGATTCACCAGCCTTCTGGTGGATTCAGTGGCCAGGCAAAGGATATTGAAATTCATTCCGATCAGATTAAAAAAGTCTCGAAAGCGCTGAATGAGTTGTACGTCAAGCACACAGGCAAAACGCTTAAAGAAATTGAGAAGGATATGGATAGAGATCATTTTATGACTGCCGAAGAGGCAAAGGTGTTTGGGATTATTGATGAGGTTATTGATCAGAGACCTATGACTTTGGTTTCTGATGCTGTTGGCGATGAAGGCAAAGATAAAGATTCAAATTAGAATTGGAGGGTAAGGTTTCTTTGAAGAATCCTTACTTTTGAAATGTTTTCCTGCCACCTTAGGCATTAGTTGCAGTTGGTATAATTTTATCAACTGGACATAATCTTTGTAAGTTTCAGTTATTAGATTTTACAATTAAGCTTCAGTCTTTCTTCTCAATTCGGTTTTATTGGCATATTTTTATCATACAGATTTTGAGCTTATAAGTACCCTTATCTTGAAGTTGCTAATTATTCATAATAATGTAAGATGAATCTTTCAGTAAGTATGTCTAATAGTATTTATCCGATTGCTAAATCATGTGCGAAAGTAATGCTTTATATCTTTTGAGTTTGGTACTTGAAGCTCTCTTAGTTCCTAGTTCTTTGTATACTTCAATCCTATGAATAGCATCATCTTAGCTCACTTTCTGATGTCAATTCAGACAGAAAATGTGGACAAAATATATATTTTTGACTGATTGAACAATATATAATCTTCGTGATTCGAAAATGCTTTTTTTGGTGAAGAATTTGAAACTAGTAAGGGCACCATGAGTTTCTCAATAACCCCTTTATATGCTTAAATCTCTGTCAAAATACATTACCGGAAAGATTCTTCAGTTGACAGAAAAAACTACACTATCAGAATCCTTCCGGTAAATCCCCTTGGTTTTAAGGGGTGGATTGGGAAACTTCCTGAAGTAAATGATGAAGTAGAACAGTTTGGGGCATGGTCTTCTAATGAGTTTTAGTGCAGCTTATAGCATTTTACATTTTTATTTTCTTTCTGAATTTATCTTTTCCAGATCTTAAAATCCAGGTGCTCCAAATTTATGTTCATAGAAATAATTTTAAAATACACAACTAGATTTTGCAGTCAGAACTAGAGGTGTCAAAAAGAGCCATAAATAAAAAAGTCTCAATAATTCGGCCTTCTACTGCTCCATTTTTATAGGTCCTCATTTTTATAGGTCGCCTGCTAATTCAATAATTTTTTGGCTCCTCATATTTTTGTTTTTTAAGGGATCCAAGTGAATCGTCAAAATATAACTTGTTTGAAACAATTTTTTTTAAATATATATTTTTGAAACAAATTTTTGTCGTTTTTTTCGAAAATGAAAAAAAAAATTGCTAATTTTTTTAAACAATAAACAAAATTTTGAAAATAAAAAAATTCATTTGTTTTTTGAAAATATAAAAATCAAATTTTTTTAAAATAAAAATAGATGATTTTTTTGAAAATATTAAAAAAATTGATTTTTGAAAAAAATAATTGATTTTTTTGACAAAAAGTAAATTTTTTCGAAAATAAGAAAAATCGACTTTTTTCAAAAATAGAAAAAAAAATCTAATTTTTCCAAAAAAAAAAGTCGATTTTTTTTGAAAAATTAAATCGATTTTTATAAATAAAAAAAATCAATTTTATTTGAAATTAAATCAATTTTTTTAAAATAAAAAAGACAATTTTTTTCAAAAAGAAACAAAGTTGATTTTTTGAAAAAAAAAAGTTAATTTTTTTCTTTAAAAAATAATAGGGTCATAAGGTTTTACTTGAATTGTAAGAATATTTAGTTTAGGGGCCTATATATTTTGGGACTCATTTATTTTTAAAATTTTGAATCCCCTATATTTTTTTTGGGGTCTTAAAAGTTAGACTCAGACCCTCTAAATTTACAGCTCTAATTAAAATATAGAAATAACATAGCATTAATCAATTAAACTAGTAGCATTCTCGAAAATGACATGATTTCTAAAATTGTCGAGAGACGAATCAAACTAGCCTCAATAAGAAGAACATATATGACCAACATAATGCCTAATCCGATTATATTTTTTTTAATAAGACAATATATTGAAAAGGGAAAGATGATACAACAAAAAGGGGCATAAGAACCCAACAAAATTAAAAAGAATCTAAAAAAAAAGGGACACAAAATCAATTATTTACAAAATCACATCTAATTTCAATAGGGATTAAGTCAAAAATCATTTTAGAATTGGTGTTGATACATATATTTATAGGGATGGTAATTTGACTCATCCCTATAGGTTACCTGCAAAAATTATCCACAACGGATAGGATAAAAACCTGCAAAATAGGTACGAGCATGGACACGGACAATTACCCATTAAAATACATTGGTATGGGCACGAGTACGAGTACTTTAGTACCTACCACATACTCGCACTATATATATTTATATATTTTATATTTATTATTATAAACACATATATGTTTATCAATTTTATTGTATACATATGTATTAAACTTGTATGCATTTCAATATAAGTGTTTGTTTATTTGTTAACTCAACAATAACATCTTTGAATTATTTTTTACATTTTCAAAAACTTAAAATGACATGATAAATTATAATTGATCGATAATGTTTTATCAGAAATGCGGGTAAATGGGTACGGGTACGGGTATGAGTACTTAACTATCCATAAAGTATGTGCAAGGGTACAAAGGTTGGTGCCCACACGGGTATGAGCTCGGGTACGAAGATTTTTTCAAACTGCGGATATGGGGACGGTCACTATAGTACCCTTCCCAAACCCTACCCATTGTCATCCCTATATATTTGCAAAAAAGTTTTGGCACGAGTTTCCTTATGCGTAATGATTAAGTTAGATATGTTAGACGGATGATTGTCAGCAATCCACCTACTCCTCCCATCTCATAAAAAATATCTAATTTGCACTTTTTCTCTTTATCAAAATAATTATTTCTTTACAATATCAATGTAGCATTTATTATATTTCACACTACTATACCCCTAATTATTAACTTTTACTTTATTCAACTACTATATTACCTATCATTGATAAGAGTATTTTAGTAAATGATATTAATTTTATCATTAAAATTAACACATCTAATCATTTTCTTAAGAATCATACATTGTTCAAATACGACACTTATTATGAGACGAATGAAGTATTTTTTAAACTTTGGGGGAACCGAACTACGGTTGGAGAAAGCTTTGACAACCATGGTGCAATCAGTTTCGATCCAAAGCTTGCTACAACCACGGTCTTTAGCCAAATCAATAGCCGATAAAACTGTTGAAAGTTTTGCGAACACGGAAAAGCTAGTGGATAATTTGTCTACGGAAGCTAATAGAAAGTTGTCATGGTAGTTCCTAAATATGCCTCCACAGCCACACACATTGGTGTCGGGGTTAAATGCACTGTCACAATTACATTTGAGCAAGCCCCTTGAAGGAGGCGACCAACTAACCTCCTTGGTGTTATGAGCTCTAGGAGGGAGGACCAACACATCAAAGGCCTTGATAAAAACAAAATAAAAAATAGGGATAGAAGAGTGATTGACAAATTTGTTCCCAACCATTTTGATCGGTTTCATAATCTTAATGACAAAATTCTTATAGTTAGGCTTCAGGTTTTCATGCCTAAGCTTGTTTCTCGAGTACCATATATGGCAAAGAATGAAAATGATAGCCGATTTTAAGTTGATGCTTGATTGGTTCGACATGTTAGAGTTGCAAACTTTAAACCAATCAGTTGCTAAACTAGGAATATTCTGAGTTCCAATCTTTCTGTTGAGCCATTTCCAAATTGTTCTGGCATAAATGCAATGAAAAAATAAATGCGAAACAATATCAATAGCAGAATTCCATAAGCAGCAAGTTGACGCCAATGAGATGCCTTTATTCATTACCATAGTTTCAGTTGGAACTTTGTCTTGTAAAAGCCTTCAAACAAAAATGGGCTTGTTAGGCGGAATATCACTGCTCCATATGTCTTTTATCAAGAATGATCAATGAGAGTACATTTTTTAAAGGAATATGCATCCTTGAGAGAAAGATCACTCGAAACACCATAATTCCAAATAAGATGATATTGAAGAGAGGTGTGTAGGGATAAGACCTGAGGAAGCTTGTTTATCAAAAAAGGAAACCACAAATGCGAATAATCTAAAAACTGCTACTGTCTTTCAGAAATAAATTCCAACGCAGACAAATTAACATTGATGCCTTTAGAAACAAGGAAGTCGAAGGATGTAAAATTCACACGGGGCTCATCACACCATTGATCAGTCTAGAACATGACATTCCGACCCGAGCCAATCGACCAAGAAGAGTTGTTATGGAGGTTATCAATTTCCGACTTAATACTCATCCAAATCATGGAGAAATTTGGTATTTGATGAAACCGTTACCTCTCCAGATACACTTCCTAAGGAGGATCGCCCAAGGATCTTGAATATTCCACAAATTCCACATTAACTTGAAATTTGTGGCTTCATTTAAACGAATCAAAGAGCGAATACCAAGGCAACCATAACCAACTTTCTCTTGTGGATATCATTGGTCCAAAGTAAATTTCTACATGCCCCCTCAATTCTCCTGAGCATGGACACCGGCCAAAAGTAGATATTGATGGTGTAATAAATCACACCTTAACTATTTCACTTGATAAGAACAAATCTCCCTGCCATAGATAACAAAGAGCCTTTTCAGGTAGCAAACTTATTCATAATTCTATCAGAAATATGAGAGTTGTAAGATGATTTAACTCTCCCTTTGAAAATTGGAATACCCAAATAATTGAATTGGAGGGAGCCTTTGTTGAAACCAGTGCTAACAATGATATTATTAAGGTTGGGATATGTAATTGAGCCTGAGTATATCGAAGATTTAACTAAAGTAAAGCATTACCCTGACGCCATTGAGTACTCTTGAAAAATATTCTTCAAAGCATTAATACTAGACATTTTTCCAGTACAGAAGATTAGAATATCATTCGCATAAAAAATGTGAGAAAGAACGAAGTTGTTTATGGAAGACCTTATCAGATCAAGACCTCCATGTGAAACCAACTTAGAAAGGCTTCTACTGAAAACATCCTTTGTCAAGTAAAACAAAAAAGGATATGTGGGATCTCCTTGTCTGACACCTCTGTTTCACTTAAAATACCCATGTTGGACACCATTAAAATTGATAGAGAGGCGGGCTAAAAAGAGAAAAGTTTTTATCCAATTGTAGAAAATTTGATTGAAGCCAAATTTGGATAGAACTTTAAGCAAGAAATCCCAACTAATGGTGTCGAGAGCCTTATCAATATCCACTGCTAAAGCTAGATTGCTATGCATATTCTTGTTGTAAAACACATTAATAGCTTCAGATGCGAGACAAGTACAATCTTGAATGTTTCTACCATGAATATATCCTTTTTGCTCCTTAGAAATTAGAAGCAACATGATTGAGGCAAGTTTGTCAGCTAAATTTTTTGAGATTATCTTGTATTTAAAAAGAGAGGGTAATAAGCATGTACATCTCAAGGGTCTGGCCATCCTTTGTCTTGGGAATCAGAATGATCGTGCAATAATTAAAGTTGGGAAAGAGCCATCAAGTGGTGAAGAATTAGGTGACAACATTACACACATCCACCTTTATAATATCTAAAAACTTATGAAAAATACTCCCCCAAACCTATCACGACCTGGGGAACTAGACTAGTTCAGACTAAGCAATGTATTAGAAATCTCTTATGTTGTAGGAATCATAACACTCTAATTTCCCAACGCATAATTATAATTAAATCATATATTTTCACAACATTTTTACATAGGATGTTACACCTCTCAAAACAAACACACTTGTTAATCATGTAACACTTAATTTAAATAAACATGCAACAAAATATTTTAATGCACATAATTGCATTTAGGATGTTTACACGAAATCAATTCATTTGATATGTACTTGGGATATTTATACAACATCCAACTCATCTGATATCATGACAACGAAATCATAAATAACATACACATTAATTTAAATCCCAAAATAAAACTTCATATTATAACTAAAAGCATCGACCCGTAAGTCTTTGACAAATGCTCATCTCACAAAAACATAAACATATGAGAGCATACATTGTCTCTCATAAAATCTCAATATAAAAAAAAAATCGCTCCCCAATGTTACTTATCAGAGCATAACCAAAACTAAAATAACGAAACTAAAGGAAATAGCTTCAGGATCTAGCTTCCACTCACAATAGTGTCTCTACTTTTGAGTATCTACACGATGTCCATATAAAGACAACATTCAAACATAAGGAGTGAGAAATCACAAATAATAGTAACAGGCATATACTGCAAGGTAGGATAATAACACAACACCTCTACACAATTTTATTCACAATATATCTCATTACAATCTCAAACTCAAACTCATCAATTAATCATAACTCAATAATTATGCATATAACTCATTATGAAATACAACTCGACTATGCAACTTTATGCATATACATGTGGTACCAACTCAATATTCGGTTCTTTCTGGAACCGGGTTCCCTCTTCTGAACCCATTGAAGTTGTACGAAAAATACTCAAGCGCATCGCACACTAGAAGATACAACAGAGTCTCCATTGAAATTTATTTATTCCCTAAGGAAAGAGAAAACATCGATAAAACCCAGGGGAAGAGAAAAAGGGTAAGTAAGTAGGTTCTGCAAGGGGAAGGTATTAGCATCCCTCACATCCGTTATACTCAACGGGAACCATTTTGATTGTTCTTTGCTCGAATGATGTTATTATCTAAAGATTAGTCGCAATGATCTTAACAAAGGGGAAAAAGAAAAGAATAATTAGGGTGCTCGTTGGGGATTATGACCCTCGTGCCTATGTATCCTTATAGTGCAATAAGGAAATCAGAGTTTCGTAGTTAATGGAACTAATGGTGGGAGATGAAAGAAGTTGTGATGAAGGTATGGTTTGAACTAAAGGATAATACTGTTTGAACCTATAGGGTGGGTGTATCTGAACCAATGAGAAAAGGTGGAATCAAGTTAAAAATAAAGGGTTTTGCCTATATAAGTACTTAAGAAAAGTAAACAAAGGAATAGTTTGTCAACGAGACAAGCAAAAGGCTCTTGGTTCAAAGGTAGGCATTGCTTATTGCCCCCCAAAAGTATGTATGGAATCCAAAGAAAGATTATCTTCGATTAAAAGAGAACAGTATATCACTGGGAATGAATAATTGAAGGTATTGAATCGAGGTATTGAATCTTGAATGATGGAGGATGAATGAAAGGATAAAGAATAAATATGCTCACCACGGATTCACAACCTCGTGCCTACTTATTCTCATTGTGCAATGAGAAATTCAGAGCTCTGTAGTCTGTAGAACTAATGCGGAACAAGAAAAATGTTGATTGGGTTGCCAAAAGGCAAAGGAAATTGCTTGAATAGCAATATTATGGCATTAACAAATGATTGGTGTCTAGCCAAAGTGACAGAAGAAAAAACGTTGTTTGAATATTGAAAATATGGTCAGAACCAAGGATGCTACCAGAGTTTGTGACTCTACAAGGTAGGAAAAGATGTTTGCCATGGTTTATAACCTTACAAGGCAGAATGATAGATAGCCAAGTTTGTAACTCTACATGGCGAAATAGATGAATTCAAGAGTTCGTAACTTTATAGGGTAAAGGTAAGGTAGTTAAAATATGTAACTCTATAAGGCTAAGTGTAAGGATACTTGTCAGAGTCTGTAACTCTAAATTGTAAGAAGCAGATTGCCAGAGTTTGTAACTCTAATGGGCTAGAATGAATGGGTGTGTCATAGTCTGTAAATATATAAGACAGAAAGAAATGATTTCCAGAGTCTGTAACTCTACAAGGCAGGGAGAGGTTGTACCTGAGTATGTAACTATACCGAGCATAAAGAATTTTCCAGAGTCTATAACTCTATAGGGCAAGGGAAAATATTGCCAGAGTTTATAACTCTTCAAGGAAAGAGCGCAAATATGTGCCATAGTCTGTAGCTATATAAGGAAGGAAAACATGAATGCCAGAGTCTATAACTCTATAAGGAATAATGAATAATAGCCAAAGTCTGTAATTATGTAGGCATGGTGAAGGGATGTAGGATTCTGTAACTCTATAGGCAGAATGCATGGATGCCAAAGCCTATAACTATATAGGCAGGATAAATAGAGGTCAGACTCTGTAACTCTACCATGATATGCATGTTTGCCAAAGTTTGTAACTCTATAGGGAAAAGTGCAATGATACATGCCATGGTCTATAACTATATAAGGCAGAAAGAAGTGATTGCTAGAGTCTATAACTATACAAGGCAGGAAAACATGAAAGTCGGAGTCTGTAACTCTATAAGGCAAAAGGAATAATAGCCAGAGTTTGTAACTGTGTAAGGATGAAGGGATGTCAGAGTCTGTAACTCTATAAGCAGAATGCATGAATGCCAAAGTCTGCAAATGTATATGCAGGATAAACAGAGGTCAGAGTCTGTAACTCTACCATGATATGCATGTTTTCCAAAGTCTGTAACTTTGCAGGGCAAAATGCAATGATACGTGTCATATTCTTTAATTATATAAGGCAGAAGGAAGTGATTTCCAAAGTTTGTAACTCTAAAGGGAAAAGAGAAAGATGCCAAAGTCTATAATTGTATAGGCATTGAAATGAATGTGCACCAGAGTCTGTAACTCTATCAGGCATAATGAAAGAGTGTCATTCGTCCCGTACTAAAGTCTATAAATAGAGGTGAATACTCTGAGGAATTGGGTCATTCGTCCAGTACCCAAAGTTATTTAGAATGAGGATATGAATGCTCCCTCTCGCCCCTTCTCTACTACTTAAGGATCATGGCACACAATTAGAATTATGATTGACAAGTATTAATATTAGCCCTTTTGTTGTGCCTTGAACAGTGCTCCAGTCTCACCTCTCACCCCTTCTTTGCTGCTTAGGTATTTGTTGATGTAAGTGTATTCATTTCCAACTCTGTCGTGGCCAGCTTGTGCTAATTTGCTAATTGCTGCTATGGTTGGACATGGTGATGATGATGCAAGGGAATGACGATGATGCAATACAAGGTTATGCAGTTGTTGTGAGGTGTGCTTGGTTGCAGGTCTGCTATGTATGGCTTGTATGATGCAAGTCATAGACTGTTTGGAATTTTGCAGGCATGTCATGTGTGTGTTCATGATGAAATGTTTGATACAGGTCTGCTATGTACCATATGATGTTGCAAATGTTTGTAGTGTATTGCTTGCTTGTATTGCAGACTGGTTTTATGCATAGGTCACCATGTCATGCCTTGATAAATGTTGTATGATGCCATGACGCATTTGTGTTGGCTTGTAACTTGGCATGTTAGTGATGCTTTGAATGATGATATGCTTTAATGGTTGATGATTGTGAATTACAGAGTTGTTGGTTATGTCATGGTTGTAAGGCAAGTTTCAAGACATGGCAAGTACATCCAAGGCATGACCAAGACCAAATTTGATGCAAAAATGAGGTTTCTTGCTCATGAAGCAAATTAATGATGGAATCACATGTAAGAATGCAAGAATAAAGATGCAATGTACATTACGCTCTAGAGGATGAAAAAAATATGTTAGTTGACTTTGGTCAATAGTTGACCAAAAGTCAAGTTTTGCAAAACTTGTATTTTTTGTATTTCCTTTTGTAAATGATAAATGTATGATGAATGGACTCCTATTTTCAATGGAAATGATCTTTATGAATGAATGAAAACATGTTTTACTTCAAATTGAACTTTTCACCAAAATCCATGTTTAGGTCATAACTTGAAATGAATGTTTCATGGCCTTTAATACACTTGAATCACAAGGACTTTGCATGCATGATAATACATGAACTAATGGACTAAAACAAGTGGAATATGAATAAAGAATAATGGACTAGGCAACAAGAACCAATGCACTAAGAATACACTATGGAGTATGAAGCAATGAATGTAACAAATACTTGACTCAATGGACTTGGATATTTGAATGAGACATGCCCCTTAGAATGAGGACTTTGAATGAATGATGAACTATAAACCAATGACTATGAAGCATGGACCTTAGGACTTTAATTCACCATAGGCATATGATCAGTGGACTTAAATGACCAAATAGAATGCACATGACACAAATGCTTAAACAAGGTCTTGGATCAAATTAATCCTTAATCATGTAGACATGTAGATCAAATGATCAACTTGATAAATGATTCTTAAAAGAAAAGCAAACTTGATTATTAATGATGCATACCATAGTGATCATGAAACAAACTCCAATAAATTAGGGTTCTGGCTAGGTCAATGTAAAGATGTAAGGCTTCAACACAAGTGGTCCATCAATGATATGAACCACAACTAGGGTTTCCAATACCCCAATGCAAGTCATATAATGCAAGGGCACCCAAGGCCAATAATTAGGGTTTTGGGTTAAGTGAATGCCGTGATGAAATCTCCAAGGTCTCAAGCACCTAGAATTTGGGTTTCACCCCTTGATTCCCAATGATGGGCTTTTCACATTGATTGTTCAATCTCTAGGGCCTGATCCTCAAGAAAACCCTAGTTTGGTTAGGTATAAATAACCATAAACTTTGAACATATGATGCTTATGTTTGAAAGTGCTAGCATGAATGAATGACGCACATGTATGAGGCATGAATGAGTGCAGATGAATCTCAAGCCAAATGTTAGATGAAAAGTGAAAGGGGGGATTTTGGGGTATGACAACTGCCTCTATTTAATTATCTTGAACCTAAATATGCAAATCGCGACAACTTTTCGGGTATTCGAGGTAGAAGAGGATTCAATACAAGAACATCCAAAGATTTTCCCATTGAGGAACAGTTGTAATGTGAGAAAGGTGATTGTATTGGGAATATGGAATGACATGTAAACTTTTTATGAGGATTGATTGAAATACTCTTTGGGGAAATAAATTAGTTGTAAAGGAAAAGCATGATATGCATGCTATATGCTTGTAGAAATATGGTTAGAGATAGACTCTGACTCCGTTATGGTAGTGAATTCATTTGAGGAACCCATAAGTTAAACAAGTGAGTTTCAGAATACCCTTACAGTTAGAGGTTTCAGTTGAATCCCTTCTAATAGGAATGTAAAATTGTTGGAAATAAATTACCAATATAAAGATTAAAACACAAGGTCATCAACCACAGAGGTTTGGAAAAAGATTACCAACCATGAAGGTCGGAAACATGATCATCAACCATGAAGGTTGGAAACAAAAGGTCATTAACCATGAAGGTTGGAAACAAAGGTCATCAACCATGAAGGTTGGAAACAAAGGATCATTAACCATGAAGGCTAGAAACAAAGATCATCAACCATGAAGGTTGGAAACAAAAGGATTACCAAACATGAAGGTTGGAAATAAAGATCATCAACCATGAAGGTCGGAAACAAATATCATTAACCATGAAGGTTGGAAACAAAAATTATCAACCAAGAAGGTTGTAAATAAAGATCATCAACCATGAAGGTTGGAAACAAAAGGCTCATCAACTATGATGGTTGGAAAAAGGAATCATCAACCATAACGGTTGTAAACAAAGATCATCAACCATGAAGTTTTGGGTTTGGAAGTGCCAATAAATATTGGGCTTTGGCTTTTCTGGTTTGTTGACAAGGCTTCATGCTATGTTATATGAATTATATGAATGAGTTAGGAAATGTGATTAATGCATAATGATGAATTATGGAAGGGTTAACCAGACGCTCTTGTGGCGGGAGGTGAGACATTTGAGGCTAGGATAAAGGTCATAAAGACGTGATTATCTAACACCTGCTTCAGGATCAACAATCATTTAAACACGTTTGTGCTTGATTTAAAACATGAAGAGATCTTGTAACTTTTTAGCCTACCTCTGCCCCAATATGTTGGGTATCTGCATGACTTTCCCTAATCACAAGTTATGAAGTAGGTCTCGTTATCGAAAGATCTCAATTTGACTTGTCCCAGTGTCTCTGAAGATATATCCCCTGATTAACCGTCTCTGGGAGTGTTTGATTTCTCGTGCTCTTGAGGCGGACTACCCTATATAAGCCTTGAAGTAATTTTCCCCCTGTCTGACTGATCTCAGAGAGATTTGCCGAATCTCGACATGATTGCCCCATATTGACTGAATTTTGAAGAGATTTATGGTTCAAAGTGATCAATCTTCCCATTGTGTAAGCTTTCTTGATATCAAGTGCTTGTTTGCAAATAAAAATGCTCATTTTGAAAATGATAATTGTAATGTCATTCTCATGTCAATTTTGAAATTCAAGTATGTTCACTAAAATTATGACATATAACGAATGAATCACTAGTTAGAATGCCATATCAGTACTAATACAAATGATAAGCAAATCTTTAGGAGTCAGCTTTAACGTGATTTTATCGTATTATGCTTTCGAAATAAACCTTGCTTCAATTAGGTCTTTTGAGGGATGTAACATGGCTTGGTTCACGGTTTTATAAAGGAAAGGATATAAGGCCTAAAAATCTATTCTAACCCACTTGTTCTCCTTGATGTTCTCCAGTCCTACGTTCAGTTAAATCGAAACGAGCGTTCAACTTTCAAAAAGGATTTTGAATTGTAGAAGTGATGGTTAAGGAACCAACGAGATTTTGGAGCGATAATCACTAACATTTTGCTTTTGTTTGCAGCCACACTGATTTGTTCTTGCTAAGGAATTTTGTTAATGATCCTCTATTCTTTTGTATTTTGCTTTCCCTTATTTTTGCCTAGATTGATCATTTGGGTTTGCAGTCCATCAGGATGCCCTAACTTTTGCCTAAGTCACTTGTTTTCAAGCTTTTGACTTAGCATACTTTTCTTTTGCTTTTGATTTTTTTCATTTTCTGTTGTTTCCGTGTTGGAACAAATTGTGTGACATTTTATCTCTTGATTTGTTGCAAGGGTCGTGACTTCCTCACTCCTTTTGTTGGTAAGGGATAACCATTATGAATTTATGATTCTCGACCTCTTGTGAGGGATAAAATGTGGTTGATCCTTAGATGGGATGCTTCCCTTTTGAAATATGAACACAAGGTCAAACTAACTAAAGACTACCATACCCCTGGTTAAGATTGAAGGTTTTATGTATAGAAAGAAACTCCTACTTCAAGGCCCAAAGGGGTTAACTAGGGATTATCTTCCTTATACCTTCGGTGTTTAGGGATTTGAAACAATGCCTTACATCGTCAACAAGGTTCTACTCAAAAGCATACAATCAGTGATCTCGCGCATTTAATTTTCATCATTCTCTTTTGATTTTGCTTAAACAAAAGTTTGATATTGGTAAAAAGTATGAGTGAACACGAATGGGTTGATTCAAAACATGCATGTTTATTTCATTATTATTATCATCTGAAAATAGACAAGCTTTACAAATGAACAACACTTAACAAACAAAAAAGATTGCAAACAAAAAATGATTAAACAATATGATGTTGTGAGGTCTGAGCTTGAGAAGGATCATTCTTGAGGATGGTATGTAAAGCACAACAACTTCTGATCAATGAGCTCTTGAACTTTGTTCTTGAGAATGTAATAAGCTTCTGTATAATTCCCTACGTATCCAACATGGTATTTGCATCTGGCATTAGGATCATGCTTAGAACGATAAAGAAACCTGGCATACTTGATCTCCTTGGGCATAATTGCCCCATCATGAATCAATATAGGTAGCAGATGTGCATAAGACATAGGAATTGGATCATAGCAAGGATGTATCCTTTCTTGATCATTTTTCCCTTTGCTGATTTGCTTATGCTTCAGTTTATGATTGCTTTAAGCGAGCCTCTGATGTGGTAGAAGATATTGTTCTTGGGGAAGAAGTGGCAGAATGCCCGTAGTTGCACTCTGTAAGGTATCCCTCTTTAGTTTGTTCTGAGTTTGTTTACCAAATGTAACCCGATCTGAGAAGTCTGTTGTCATGTTGTCCGTGAATAGCCCCAAGACCATGTCAGTCTTGCCTTAATTATGATTCAAGCCCCTCTTGCACATGGTGCTCTCATGCTTACCATGCTCCATTATTCTTTGATGATCGGTGAAGCTATCGGAAATATACCCGAACACATCGCATGCTTGAACATACAACAGAGTCACCATCGAACTTTATTTATTCCCGAAGGAAAGGGAAAACATCGATAAAACCCGGGGGAAAGATATATGTTGGGTAAGGAAGTCAGTTATACAAGGGGAAGGTATTAGCACCCCTTACACCCATGATACTCCATGGGAACCGTTTTGATTGTTCTTGCTCGAATAGGTGTGATATTTGAAGATTACTCATACAAGAATGGGGGAAAAGAAAGGAATAAATAAAGTGCTCGGTGAGGATTATGACCCTCATGCCTACATATCTTTATAGTGCAATGATTCAGAGCTCCGTAGTTCATAGAACTAGTGGTGAGAGGTGAAAAGAAGTTGTGATTAGAGTATGGTTTGAACCAAAGGGTAATGTGATTTGAACTCCACCAAGGGAAGAAGTTGTTGACAACCTGTTGATGAATGCAAGCTTTGTTGAGCTTTTGTATGAACTGAATGATTGGACTTACATGCTAGTGTGAAAATTCCTGGCTAACTATAAATAGTTATTCCATTGATTATTAGAAATTTGTTAGGAATTAGTCATTAGGAAAAAGAAAATTTGTTAGCAATTTGAAATGAGTGAAATGAAATTAGCTGAATGAATGATTCTATGTGTGTGTGGTTTGTGTTATGGTGGTCTAATCTTACGTGTTCTCTTAATTACTTTGCAGGTTGAGGTAAAAAAATGTGAAGATTAATTGGAAAGAAGCAATTGGCTGTTAGTGCAGGTATACTCTCACACTGCAGGTTTAAGTTTTGTTAGCGGTTAGAAGTTAGTTAGTTATGGTTATGGTGAAATTAGAAAAACAATTAACAATGTTAGTTTTATTCATACTGCAATAACTAAATTGTTTTGAATTAATGTTAGTAAAAAATGTTAAATTGATGTTAGTAAACCTGTTAGCAAGTTGATGGAATTGTTAGTTAAGTAATGGAAACTTTGATTGCATCATCAGAATTTTCTATTTTGCTGCAGTTAGTTTTATAGCTCTACTATTTAATGATAGTTTGTATGGTAAACACTTACTATGTTAGTTAAGGTCCACTAAAATTCTAGTTTGCAATTAGCTAGTGTTATTTATAAATTGAGATTTTGAAAAAAAGAGTTGTTGCAAATTGATTAATTAATGATCAATAAAATACTGCTAACTGAAGTCCTCTATCTGTAAATCATTCTTGCAGGGTTGAAGTGAGGTATTAGTGATTCGCCTAGCAAGGTTTACTAGATGTTCCTGAGCTACAATTGGACTATCCTGCCTCAGGATGTTTATGGTTAGTTTGGGATTGTTGTTGATTTTTAGTGAAGTTTGTCAAAACCATGTTAATTGTTAGAATACTTTCTTGAGAAATGGAACTTCGCATGTCAGTGAGTTGGTTTTGATGAATTTGAAATTTAGATTTTGTTTCTATTATGAACATGATATGGTTAGTGTCTTGCTGTTGATTAATATGTTAATGATTTAGTTAGGATAGTTAGTATTTTTAGAGAATTAATTATGGTTGGTTTGAAGTCAAATGAACTTTATTATATGTTGTATTAATCAAACCAATGTAGTGAACTACATAAAAAACTTGTTTATTAACATAAAATGAATGATAAAATATGCCTTTATGACTTGCTTGTACATCTGGTTTAATGATATTTGCACCTTGTATGCAGGAAAACATGATGTCTTATGCTTGGAATCAAGATTAACGCTTGAAACAAAGTCATAGTGAAAATCAAAGTGATGGCTTAAGGGCCATGGTTTTATACATGAGTAGTGAAAGTCTGGAAATATGAAGTTTAAGAAGGAAAAGGCATAATAGGAATCATGGTTAGGTTTTAGAAATTAGATTAGTTGACTTTGGTCAAAGTTGACCAAAAAGTCAACTTTGGTCAAAGTTAATTTTTTTGTATTATTTTTTTTCGTAAAATGATGTAATGTATGACTATTGTGTATAAAAATGATTCTTTTATTGAAATCCACACAAACTTTCTACCAAAAACTTAGATTCAAAATGCTTTATGAAACATGGATGCCTTAGTCCTAACATGGCTTTGGTTAATGTAAATGGAACAAAAATCAATGAAATGCAACATGATCAATGTCGCTATCTCAAACAAAATCCTAATCATCATCTTGCTGAAATTATACAATACAAAGTAGTTTAGGCAAGATTCCAAATGGCTGGTTGACTTCGGTCAACATAGATGAAAATGATATAAATCCAAGTGCAATGGCTATGATGAGTCTAAAAGGGAGATGTGGTGGACCAAAATGATGAACAAACTTGTAAACCAAAAAATTCAACATGACTTGTGAAATTCTAGTTATCAGACTTTAGATGTCACACGGGTTGTTATGACATCCAATTCTGCACAGACAAGAATTATGCAGAACTTAACAGTAAGTGTAGTAAATAACACAAGTAATTGTTTACCCAGTTCAGTCCAACATGACCTACATCTGGGGGCTACCAAGCCAGGGAGGAAATCCACTATCAGTAGTATTAATTCAAAGCTAAACTCACCCGTTTACAACTTGTCACTTAATCCCTACCCAATGCAATTTCAATCTTACTCTAAGATCAGAGTTCCTACTCACTCCCCCTCAATCACCTCAGTGATTACTACCTTTAATCAATATTAAAGACAACTTTGAAGTCACACTTCAAACAACTCTTGATTGTGCTTAACAGCTTTAATCAAGATACACAACACTCACGCTTAAAAGCTTTGAGCGACACAACACTTACAACTCAATGAACACCCTATACCAAAACAATCATCAACGTGATAATGGCTTGGCTTACAAGATATGTCTAATACAAGACTCACAAAAATACAACAGTGAAGTATGATGGACACACTTAATCTTCACGCCTCAAAATCCCCGAAACTGAATGAAGGAACGACTTCCTTTTATATTGCAGTACCTGGGCTTTTGCACTTGTATTCTCCTGAATTTAAGGTCACACGAGTTCCCATAAATTCAATATCTAGGTTACTAACAAATAGGCTATTTGTTAGGTTCATTAAATGTAACTTGGTTGTTGATTTCCTGGATTTTCTCTCAGCTGTTGAATCCCTGAAGAATAGCCTGAGAAAAAGCTGAAACAGAAAACTGAACAACCTACAATTTAGCATATGTTGTCAGGAATGAATGTCACGACATTCAGCTTGACATCAAGGATCATATGCTGAGTCTGTTTTTCCAGAAAACAGACTGTACAATTTTGCTGACCTGTACATGACCAAAATGACCATACTACAGTAACAGCTTACATTAATAAATGTCAAAGTATCCAATTTGACATTTACACATTTGGCCTTAAGTTAGTTCTGTTATCCTCTTGGAGAACAAACTAAGAAACATACTGAAGTGTAGCAGAACACCACTCTGTCTATTATTCAGTATATACTGTCCATGATGAATGTCATAACATCCAGTTTGACATTCATACAGTAGGCCTTATGCCAGGTCTGGTTTTTCCTTGATAACCAGACTGCAAATGAATACTGAGCTCTAACAGAACACCAACTGTTCTATTCCTCAGTATCTGCTGACAGGGATGAATGTCACAGTATCCAAATTGACATTCAATAAATCCTGTATTAGCTAATCCTGCAGTAACTACTCAAGTGTGTCATAACATCAGTCAAGACATCAGAGTACAGTTAGATATTCTAACCTACAATGCAGTCACACTTACACACCATGTCATGACATCAGTCAAGACATTAGAATCCAGCCAGTGTTTTACCATATAATGCAGCCAATTAAACACCTACAAACTCCCCCTTTGGCAAATTTTTGGCTAAAACACTTTGATCCCCATAACAGAGTTCATAGCAGCGGAATCACACAGCTAGCAGGAAATAGACCTAGCTGATACACTCAGAGTGGCAACACACTCACACACATGGAAGTTAAGTAGCACTTCACATAACAGCACACATACAGAAGTTAAATAAAAACTTCTAATTGCAGCACACATACAGAGGTATAGAAGTTAAGTAAAAACTTCACATACATGGAAGTTAAGTGAAACTTCACATTACAGCACACATCCACAGCACACATACAAAGGTACAGAAGTTAAATAAAAACTTCAACACACATCAGCTGCTGCAGGGGGGGGGGGAATCTTCGAATCTGTCATGAACGCATGTTCTGTTGTCTGGGGTATCACCTGGTATCACCTGTTACTCCCTCTTTTTGTCACAAATGTTGCCAAAGCCAACAACATAACCAAAAAAAATGACAGACTTACATACTTGGTTTTACTTCACAGTTTCAACCAAGTTAGTACCCACTTGATCTTACTTCATAGCTTTGATCAAGTAATCACCCACTTTTGCTTTACTGTAGGTACAACCATATCAGATGCCATGACTTTGTTTCTGACATCCAGAACCACTCCTGCATGAACAGCGTCCTTGAATTCCTGCAGGTGCATAGGTCTTCTCACGTTAAGGTGTCTCCTTACCCTCTTGTTGCCACACTTGTTGCAAGTGGTAAAGCTATGATCTGTTGACCAATCAGAACATAGTTCCAATAAATACCTTCCAAACATCAGTGATTGCTATAAGGTCTCAGAGAGACATATTCCCAGTTTGCCCCTTAAGTTTTCAAACTGAGTAGCATCCAGAGCCTTTGTAAATATGTCAGCCAGTTGAAGTTCAGTGGCTACATGTTCCAAAGTAATCACCTTGTCTTCCACCAGATCTCTGATGAAGTGGTATCTAATGTCAATATGTTTGGTCCTGCTGTGTTGGATGGGATTCTTAGAGATATTGATGGCACTGTGTAACACCTTAAAATTTGCCCTCCTCTCTTGGGACTAACTTAACATATTACATTGCATTTCTCAGGTCATTAGGCATTGCAAGTCATCCTCAAAAGTCTTGGTCAGAAGATAAGAGGTTGGGATTCAAGCTGAGGGTTTCATTGATTGAATGGACTGGATCATTAGCCATCTGAGGGTGTGTGATTCAAATTAGGGTTTCATGATTTCTCAAGGAGATTGGTCTTCATCTTGGTTGAAATGATACATCATCATCATCATGGTTTTGTTATTATCCAGAAGATTCAAGAGATTGATCAGGCACCTTGAGATTAGGGTTTTGACCACTAGTCAACCCTAATCAGTTGCATTGGGCCAATCGGGGCATGGCAAGGAGATGGGGTCTACAATGGATATGGGGATCATCACATGATTGTATTGAGCTTATGGAGGCTAGGGTATCATCCTTGAGCCATTTCATCAGAGAATTGGGGCTCAACTTGATCAGTGCACGGCCAAATTCATCTATCAATCAAAAAAGTCAACTGTGGTCAACTGTGCTTGATTTGATGGATTTGGAGTTGGGAGAGAGTTGGATACACTTCATTCATGTCTAAACAAGTTTCATTTGACATTTCAAACATCAAGAATGAAGAAAATAAAATCAGGAGAAAAGTTGCCAAAAATAGAAAGTGACTTGTAATGGAAGTTTCCAAAAATGGAAAGTTTTTCATCACAAAATTACATGTCCAAAAATGCTTCAAATGAAATTTTGTTCAACATGAAAGTTGTAGATCTTGCTCTCACCTTTCCAAAAAGTCTAAGAACATGAATTTCCCATGTGTGGTTAGCAAGATATTGTCCATTCATTTTCCAAAAATGCCTAAAATCAAAGTGGCATAACTTTCACATGGAATGGCCAAAATGGATGATCTTTCTTTGAGCAAACCCCATTTCACATGTACTTTCATGATGCATAATCAAAATTCATCAAAAATGGTCAAGGCAAAAAGTCATTTTTCAAGTGGTTTCTTTTGAATTTTTGGTGTGAGATAGTGAAATTGAGATTTACAAGGCCTATGCATATGAAACCACTTCCAACACACTCCAAATAGCAAATATGACTTGTGTGAGCTGTTATCTTACTGTTACATTGCCAATTTGAAAAGGTCATTTTTGGACTTTCACTTAAAACCACATTAACACTAATTCACTTGGATTTGTTAATTATGATTAAGAGATGGATTAAGAAGTTGGTATAAAGCCTTAACTGTAACAGAATTGCTAATCATAATCACATTCTCCAAGATTGCAACAAACTTTTTCATCAAAACCTCTCAAATTCTCTCAAAACTTCATCACTTTTTTTCACATTTCTTCATCAATTCTTCATCATTTTGGTTGATTCTTCGTGGATCCATGCTCTACAAGTGATTGTGAGTAACTGTCTTGCAAAATTCGTGGCCAAATCTTCAAGAATTGGACTGTTGGAAAGCTTGCACAACAATGGCAACTTCATGATTCAAGCATCTGGAGCATCATCGAGCTAAGCTAGCTTCTCCATTCACCTTCCTCATCAACAAACTACATCTGTTTTGCATAATTGGAGCCAGAAACATCAAGATCAAGATCTGCAATCTCCACAAGGTGATTTTTCGAATTTCACCATTGCATAAATTATGATATGCATTTTAAAGATCTTTCAATGTAGGTTAACATGATGCTTGTGGTTTTCCATTTGGTTGAGTGTAGAGAGAGATATATTGATTTGAATGTTTGGATGTGAATTTTCTTTCGCTCGATCCCGTTGCTATGCTTAGAGTTAGGATAAATGCTTTCCATATCTTTGATCTATGTTGAAAGACGAACATGTGGATGTATAGTTTGTGCGTTTTGGTGAGAATTTGTTCAAGTGCATTTCTGGAAAAATCTGAGTTTGTTCTTGTCCAAGAACATGTTATGAACGCGTTTTGATCCAAAATTTCCTGGCCTGGATTCGAATATGTGTTTGGCGCCATCTCTGTCCAATAGGAACGCGCCACTGCGTTTAAGTGGAACGACCGTGTTTTGGTCATGTTCCTGGTATTTACAAGAATGCCATTTTCAGATGAAATTAGATTATTATTTCATTTTTCTTTTTCATTTCATTTCATTTTGATGCTTGATCTTTAAAAATTCATAGATGATTCATTTTTTATCCAAATTTTGTGAAGTGTTTTCCATAATGCTCCTTGTAATGTGTAGAATTTAATCATGATTTTTATTATTTTTGTGCACATGTGGAAAATTAAAATGCCTAGGGTTTGCTTGGTAGTGTCACATTTGCACATGCTTTGCCATATCTTTCATAAAATGATGATGCTTTCAAAGAAATGGATGAAATTTTTTGTGCATATTCTGGACACTTTGATGGTGATTTTGACGTAGAGTTTGTGGTTTTTGGATACCTGGTTGTTGAGATATGAATTTTTGAATAGAGGTGTGACAATTTGTGTCACACCAAGCATTGTGAACTTCACGATTTTATTTGCCTTGCCTAGGAACCTTGAATTGAGCCAACATTTTGCATGAATGATCATATGTATGTTGAGATAAGATGTGAATTTCTCTGGAATTTTTGATGGCATTTTCTAATTGATTGGAATTTTCTCATCTGTTGGCTCATTTTTGTGACTTCATGTGACACATGTTGGCATTTTGGGTGTGAAATTCTCATTGTGTATTGGATGAATGTGAAATTTGTTGGAGTGATTCTAGACACATTATAGGACATCATGCTTTTGATCCCATTCATTTATCATGTATTGTCACTGTTTTATGATTGATGGAAGTTGGTGCTTGTTTTGATATCATGTGTTGGCTTGTATGAACTTGTCTGAACTTTTTGAATTTCATTTCCCTACTTCCCTTGATCCAAATGAGCTGAAATTTGATATGCTATTCATTGGATATGTTCTGTTTAGACTTGAATTTTTGTGGAATTAATTGAATTGTTTTGGATTGAATTTGATTGAAGTCATTCTGTTTGGTCTTTTGAAGTTGCAAATTGCATGTTTGGTGCCTTTTTGTGCATGAAATGATAATGGTGATTGATATGAGCATGGGACCAATTGCATTTGTTTCTAAATTGTTTGATTGTGATTTTGGATAATTTTCACTTGCTGTTTTGAATTTTTCATCTCCTTTGGACCCTAGGCTTGGCCTAGTGGTCTTGTTTCTCACTTTTGAATTGTGTTTCAGGTTGAGATGCAAATGCCTTAAGGAGAAAAATGCAAGTTGATTAAATTGAGTTTGTTTGATGTTGTAAACTAACTTGTTTTGTGTTGTAGGGTTTGATGCTTGAGTTTGAGCTCATGGCTTGCACTTGTGTGCATTAACTTGTGTTTGACTGTACAGATTAACATTTGCTGTTTACTTTTGGGTTTGTCTGGTATACTGACTGTGCTTGATTGATTCCGGGTACCATAGTCGCTTTAGTTCTTTAAGAACTTGTTGTGTTGCTGCTTGGTTGTATAAACCAGTTGAGGTAGACTCTCTTGTCTCCATGTAGTCTGGAAGACCTGGCTTGTTATTTAGCCAGGCAACTGTTTGAAGTCCTCCTTAAGAGGCGATGTTTGTGATTGTTTACTTTTGTCCCCAAGCAGGTAAAGACCTCTATGAGGCAATTGGCGGAACCCAAGGGATATGCAATCTATCCCCCGCTATTCTGTTGAGTCGTCTCTCTGCTCACACCACTGTGTTGACGCATTGGGACATTAACCCAAGATCTTGTGCTGTTGCACAGTCGAGTCAGAGTCTTGAGCGTAGAAGGGTTCCTCCTTTCTGGACCCACGCTCCTTTGTCTGAAGCTCTCCCTGGCCAGGGATAAGAGCTGTGAAGTCTCAGCTTCACTCACCTTTCATCTGCTTCACCCTGACTCTCAATGTCAGGGTTAAGAGCGAACACTACCCTGTACAGTTGACTCGCCTCGGCAGTCCACCCTTGTTTGAGCCTCACTTGACTGGATATAGTGTGTGCTATGTGAAATGTTTGTTTTATTTTGATTGATGCTTGCATGCTTGTTTTTCCTGGATAGGATTAGCTTGTTGTTGTGCAAGTAGATAGAAACCATAACATAGGGCAATGGTGCATGATAACACTAGGCTCGAGTACAGCTCCCTAGTAGTGTGTCTCCCTTGGTTTCTGGCTAGAATTTCTTTCCCGTTCAGGGGAACTACGTCGCCCTGATCCTCATACCAGATGAGGTACGTAGGGAGGGGACCGTGCGAGGTCTCTCCGGGCACTTTTTTTCCTTTTTGTGTGTGTTTGCTTGATGGTTGCTAGGCTCGAGTGCCTGACTCCTTAGCAACTTGTTGCTAGTTTCCTCTTGTGTGTCAGGATATGGATGTAAGCCCAGCGATTGGTTGTCCGTATCCTGATTGTGTTTGTTTGGTTCAGAAGCCGATGTAAGTCCAGCGATTGGCATTCGGGTTCCATGTTTGCCCGTGTTTGTGTGTGTCCTGTTTGGCGTGCGTGAGCCGAACTACGGCAGCTCTGATTCTCGTTCCAGACGAGATACGTAGGCATAGGACGCGATGTCCTAGCGAGCCCTCTCCTCTTTTATCCCACCTGTGTTGTCTTCAGTGCGTGTGTGTGATGTTTTGTTTAGCAACCTTTTCTTTCTTTTAGAGCGTGGATCCCGTCGAGTACGACGGACGTGAGGGGTGCTAATACCTTCCCCTTGCGTAACCGACTCCCGTACCCTTTCTCTTTGGTCGCGAGACCATGCTTTTTCCCAGGTTTACTCTGAGCGTTTCCTTTCCCTCTTTTGGGATAAATAACGCACGGTGGCGGCTCTGTGTTGTTTTTGTTTCAGCCCGACGGTTGTTTTTCGCGGATGCGACACACTGAGATTATCACAGAACAATGTCATGACATTTTGAGTGACATTGTACTCAATGAGCATCTGTTTCATCCAAACCAGTTGGGAACAGCTGCTTCCAGCAGCTATGTATTCAGCCTCTGCAGTGGACAGAGATACATAATTCTGCTTCTTGCTGAACCAAGATATGAGATTGTCTCCCAAGAAGAAACATACTCCTGATGTGCTTTTTCTGTCATCAGCACTCCCAGCCCAGTCAGCATCACAGTACCCAGATAGGACAGGCTCAGACCCATGTGAGTACAACATTCCATAGTCACAAGTCCCATTGATGTACTTGAGAATCCTTTTGACTTGATTCAAGTGGCTCATCTTAGGCTCTGCTTGATATCTCGCACACACTCCAACTGCATAAGAGATGTCAGGTCTACTTGCAGTTAGATATAGTAGACTGCCTATCATGCTTCTATACAAGCATTGATCAACACTAGGCTCTCCATCATCTTTGGTTAACTTCAGATGAGTAGGAGCAGGAGTCCTTTTGTGCCTAGCATTATCCATACCAAACTTCTTAACGATGTTTTTGGCATACTTGCTTTGGGAGAGGAACATAGAGTCCTCCATTTGGTTGACTTGCATTCCAAGAAAGTAGGTTAGTTCCCCAACCAGACTCATTTCAAACTCAGATTGCATCTGTTGAACAAAATGTGATACCATTTGTTCTGACATACCACCAAAGACTATATCATCCACGTAGATTTGAGCAATCATGATTTTGCCGTCTTCATCCTTCACGAACAAGGTTTTATCTATTCCACCTTTTCTATATCCATTTGAGGTCAGAAATTCGGTCAACCTTTCATACCATGCTCTAGGTGCTTGTTTCAACCCATACAAGGCTTTCCTCAACTTGTATACATGCTTAGGTTGGTTAGGATCACAGAACCCTTTAGGTTGTTCCACATAGACTTCTTCATTCAAGTAGCCATTCAAGAATGCACTCTTCACATCCATTTGGAATAGTTTAAACTTCAGAATGCATGCTACCCCTAACAACAATCTGATGGACTCAAGCCTAGCCACATGAGCAAATGTCTCATCAAAATCAACCCCTTCAACTTGAGTGTATCCTTGAGCTACTAGTCTTGCTTTATTCCTAGTAATTACTCCTTTCTCATCAGATTTGTTTTTGTAGATCCACTTGGTACCAATGATGTTGGTCCCTTCAGGTCTTGGAACTAGCTCCTATACTTCATTCCTTTTGAACTGCTCAAGTTCCTCTTGCATGGCATTGATCCGGTACTCGTCAGTCAGGGCTTCTTTCATATTTTTTGGTTCAACCTTGGATACAAAGCAGGAATTTGAGCTTATTCCCCGTGACCTGGTAGTCACACCACTATTCGGATCCCCTATGATAAGATCCTTAGGGTGGTCTTTCCGAATTCTGATAGATGGCATTTTGGTGGTTGCATCTACTTCACATTCAGGAGGAGGTTCCTGTACTTCTTCAAACTTGACTGGAATGTCAGTTGAACTGTCAAGGAATGTTTGAACATCCTCTATGACATCGATCCCTTCCTCTTTATCATCCACAATAACATTTATGGATTCCATCAGGACATTGGTCCTGTAGTTGAACACTCTGTAGGCTCTGCTGTTAGTGGAGTATCCTAGAAATATACCTTCATCACTTTTGGGATCCAGCTTCCTTCTCTGTTCACGATCTGTGAGAATGTAGCATTTACTTCCAAAGATATGAAAGTACTTCACTGTGGGTTTTCTTCCTTTCCATATTTCATATAGAGTGGAGGAGGTTCCTTTTCTCAAGGTGACTCTGTTGTGAACATAGCACGCGGTATTCATTGCTTCAGCCCAAAAGTGCATGGGGAGCTTCTTTGCATGAATCATTGCTCTGGTAGATTCTTGAATAGTTCTATTTTTTCTTTCAACTATCCCATTATGCTGGGGAGTTATAGGGGAGGAGAACTCATGACTTATTCCTTCAGACGAGCAAAACTCATCAAACTTGGAATTCTTGAACTCCGTACCATGATCACTCCTAATCCGGACCACACAACTGTCCTTTTCCCTTTGAAGTCTGATGCATAGGTCTTTGAAGACATCAAATGTATCTGACTTCTCTCTGATGAAGCTTATCCACATGTATCTGGAATGGTCATCAACCACCACGTATGCATATCTCTTCCCACCAAGACTTTCAACCTGCATAGGTCCCATTAAGTCCATATGCAACAGTTCCAGAACTCTGGAAGTTGTAGGATGTCCCAGCTTCGGATGTGACATCTTGGTTTGCTTGCCCACCTGGCATTCTCCACAGACTCTTCCTTCATCAATAAGCAGCTTTGGGATCCCTCTGACTGCTTCCTTGGATATAATCTTCTTCATTCCCCGTAAGTGGAGATGTCCAAGTCGTCTATGCCACAGCTTCACCTCCTGTTCTTCCTTGGCAGAGGAGCATATTGTGGAAAAGTTAGAGACTTTAGGTTCCCACAGATAACAGTTATCTTTGGACCTGGTTCCTCTCATAACTTCCTGATTGTCACCATTTGTCACAATACACAGCTCCTTAGTAAACTGAACATAGAATCCTTGATCACACAGCTGGCTTATGCTGATGAGATTTGCAGTTAGTCCTCTTACTAACAGTACATTATTCAGTTTTGGAACTCCAGAGCAGTCCAGCTTGCCCACACCTTTTATTTTTCCTTTGGCACCATCACCAAAGGTCACATAGCTGGTAGTGTGAGGTTGAATATCTACCAGTAGATTTTCCATACCAGTTATATGTCTTGAGCATCCACTGTCAAAGTACCAGTCTTCTCTGGTAGAAGCCCTTAGAGCTGTGTGTGTTAACCTAGCATACCATTGTTGCTTCTTGCTGGGGACATAGCGCTTATATGTCTTATGCTTAGGCCTGACATGCGAGGCTTGGTTAGGGAAACCATGAATCCAGTAGCAGAAGGGTTTGATATGTCCAAGCCTACCACAGTGGTGACACCTCCACTCCTGGTATTTCCTCTTCTGATGATTATTCATCCTAGTTCCCCGATGTTGAGACATTGGCTTTGACTTCCGCTTGAACTTCTGAACTTTAGCCTTTGGGCGTTTGTGTTCAGCTGAGGATCTTTTCCCAAATCCTAGGCCAGATTTGGTTCCAGACTTCTGTCCCACCTTTAGAATTTCTTCCAAGGTGTCAGTTCCCTTGTTCATCATTCTGATGGATTTAGTCATCTGATTCAGCTTGGAGGTCAGCAAGGCTATCTCACCATTTAGACCCTCTATGGCTGTCAGATGCTTCTGTCTCTCATCTTCCAGTTCCTTTATGAGTTTCTTTTGCTTTTCTCCTTGTGCACGGACTTCTGCACTGGTGGTACACAGCTTCTTATAGGTTGCAGCAAGTTCATCAAAGGTCAGTTCATCTGCACTTGAGTCATCATCAGAGGCACAAACACTGGTTAGTGCAATGACATGTTTGGCAGATTCTCCTTCAGATTCACTTTCAGAATCTCCTTCAGACCATGTGATAGTTAGCCCCTTCTTTTGCATCTTGAGATAGGTAGGACATTCAGCTCTGACGTGTCCATACCCTTCACAACCATGACACTGGATTCCCTTGCCTTGGTTGAACTTTTCTTCAGAAGTTGATCTTTTCCTGATGTCAGACTAGATGTTCTTGACATTAGGTCTCCCTCTTTGATCAATCTTCTTCACGAACTTGTTGAACTGTCTCCCAAGCATGGCTAAAGCTTCTGATATACTTTCATCACCTTCAGTATATCCTGCTTCTGACTCCTCTTCACCATTAGATACAAAAGCTATGATTTTGTTCTTCTTTTCAGCATTCTCACACAAGCCCATTTCAAAGGTTTGGAGAGAACCAATGAGCTCATCCACCTTCATATTGCAGATGTCCTGCGCCTCCTCTATGGCTGCGACCTTCATAGCAAATCTCTTAGGCAAGGACCTGAGAATCTTTCTTACAAGTTTCTCTTCAGCCATTTTCTCACCTGGTCCACCAGAGGTGTTTGCAATTTCAAGAATATTCATGTGAAAGTCATGAATAGTCTCATCCTCTTTCATCCTCAGATTTTCAAACTTGGTGGTCAGCATCTGAAGTTTGGACATCTTCACCTTGGAAGTACCTTCATGAGTTACCTTGAGGGTATCCCAAACTTCCTTAGCTAGTTCACAGTGGTGCACCATCCTGAAGATGTTCTTACTGATTCCATTGAACAATGCATTCAAGGCCTTGGAGTTTCCAAGAGCTAATGCCTCTTGCTCCTTGTCCCACTCTTCTTCAGGAATCTGCACACTGACTCCATCTTCACCTGTCTTCGTTGGATGTTCCCATCCTTTGTTGACCGCTCTCCAGACTTTGCTATCTAGAGACCTTAAGAAGGCTATCATACGAGGCTTCCAGTCATCATAATTAGAGCCATCCAACATGGGTGGTCTATTTGAGTGTCCTATATCCTTGTCCATGGTACTAGAAAGTAACTTGCCTAGATCTCACCCAGAAATTCACAGGCAGGGTGCCTGCTCTGATGCCAATTGAAATTCTAGTTATCAGACTTTAGATGTCACACGGGTTGTTATGACATCCAATTCTGCACAGACAAGAATTATGCAGAACTTAACAGTAAGTGCAGTAAATAACACAAGTAATTGTTTACCCAGTTCAGTCCAACATGACCTACATCTGGGGGCTACCAAGCCAGGGAGGAAATCCACTATCAGTAGTATTAATTCAAAGCTAAACTCACCCGTTTACAACTTGTCACTTAATCCCTACCCAATGCAATTTCAATCTTACTCTAAGATCAGAGTTCCTACTCACTCCCCCTCAATCACCTCAGTGATTACTACCTTTAATCAATATTAAAGACAACTTTGAAGTCACACTTCAAACAACTCTTGATTGTGCTTAACAGCTTTAATCAAGATACACAACACTCACGCTTAAAAGCTTTGAGCGACACAACACTTACAACTCAATGAACACCCTATACCAAAACAATTATCAACGTGATAATGGCTTGGCTTACAAGATATGTCTAATACAAGACTCACAAAAATACAGCAGTGAAGTATGATGGACACACTTAATCTTCATGCCTCAAAATCCCCGAAACTGAATGAAGGAACGACTTCCTTTTATATTGCAGTACCTGGGCTTTTGCACTTGTATTCTCCTGAATTTAAGGTCACACGAGTTCCCATAAATTCAATATCTAGGTTACTAACAAATAGGCTATTTGTTAGGTTCATTAAATGTAACTTGGTTGTTGATTTCTTGGATTTTCTCTCAGCTGTTGAATCCCTGAAGAATAGCCTGAGAAAAAGCTGAAACAGAAAACTGAACAACCTACAATTTAGCATATGCTGTCAGGAATGAATGTCACGACATTCAGCTTGACATCAAGGATCATATGCTGAGTCTGTTTTTCCAGAAAGCAGACTGTACAATTTTGCTGACCTGTACATGACCAAAATGACCATACTACAGTAACAGCTTACATTAATAAATGTCAAAGTATCCAATTTGACATTTACACATTTGGCCTTAAGTTAGTTCTGTTATCCTCTTGGAGAACAAACTAAGAAACATACTGAAGTGTAGCAGAACACCACTCTGTCTATTATTCAGTATATACTGTCCATGATGAATGTCATAACATCCAGTTTGACATTCATACAGTAGGCCTTATGCCAGGTCTGGTTTTTCCTTGATAACCAGACTGCAAATGAATACTGAGCTCTAACAGAACACCAACTGTTCTATTCCTCAGTATCTGCTGACAGGGATGAATGTCACAGTATCCAGATTGACATTCAATAAATCCTGTATTAGCTAATCCTGCAGTAACTACTCAAGTGTGTCATAACATCAGTCAAGACATCAGAGTACAGTTAGATATTCTAACCTACAATGCAGTCACACTTACACACCATGTCATGACATCAGTCAAGACATTAGAATCCAGCCAGTGTTTTACCAGTTCTTCCTTGCAAATGTGTCACACAACCACCAGAACCCATGTGACGCAGGTCAACAGCCAATCAGACCCTAGGCTGACCAAATGTGAGGAGGTTAACCAAAACTCCCCCTCAAATTAACAATCATGGAAACTTCACACCAATATCCATGCATTGTACAGACATGTCTCAACATGACATACACCATCCCTACCAGAGGCACCTAACTCTATGAGTTATACCTATACATACTCCAATCACACCAATCAGACTTCAGCTGACCATAAGTACTAGTGAAAGACACCAACACCAGTCCATAGTAGATATGCATTGCCAGAGCATACTACCTCAACCAACCTCTGAATCTTTATATTCTCACTCCTTGAAAGAACTGCCACTTCTGATCGTGGTGTTTGAATAACAAGATTCATGGTCCCAATCCTCTTGAATGGAATAGCAGTCAGGTTACCCTATTATTGACTTCTATCATCCAGGGGACTTGTCTTCTAGTACACCATAGTACTTCAGGAAACAACTATCCAACCCTGATCAATCTACAGGAATAAGGCACGCAGCGGGGATTGCACAATGTCACATCTCAACCAGCTTCACTTCTAGAGATTAGACTTCAAAAAGTGACCTTCTTGAGCACACACACAGTTGACCCTACCCTTGTCAACTTAGCACACACAGATGTCTCCTCTTCCAGGTCAGGAGTAGGTTTCAAACTAAGGTATTCCTTTGTTTGACTCCTAAAAACATCTGCTCTTCAACCAGTAGCTGCATACTTGTTGAACAACATGTTCTAACATCACATAGAACATTAGTTTAACCTCCTTGAAGCAAACCCTCCTTGAAAGTTTTCAAGGTCTTCATATGCACTACCCAGAAGAGTACAAGAATCGGTGATCAGATGATTCTTACCAAGAATAGTGGACTTGATGAGACTCAAGTATCTTTGACATATTCAGTAGAATATGATGAAATCTTGAATACAGCAGCCTTTCATCCACATGGGGAAAAACTACATCAGAGTTTGAGTTTTGCCAGGTATTATGCAGCGGAAATCATAATACAACTCAACCACTGAACACACACTTCATCAGATCAGCCTCCAAGAACATACCAAGTTTGAATATGATTCAATACTTGCACAGTTGTCCCATACAAAGGCCATTTGCCAATCTCCAGAGGCATGTGCACACAGTTCCTGTCATGAATAGTCCATCCACCTACTTCAAGGGACCATTCAGGGAAACCACAGAACCATCTTCAGGTTCCAACACCAGTACTAACATAAATTCTTGCCAGATACCAGAAAGTATCAGCCATGGATCTCATCCAGAAACAGAACAGGATGCCTGCTCTGATACCATTTAAAATTCTGGTGTAGTCAGAATTCAGATGTTCTACTCCAAGTCATGACATCTGATCTAACATTGTAACTAATACAGCAAGACAGTTACTAACCCCTGTACTAATAAGCACAAGTTTACAGATGTCACGACCTCTCCTTCTATGTCACCCTAGAATGGAGGAACAACTGGTTCTGTGCAGTGGGGATCAGTCATAGCACTCACTTCTGTTGTTTTCCTACACTGTTATCAGCACGATGTCTCAATAGTGATTTGGACATCATCTGTTACATTGTTCCATTTTGTTGGCCATGTACTTGTATTTCCTAAAATAAAGGTTGAACGCATTAATCTAATTTCCACTTCTTAGATTACTAACAATTAGAATAATTGTTAGGTTCATTAATTTTAGGTTAGTAGTTGGTTTCCTGGATTTTAGCTCAGTTGTTGGATTCCTGCAAATTAGCCTGAGAAAAATACTGAAACAGAAAACTAATCATCCTGTACTTTAGCACATGCTGTTAGGAATGAATGTCCCAACATTCAGTTCGACATCCAGAACATATGCTGATTACATTTGCAAGGAAGAATTCATCTCTCTCATTCCTAAGGGTGAATTTAATCTAGGAAGACTTTCAAAATTGTCGAGGTGCTTGCAAGCAGAAGATGTTGACACAAGAAGAGTACTTTCAAAGTATTCTTATGGTGGAAGTATCTGAAAGGATAATTGGGAAAGGATTTAAGATCAATGTCTACTTGTGCCAAGTACAAGTGTTTAATTGATTATCCTTGGAGCTCAAGATAACTGATTTTCTTAAAGATGTTGGAACATCACTTCTTCAAGAACCTGTGCAGAATCACAGGAAGGATAGTACATTGGTTTATGATCTATCTCTTTGGTGGCAGCAAAAGCGTATGATCTCTGAAAAGGTTTCCTGGCAAGAAACATGTTCAGCCTTGGTGTGTACAAGAAGAAGAAGGCATCATAGTCTTGATGGTGGCTACTTGGATCAGTGTGTTTCTGATCTAGGTGAGGAAGTGCATTGGCTAATGCACACTGTGGAGTTAAGAACAAGTGGCAGCATTCTTGACATCATGGAAACAGCTTTGCTTTAGGAAGTGGAATCCTTGGCATAGCTGAAGGGATAGTTTCTAACTGGTCCTTCTGAAGACTCATGCATCAAAATGTCTGATGTCTTTGGAGAAGAAGCCGGGATTCATCAAGGTGTGAGCTTGGATGACTTAACTGCAAACCTGCAGGATGGAGGTTGTTCACTCAAACTTGGTTCCACAATCAAGTCTATGAGAACATTGAACTCTTGTTCTATGAAGGGAGGAAGTTCTTTCAAGTGGCAAAAGAAGGAGCTGGATTCAACAGCCAGATGTCAAAACACAATGTTGTGACACTTGGTTCAACATCAGATTCTTAGTTGGTGAAGTGGCACATCAACTGGAGATAGAAGGGTCTACAGGGTTGTAGATTGGATACTTCAAAAAGGTCGTCCTCGTTGCAGCTCTTTGGAGTTGCTGGATAGAAAGGATGTTACATGTTCATGTCTTAGAAAATCTAAGGTTTGTTCAACATGTAACTTGAAGTTCAAGTCTCACTTGGAAGGTCAGAATATCTTTGGGAGAGGTCTGATAGACGTGGAGAGGTCAAAGAATGGCATTTGACTTTTCATATGAGGATTCATGAAGGAGGTAATCAACCAGTGGCAGTTGGTCTATCTCAGAAGTGAGTTCGAAGAATCAAGATAATCAACATATGGCAGCTGATTATTCTTGAGGAAAGTCTGAGACAAATTACTTTTGAGCAGAAAAGTATTAAGTTGAAGACAAAAGGAGGTGTTTTCTATTCATCCCTTGGAGCTTGTGGTAGGAGTTCTGAGCCATCTATGGAAGATTATCTCTTGTAATGGGATGAAAATGTATATGTCCCAATGTATGTCTGGGTTCTTCTTGATCAAGCTGGTGACTCAGTGATATCTGAAGACTATCAGATGGCCTTGCCTTGTCTTGTTATGAAGGATGTCCCAGCTGATGTTAGAACATCTTGTGAAGTGGTCTTCTGTTCTGGTTAGAAGAGAGATTGACACAGAGTGTGAATGTGTTCAGCTAAGAGGGTTGAACAGAGGGTGTGCTCTTGAAGACATGAAGATGCGTCTTATGTTTTCCATTCATCAAGTGGTCTGGATTCTCTTTGAATCAGGAAGTATGTGAAGGTCCAACTTTGGGATGTTGGATATGCCCATGTGTGATCTCCAAGTTTCAAGAGGAAAGTGGGTTGTTCATGACAGGGGGAGTTCTGTCTGTATGCTGCAAGAAATCATCAAGCTTGTGGTCTACGTATTCTCAGATAACTAGATATGGCACCTTGTCAGTTATCAGGATGCTGTGATGTATGTCAAGGCTGAGTGAGCAGAAGAATGTCTGACCGGATGTCATGACATTGCCCTGGACAATGGTATAAATTCCTTCTAAGTCTTAAAGTCATTAGGAATTATAAGGGTGTTGTGTCAAATTCTGATAAATCAGAATAAGCCTGATGGCTACAGCTGTGTGGTACAGGGGGAGTAACCATCTGCTGAAGTGTGGGAATTTGGCTGTAGCAGTGCCAGATGTCAAGTCTCTACTGGAGGTATGACAGGGGACTTGGGAAATGTTGAATGATGGCAGAATGCAGGAAAAAGCCGCGTGGAATGTTAAGACATCGCTTGCAACGTGTCTGACTGCATATATGGAATAGTCTCCATACACTGGAACTGCTGTTTTGGAAAAGAAACAGTCAAGAGCTATAAAAGGTATTCAAAGATAGTCTGAGATTTTGTTGGTGAGTCTATGACTGTTTCTCAGCAAAAATTAATGAACCTTGACCAAGCATTTATTCCTACCGTAAATTCCTAAGCACGGGCTGGACTATTTAAAGGATGTAATAGCCCTCTTCTTCTCACAAGAGAAACACTCCATTCCCTCAGAATCATGGGGTATGTTAAGGTTTGGGCAAGTTGCGCCTGGATCTGGTTTTGTGAGGGGTGCCTTTACAAATGTTTAGCTAAAAAGGGGGAGAGAAATACAGTCCTGGGGTTGAGAATGTACCAGAAGCAAGCTGGTTGTGGTAGCAAACAGAAACTGGCGTCAGGCACAAAATCCACCAACTGGGTATACCACTTGTGTCTTGTGATCTGAGTTAAGAAGACAGTTGTGCCTTGTGATCTGAGTTACATTGCCTATGTACTCAGCATTACATACTCTTCAGGAAGCTCTCCTGTTGAGGGGAAGGGTTCTGGTACAACTGATTCTTGTACCTCTACTTCCTCATGTACACCAACTTTGGTGTTTGTGGTGGTGGAGTCAATGACAGAGATGAAGAGCATACCCATATTGGGATGTTTTGTCCAGTGCAAAGTTTATTTATTTTAGCTAAAATTTGCCAAAGGGGGAGATTGTTAATACCTTAGGATTGGCATTAATTTTGTAAAACAAATAATGTAATCATCTCTGTTGTTTTAATATGTTGGGTTGAAGAAGTTCAACATTTGGACCAACATGTCATGTACGATGTCACGACATCATGCCTGTGACATCGCACATGTGTAGAAAACTGAATTAATTAATTCAGTATATATTCTGGGATTAGTAAGGATATTTGGTGAATATCCTAACTCCCATGTGGAGGTCTTAAAGACTCAATCAGAAGATATATAGGCTCAAAATAAGGAGATATATATGGAGAGATTTTAGGATTGAAGACCTTGTTTGTAGCAGAAATTTTCTGCTGTATTTGTAACAGCAAAGAACAAGTTTGTTGCGATATCTGAAGGCCCAAATCCAGTTGGGTGATTAGGTTATAAATAGCACATTGTAACCTAGTTTTTGTAAGCCTCATAGAATGAAAATCTAGAGGTGTGTGTGAGGTAAACCTCCCAACCTGTGGGAAGGTTACCATGTGTTTCTCAGTGGTAAAAGCTGAGAGTATTTGTAACTCAAAGCCTGTAGGCAAGAGTGATTTTGTTCTTGAATGAAGCTGTGAAGCAAGTTCAAGGTGTGTTAACATTACATTGTATTTGTAGTGATAGGAATGGAAACTGGAGGTTTCTATCTAGGAGTTCCTAGGTATAGATTGCATTGGGTAGGGATTAAGTGAAGAGTTGTAAACGGGGGAGTTTAACTCTGAATTAATACTGCTGATAGTGGATCTTCTTCCTGGCTTGGTAGCCCCCAGACGTAGGTCATGTTGGACTGAACTAGGTTAACAATTTCCTGTGTCTTGTTTTCCTTCTGCATATGTTCTTCCTACTGCCATAACACAGCTGGTATTCCAGACTGTTTATCAAGATGATAACAGACCTGGTATATAACCTTCTGTTTGATTGTCAATCAGAATGTTGTGACATTCATCAGTGACTGCACATACTGAATAATAGGCAGGTTGATTTCAGTTCAGTATTGATTTAAGTCTGGTCTCCATGAGGATAACAGACATGGCCAAAGGATCACTGTGACACTGTCAAACTGAATGTCTTGACAGTTGTTCTTGTTGGCTGATACTGAAGTAGAGACTGGTTGGTCTTTTCCCAGTACAGCAAATTTAGCACAGTTTGTTTTCAGGAACATAACAGAATCAGCATATGTTTTGGATGTCGAACTGAATGTTGGGACATTCATTCCTAATAGCATGTGCTAAAGTACAGGATGATTAGTTTTCTGTTTCAGTATTTTTCTCAGGCTAATTTGCAGGAATCAAACAACTGAGCTAAAATCCAGGAAACCAACTACTAACCTAAAATTAATGAACCTAACAATTATTCTAATTGTTAGTAATCTAAGAAGTGGAAATTAGATTAATGCGTTCAACCTTTATTTTAGGAAATACAAGTACATGGCCAACAAACTGGAACAATGTAACAGATGATGTCCAAATCACTATTGAGACATCGTGCTGATAACAGTGTAAGAAAACAACAGAAGTGAGTGCTATGACTGATCCCCACTACACAGAACCAGTTGTTCCTCCATTCTAGGGTGACATAGAAGGAGAGGTCGTGACATCTGTAAACTTGTGCTTATTAGTACAAGGGTTAATAACTGTCTTGCTGTATTAGTTACAATGTTGACTTGCATGCACCTTGCGTTATGCCACGCTTATGGATGGAACCAAATGGAAACTTGTGGTGACGCAATGTCATGGCTATGATAGCAGGAATAATTAAGGAAGTGAAATAATGGATAACCACAACTTAGTCAAGCACAATCAATGTAAAGAATAGAACATGGCTTTGAACCAAGAATTAGGGCAAGAAGCAAACCACAAGCGATCAGATGCTTAAGTAAGATCCATAAGGGTTAAAGAATTGCATACTCCTTGAATTAAGGTCCGAGGATCAAGGATCAAGTTACCAATGGCTAGATAAGCAACAAGGGGCCAAGGCCTAAGGTTTGTAAGCTTGTATGGTCAAGAGATGATTAGATGTTCCATAATGCCTTGAATAAAGGATTATGACAAAAAATATTGTTTTCTATGATCAAGGTGGAAGGTTAAGCCATAAGGTGTATTAGGACTAAATCTTCCCTGATTAGGGTTTCATGAGGCATATCCCTTTAATCAAGGCTTATTACTGGATCACAATGCTTTACCTGCAGGTGTCCAATGTATGAGTCCTTCATTAGGATTTTGGTAGTCAAGGAAAGGCCCATAGAACATCTATGAGGATGCTCATAAGTGTTAATATGATTGAATGATGCATATGAATAGGGTATGAATGAATACAAATGAATCTCGAGCCAATGATCAGATGAAAAATGAAAAGGGGAGGGCAAATTTTGGGGTGCGACAATCGGCGTCGGAGAATTGTTTTCTTTCTGGTTGAGGAATTAACAATGTGAGCTTTTTCTGATTGGTGTGCATGAGATGCAAATGAATGTATGCATATGTTACGGATGAAACACAAATAATTATGGAAAATACATAGATTCAAAGTATTGATGGTGCAATAACTTTGGTTCAAAAGTTCAGCATATATAGAATAATGTAATAATAGTATGCATTAATGTGTGTTAATAGTTCAACATGCTCCAGATAGTTTTCATATACCGCTAGATGCAGGTTCCAAAGTTCAATGCAATCATGATTTTTGAGGAATGTAGATTCTATGGTTTTTTGCAAAAAGAAAGATCCCATATCCCCTCACATGTAGGTTTTAGTCTTGAAGAAGGTAGTCCCTAGAAGGTCTCCCAGAGTCATCGATCCAGGTGAAAATAGCTTGTTGTAACGAATTCTCGCAGGACAAAAGTACTTTCAAATGAATCTAGTATGAGTGTGGGTCTCGTGCCAACCCAACACGCGAAACACAGGTCAACATGACTATCCACAAGTATATCATATGTGTATACTCAAGTTCGGGTGTAAATCTTCTCTCATGTAGCATCATCCCAATCCAATAGATAGTATATAATAAATATCCAGCATATAATGAATATGAATTACTTAAAGCAATAAAGCAATGTAATAAATGACATAATGATAAAGCAAGTAAAGCATAAAGATAAAAAACCAATCAAACAAAGAAGCAAACAAAACTAAAATTGAATCCTACTTACAAAATCAAGGACTCCCCAGCAAAGTCGTCAGTTAATGGGGAGGCCCACCAACAAGTTTCCCCAAGCAGTGTTTCCAGCTGAAGCTACGTGAAAAATACCAGAGTGTATTGCACGCTCAAACATATAACAGAGTCACCATCGAACTTTATTTATACCCGAAGAAAAGGGAAAACATCGATAAAACTCATGGGAAGAGAAAAAGGGTAAGGAATTCAGTTATACAAGGGGAAGATATTCACACCCCTCACATTCGTTGTACTCAATAGGAACCATTTTGATTGTTCTTTGCTCAAATGGGTGTTATTATCTAAAGATTACTCACAATGATCTCAATAAAGGGGGGAAAATAAAAGAATAATTAGGGTGCTCGGTGAGGATTAGGGCCCTTGTGCCTACGTATCCTTATATTGCAATAAGGATATCAGATATCCCTAGTTCATGGAACTAAGGGTGGGAGATGAAAGAAGTTGTGATGAATGTATGGTTTAAACCAAAGGATAATGTTGTTTGAACCCATATGGTAGGTATATCTGAACCAATGAGAAAAGGTGGCATCAAGCAAAAAATAAAGGATTTTGCCGATATAAGAACTTAAGAAAAGCAAGCAAAGGAATAGTTTATCGACGAGACAAACAAAAGGCTTTTGGTTCAGAGGCATGCATTGGTTATTGGCTCAAAAGTATGTATGGAATGCAAAGAAAGATTGTATGTGGTTCAAATAAAATAATATATCAATGGGAATGAATGATTGAAGGTATTGAATACTGAATGATGGAGGATGAATGAAAGGATAAAGAATAAGTATGATCGCCAAGGATTCGCATCCTCGTGCCTACGTATTCTCATTGTGTAATGAGAAATTTAGAGCTTCATAGTTCGTAGAACTAATGCAGAATGAAAAAGAGTTGATTGGGTTGCCAAAAGGAGAAGGAAATTGCTTGGATAACAAAAATGTGGCATTAACCAGTGATTGGTGTCTTGCCAAAGTGACAAAAGAACAAATGTTGTTTAAATAGTAGAAACATGGTCGGAACCAAGGATGCTACCAGATTTTGTGACTCTACAAGGTAGGAAAATATGTTTGCCATGGTCCATAACCCTTTAAGGAAGAATGATAGATAGCCAAAGTCCGTAACTCTACATGGCGAAATAGATGAATTCCAGAGTTAGTAACTCTATAGGGCAAAAGTAAGGTAGTCATAGTCTGTAAATCTATAAGGCTGAGTGCAAGGATGCTTGCCAGAGTCTATAACTCCACAGGGCAAGAAGCGGATTTCAAGAGTCTGTAGCTCTAAAAGGCTAGATGCATGGGTGCTCCATAGCCTGTAACTATACAAGGCATAAAAAATGATTGCTAGAGTTTATAACTCTATAAGGCAATGAGAGTTTGTACCTGAGTCTGTAACTCTACCAAGCATGAAGAAATTGCTAGAGTCTGCAACTCTATAGGACAAGGAAAAAGATTTCTAGAGTTTGTAACTCTACGAGGAAAGAGCGCAAAGATGTGTCATATTCTATAACTATACAAGGCAGGAAAACATGAATGTCGGAGTTTATAGCTCTATAAGGCAGAATAAATAATAGCCAAAGTCTATAAATGTCTAGGCAGGATGAGGGGATGCTGAAGTCTGTAACTTTATAGGCAAATTGCATGGATGGAAAAGTCTGTAATTTTATAGGCAGGATAAATGGAGGTTAAAGTCTGTAACTCTACCATGAAATGCATGTTTTCCAAAGTCTGTAACTTTGTATGGCAAAGTGCAATGATATGTGCCATGGCCTGTAACTATATAAGGCAGAAAGAAGTGATTTCTAGAGTCTGTAACCCTAAAAGGCAAAGAGAAATGATGCAAAAGTCTGTAACTATATAAGCATTGAAATGAATGTGCACCAGAGTCTGTAACTCTATAAGCAAGAATGAATGAGTGCCAAAGTCTATGACTGTATAGGCAGAATGAACGATAGCCAAAGCCTGTAAATGTGTAAGTAGGATCGAAAAAGGCAAGAGTTTGTAACTCTACCATGAAATGCATGTTTGCCAAAATTTGTAACTTTGTAGGGCAAAGTGAAATGATACGTGCCATAGTATGTAACTATATAAGGCAGAAAGAAGTGATTGTTAGAGTTTGTAACTCTATAAGAGCAAAGCAAAATGATGCCAAAGTCTGTAATTGTATAGGAAAAGGAAAGAAGATGTCAAAGTCTATAACTATGTAGGCAATAAAAAGGATGCCAAAGTTTGTAACTATATAGGCAAGAAAAAGGATGCCAAAGTCTGTAACTGTGTAGGTAAGGGAAGAAGATGCCAAAGTCTGTAACTGTGAGGCATGAATGAAGCAAATGATTTTGAGATGGGTGCTTGACCATAAGGTGATTAACTCGAAGTATGTGTGGATATCAAGGAGGAGTATGATATTGAATCCAAATAGGATAGTGGTTAATAAAGCAATGGTATTGCAATATTGAGGTGTTGAATGGTTAATGTGCTTGCTTGAAGAAGACTTATCAATTACCTGATTTAAATTACACTAAGGTTTATGAGTAGAGGTGAATACTTTGAGCAACTGAGTCGTTTGTCCCGTACCCAAAGGTATTCAGAATGAGGATATGAATGCTCTATCCCACCCCTTTCTCTATTGCTTAAGGCTCGTGTCGTGTAATCCTTATCATAACTAACAAGTTGCTAAAGATGATTCCTGCTTGTGGATCCTGATGATAAAGTGTTTCTCATGAAGAAAGAGGATTTAGAATCATTTCATTTGAGTTGTACTAAAGTCTATGAGTAGAGGTGAATACTCTAAGAAATTGGGTCATTCGCCCCGTACCCAAAGATATTCAGAATGAGGATATGAATGCTCCCTCCCACCCCTTATCTACTGCTTAAGGCTCATGGTGCATAATTTGAATTGTAATTGACAAGTATAGATATTAGCCCTTTTGTTGTGCCTTGAACATTGTTGCAATCTTCAAAGTTTGAGTGTGCCTTATGTAACACCCCGATAAAAATAAGATAATTATTTAATTTAAGTTAATAGTATATTTATTAATTTAATTAAATAATTGGAATATTATTGGAATTATTATTATTATTGGAATAATATAAATTGGAATAATAAGTTGGAATATATATAAGAGTTCCATTTGGTAAAGAGAGTTTTCACGTGAAAGCAGAGAAACGACCAAAAGTGGAGAAAGGGAGAAGAAGAGGCTAGGGCTCAGAGGAGAACTCACGATTTGTTGAAGGTCGGAGAATCAATTGCCGGATTAACTCAGGTAAGGGGGGTTTATCGTCGTTTAATGGGTATTATGGGTTAACATGTAATGGGTAGTAATAAGCCGTTGAATTGACCCTAATTGGGATGTTGAATGCTGAAAAATTGAGATGAATAAGTTATGCTTAAGCTGTAATTGAATCTATAATTGGATGAGTCTTGATTTTCCGGAAGTGTAGCTTTTTACGGAATTGAAATCGGAGGTCTGGAAGTCCTCCAACGGCGGAAAATGCGGAGAATTCTGCATTCTGCTTCGTGTTAGTGCAGGAACAACTTTCTGTCTTGCGTTAACCGGTTAACCCAGGGTGTTAACCGGTTAACACTGTTATGAATTGTGAAATATTGCTGTCTTTCTTGCGTTAACCGGTTAACCTAGGGTGTTAACCGGTTAACACTGTTGTGAATTGCCAGGAAGCGTGTTCTGTGTTGCGTTAACCGGTTAACCCAGGGCGTTAACCGGTTAACACTGTGTGAAAAGTGAAAAATTTATATTTAAATGTGGTGTACATGTTTGATGTTTGGCCTATATTGGTGTGTGATATAATAGGGATCATTTCCCGTTGTTTTGAGTGGTAGGGGTATTAGTAGAGTGTGCTAATACTGTGATTGATTATGTGGCATGATATGATTATGTGATAAATATGTGGATGATGTATGATTGTATGCATAATGTTGTGGATGTATCTATTATGTATGCAATTGTGAATGGACTGTTTATGGCTTAGAGTGTGAGCATATGTCCATTGTGGATGATTGTTGATGTTGCATGACTAAGTGATTTAGCTTGCATATTGTGGCCTTTATGGTGGTAGCTAATTCCCATGGTGAGGAATTAGTGAGTGAGTTATTGTGGATTGTTGTTGATGTTTGCATGCTAGGTGATTAGCGTGCATATCATAGCCCTTGGGGTGGTAGCTAATTCCCATGGTGAGGAATTAGTGAGTGAGTCACTAGGTCTCAAATGAGTGGGACTAGTGAGCTTGGTAGCCGTATCTGGATTTGATCAGTGAGGTTGAACTATATGTTCACGAATAGTCGGTACCGCATGCATGGAGTCTCATTGCATAATGTATGTATTGTGTATAATATGAATGGATGTGTTCCAATATTATACGTGTGTTTTGATGTTTATGTTGAGCATGATTATGAGTATGAGTTGATGTTGCCGTTACTGAATGTGTGATATGATTAGGGTGATGAGATGTGTTCATTTACTTAGCATTACATGATATTTTATAATGCTTATTATATCGATTGAGGAACTCACCCTTACAACTATGTTTCAGGTAACGAGCAGTGACTGAGTAGAAGCTAGTGCTTGGAGTCTAGTGTAGTTCCTTAGTGGGTCATGCTCTGGTAGATGTAACATCGGGACGGGATGTTTTACCTTGTTTTATTTGATTGTGGTTGAACAGTTTACATGTAATGTGTTACATGTTTTGCATGTTGATTAGATTTCTATCCGCTGCGAATTATGCAAAGGTTTATTTTGATGAATAAATGAGCATGACGAGTTAATTTGGAACATGGTGTGAAGTGTCAAGTGTGACACCCTTAATTGCATATTTACTCTGATTTATGTTTGGTTGTTTTAATTAAATATTGGGGTATTTTAGAAGGGTGTTACACCTTATACTGGAAATCAACTAGAGGGATAACATATATGCAATCCTATCAAGTGACCAAAATCACTTAACTGGATGGGGTTCAAATGAAAGTGAAATGATTGACTGACCAAAGATGGATTTGGTCAATTCATTAGGGCATGTTATTAGGAAGTGAACATGTGAATGGTGTGGAGTTTCTAAAACTTAAGGGTAAAAATGTCAACTTGCAATGTGGATCAGTCAATAGGGATCAATTTCTAAAACCCTAAGTTGTAAATAAAATCAAAACCTAATTAAATTCTAATTGAATTATAATTAAATGCTAATTAAATGTACATTTATGGTTCATTTACATGATAAAAAAGAATTTAAAAATCTAACTAAACTAATTAAGTATTAATTTCTACAAAAATCAATTGCATGCCAAAATGTACAAAACAAATTAAATCATATCAAAAAAGCAAGTAGAAATCATTTGAAATAAAAAGAATGATAACGAAATAAAATATAAAAAACAAGATAGGCAGGGGGTATATTGGCAGGCTTAGGGTGTGTCATACCCTAAGTTTTAACCCTAAGATCCCACATACCATTTACATCCTTGCATACAAACAAGATCACATCTTGGTCCTCTCCCTCTCATCTTTGGGGCTTGCCTTTTTCAGGGATCATCAAACACCTCTTTGTTAGTGTTTTACCTTTCGTGTTCATTGTTTATCTAACTACTAATCAAAATATCAAAAATATGTTTTGTTTTTCTTTAAGTCTATTGTGCAAGGTAGGGTTTTTTCATCAGGAACATCAAGCACGACTCCTCAGGTAGGGTTTATTTTGATTCCTCTACAAAGTGTGGTCAAACATTGGTTCTCAAAAGGCTTATATCTCAAGCAATTTTAAATCTCATTTTGATTAAAAGCATCTCAAATTCTTGTGGCTTACTTCTCAAGAAAAGTCAAAGGTTCATGTGTTTATTTCCATGCCTTCTTCAATAAGTTACTCTAAAATTTGAGAAATATAATCAAGAGACATTAAAGTACATATTATTTTGAGTTCACATGAGCATCCATGTACCTTGAAATGCAAGAAAAGTTCAAGTGCACACATTTTATTCCAAGAGGTTTGACAAAAAAATCAATATTTGAAGTCCAAGTTCCAAAGATCACAACTCCTTCAATTCTCAATTTTTTTGAGTGATCCTTTTTTAATATGAATCTTCTTAATACCCTTTACAACTTATCTTTACATGAAAAGATACAATTATACTTGGAGGATCATCAAACGTTTGAAGGCATTATAGGTCACTTGTGGACTTAGTGAAATTTGACATATTTTCAAAGTGACTTTTTCTCAACTTTCAAGGTTTATAACTTCTTGAATTTTTGACATTTGAGGCTGATTATTTTTACATAATATCATTTGTGATGCACTCTATAAGTTTTCTTCAAGGACCAAAGTCAAATTATGCTTGAAAGTCTATGGAATTCATTGAGACATTACAAGTCATTTTTAGCCATTTGGTACTTAAAATTTTCTAAGTTACGTGACCAGTTTTTCGTGTCAACTTCAACATACCATAACTTTATGCTCAAGAATCCAAATTCAACCTTTCTTAGCATATTGTAATATTTGATATGATGTCAACACATTGCAAAAATAATGGGATCAAAAAGCCTCATAAGCAAGACGCCCCATTGAGTTGAACATGGTGACTTGAAACTGAAGAAATCACCATAGTCCGAATTTGAACTTCACTAATTCTCAATTCCAAGCCAAATTAGAATGTGTTTTGGACCTAAACATGTTTAATCAAGTCTCAAGAAGTTAATTGACCCTTGAAACGCATGATTTGGCTGAGTTTTGATGGATTGCAAGTCACACTTTCCACACATTCTGATCAAATTCGTTTTGGACGAATTAAGCTTGATTCCATGCGTATTTGGATCCAAACACATTCCCTTTAAATAGAGGAATCTATTGCATTCATTTACAAGCTTTTGAGAGCCAAGAAATCCCTGATCCACTCTGAAATTTTTCCAGAAAATTTAACTATCATGTTTTGAATCCAGCTTGTTTCAATCCAATTTCTTGATTCTATTAACACCTTCGATATTCTCTGAAGCTTTTGCAATAACTCCCAAGCTCTAATACCTCCTTAATCACTCTAAACAGATCGAGCTTTATCAACTTCTTATCACCATTTGGATAAAGTAGTTCTAAGCATCATTTGAACTTAAACAAGTTACCACAATGTAGTCATTCACTCTATGATGTTTTCCCCTAACTTATCTGGTGTTGATTGATCGTGTTCATCATTTAATTTTATTTCTTGTGGCTTACTTGCTTCTGAAACTTCTCTAAAATTACCCATGCTCAGTTTAGATAAATGAATTTGGAGCATGAGGTTGAGTTCGTGATGAGGAGGCGATCACATTGGTGGAGGTCTTGTGTTCTGAATTTAACAAATGATGAAACTCTGGTGAGGGACCATCGGGGAAGATGACCAAAGTTTATCTCAGGTCATCTGAGTTTGGAGACACGTTGGACATTTGAAATGTTTTGATTGGTCTAATTTAAATTAGATCACATGTTTTATTTTGGCTAATTTCCAACGTGTGTCCCAGCCTTGTGACTATTGGATCTGCCATGTCAATTAATGAAGTCATATCCAACGCTCTGTGTTTTTTTTTCTTTTTTTTTAAATTGCATTTTCTTTTAAAATTCATAGAAAATTCATTTTACATCCAAAAAATACCAAAATAATTTCTAAAATTCTCTTTTATTTTTCTTCATCTGATTTTTATTTTTCAATATTTTATTTTCTTGATTTTCTATTTTTCTTGAATTTTCTCTTTTCTATTTTGTTTTATTTGGTTTAAAAATACTTTTATGCATTTTAAAATTTTGAAAATTTTATTATATGCTTCTTAATTTATTTCCAACATTCCATAATTTTCTTGGCTATTTATTTGATGTTTTGAAGGACTTTATGAATTTTCTCTTTTATTTCCCTTTAAAAATTCATTTTAAAAATGTTTTTGATGTATTTTATTTTAGTTCATTGCATTTTATATTTGTTTGACCTTTGTTGACTTCTGTTGGCATTGGATCATGATTGTTTTGATCATAGGTCTCATCAAACTCAATGGATCTTGGATGTTGATGGGGGTGAAAACCCTAATCCACCAAAGTAGATGATTGATTTTGATGATGACTTGATCAAACTTTTGATCCAATTTGGGTGTGATCTCTCTTGTCCTCTTCTTCTTCGTCTCTTTCTCTTCTTCGTGATCTTGTTCACGAGAAAGGAAAATTGTAATTTTTTGAGAACACTTAACTATTCACCCACAAGTATGAAAATATGGACCTTTACATCACCCATGTGAAGGACTCCAACTTGGATAAAATCAACAAGTATGCCACTAGCTCTCATAAGTGAAAAGGAAGCAATATTTTCACACAATACCATGAGAAGTAGGAGACTTACAATCTCACTTATGAAAATGATTTACTTTTGGAACACATTTAGTGCTATGTTAAGCAATCGTAATTGGACTTATGTAAAAGTCACAACTATCTGAGGTTGATCAATAATAATGTTTGTGTTAATAAATGCTAGAGAAATGATATGCAAACCATTTTCCTAAAGTTATGCCACAAAAAATGAGAATTGCTCAAGCACAAAGGCTAGGAGAGTGGTCCATTACATCAATCCATACTTCATAGTACTTCGGACAAACTTATGCATCAATCCAAAGTACTATAAATGATCAATGACCAATTAAGAGGTAGATTTGAAATAATGAAAGTTCATCAAGCATAAATTCATCAAGAAGAAGATCTTAAAAAAATATAAATACTTTGACTGTAAACCTGTGTGCACACCATATGATCTAAGTGTGAAACTGTTTAAGAACACTGGTGAGAGTGTCAGACAAGCAGAATATATGAGCGTCATTGTCAATCTTAGGTATGTCACTGATTGTACTAGACTCGACATTGCATATGTTGTAGGACTATTATGCAGGTTTACGAGTAGACTGAGTAATTAGCAATGGAAAGCTATTGAACGAGTCATGAGGTGCCTTAAAAGGACCATGGATCTCGGCCTACATTATCATAAATTTCCTGCTATACTAAAAGGGTACAATGGTGCAGACTGGAACACCTTATCGGATGATTCCAAAGCTACTAGTGTCTATATATTTAGTATAGTTGGAGAAGTTGTATCTTGGAAATCAAAGAAACAGACTATCCTGGCTCAGTCCACAATGAAGTCTGAGATGATAGCACTAGCCACAACTAGTGAAGAAGCAAGTTGGTTAAAATGCTTGCTATATGAGATCCCCTTATGGGATAAACCTATTCCAATTGTGTTGATCCACTATGATAGTATCATAGTGTCACACCCCAATTTTGACCCTGAATCGTTGATTCAATACATTCATCATAGCTATTACATCTCTACATAGAATATCATGCATTCCATATCACATAGTGCCTAGAATATCAGTCGAAGTAATTTTTTCGGATCTATAGGTAAACCGGTTGAATTAATCGACAGATGTGCGTCAAATCAGTAGACGAAATTTTTTAAAATCAAGCTTCCAGACATCAGCTTTATTAATTTATGTTTCACGTAGTTTAATCTGGTATGCTCGATTTATTTTTCAGCTAATTTTTCTGTCACTTTTTGATCAGCTCGAGCCTGTTTAACCGGTCAAAATTTATTTCAAAATTAAAAGAAACGCTGTATTTTTTCAATAAGTTTATTTCACACTGATCATTTTGGTGCATTCATTTTAATTTTTCGAGCACTTTTGCGTCCGATTTTTTTTCCATTTTTGAGTCCGCATATTTTTATCTTTTTGTCAACATGTTCATAAAAAATAAATAGAATTAATAAAATAGTTATTTTGATTTTATCTTATTTTATTAAAAACATTTCATTTTTATTTAACAAAGTGGTTTTAGTTTCATTTTCATTTCAAATAAATATCTAAGGGTAAATTTGTCATTATTGAATATTTAAAAACCTAGATTCATGCTATATATATAGATACTCTCATTGGCCAACGAAAAAAAAACACCAGTGGTGCTGCCCTTCAAGATCTAATACTTCTTTTTTTCAATTTTTTTAGAAAAACCACAACCTTCGAACACTCAATCTCAGTAAACTTTTGAAAGAAAGCACATCAATAAAGAATTATTTCATGGTGATGTACCTCATATCTCTCTCATACCACATATTCTTCACTTACCATTACCACAAATAATAACCGACCTTCACAATAAAACTACATATCTCTCACTCTCATAAAACCAACATAAACTTCATACCAAATTTTCCTCTAAAATAACCTACACTCAACAAACCACAAAACTTCATTTCTCTTTCCATGTTGGTACTTTGATTTTTTGTTTTGTTTTATTTTTGTTGGATTAATATTTGTTTTTTGATATTTTGTTTGAAAAAAGTAAGAAATATATTATTACTTTGAATGTTTAATTTGACAATAAATAGAGTGAGAGAGCATGAGAGTGAGAGAACAAGTTTTGTTTTCTTTTCTTTTTGGCATGTTTTTTTTTCTTAAGTTGAAATGAACATGAAAGAGGGAGGAAAGATATTTGAAAAACATACTGCATTGCTTGTATTTATTATGTCTTTTATATATATATATATATATATATATATATATATATATATATATATATATATATATATATATATATATATATATATATATATATATATATATATATATATATATATATATATATATATATATATATATATATATATATATATATATATATATATATATATATATATATATATATCTTGTGATGTATTAATTTATGATTAGGTGATTAGGTGTATCACCTGTTGTTACTACTATTTATTTCTTAGTCTGTGGCTTGTTAGAAATTTTTATTTTGTGTACCATACATTGTTGTATATTTTTGTAATTAATTTTTCTTTAATTTCATTTTTACGGAGCTTCTTCTATGAGGGACGTTGCTCCATCAATATGTATTCTCATGTTTTATTTAATATTTTCTTTTCCTTTTCTTCCTTTTTTATTTCATATTTTTATTTATTTACTTATTTATTTTTAAAACTAGAGCTGGACTTCTATTAGAATCTTGGGCCTTTTATCTTACTAATTTATACACTGTATTAGTATACACCTTCTTGTAGTTAATGTTTTATTTTTATTTTCTTTTGTTTATTTAATTATTTATTTAATAATTAATGATTTTTTTAATTATTTGATTATAGCCTTATTTATTTATTTGCTTCTCTAATTACTAGAAGGTTTGTGTGGTTATTTTTCTAGTCGATTGCGTTCAGATTTAAGAGTTAAAATTTGATTTAACTTCCGAAAATCTTTCAAATGCATAGATTTTTGCTCGACTTCTTATAGATTGATTCTTACACGAATCCACTATAAGTTAGCTTAGTGCTAAATTCAGTTGTTTTCGATTTCGGTTGATTTTCGGTCCTGTGGCTTACTCTTGGGCCTTCTTACAATGAGTTTGGTTTATTTCGGTCCCGTGGCTTACTCTTGGGCCTTCTTACAATGAGCTCTTTTCTTTTTGCATGCTCGCATTCACTTGTCTGCATTTCCATTACCCTTAAGTCACTTCAAACCATTTTCATAACTAAATCTGAAGAAAAAGATTACCTGGATGAAATATCCAGTCGTAATCCCGAATATTAGGCCCAAGTTGTAAGAGCTTGTATGCCCTATTTATTCGTCTTCTCTTCAAAATATTTGTAAATATTCAAACATATTTTCCTCAATAAAATCTGAAGAAAAAGATTACTCTGGATGGAATATCCAATCGTAGTCCCGAATGCTAGGCCCAAGTTGTAAGAGCTTGTAAGTCATAAGTGTTCGTCTTCCCTCCAAAACACTTGTAAATATTCAAATCATTTTCTTAATAAAATTGGAAGAAAAAGATTACCTGGGTGAAATATCCAGACGTAGTCCCGAGTATTAGACCCAAGTTGTAAGAGCTTGCAAGTCATAAGTACTCGTCTTTCAAGCCCAAAAATACATCCAACCAATCAAACTCTTTTTCGTCGCCGTGCGATTAATCAAAAAACCCTTTTCATAAACGAAAGACATCTTGTCTTGAGATGATGCAAAGCAATGCTTCGGCCACAATTGTTGAGTTGAGATACGTGACGTTTTTCCGAATGTTGATTTGTAAATCCATTCGATGTGTGGTATACCTCCGCTCCTCATCTGTTTTGGGTAAAACAATGTTTTCGTCGATTAATACAACATAGCTTTCACTAAAATCGACCAACAAACAAACATTTTCTACCCAGAACTACGTAAGCCTTGATTTCTTTGTTGAGATACGTAGGAGCAGGATTTGTAAATCTTGTCAGGCCCACTAATAAAAAACTTAGGTTTAGTCCTTCGTCAAAAATCCAAAAACATTTTCCTCTCTTTTATTCTTTCTTTCCCGCCTAATAACTTGAAAAGCCTAACATTTCAAACTAACATTAACGCACACAACTAACCTAATGGTTCCCGTTGAGTATAACGGACGTGAGGGGTGTTAATACCTTCCCCTTGCGTAACCGACTCCCGAACACTGATTTGGTTGCAACGATCATAATCATTGTCATTTTGTCTTGGGTTTTATCGATATTTCCCCTTTCCTTTTTAAGAACAAATAAAGTTCGGTGGCGACTCTGTTCAGTCCATCACGCGAGCGTGCGATTGCGTCTCGCTAGGTCGTGTTCTCATTTTTCGAGGTGCGACACATAGCTATTGAAAAATTTGAGAACCGTTATTATGATGGTAAAATACGTCAAATAAGAAGAAATCACAACACCGTCAAAAACTGTATCTCTAAAGGAGTTGTAAGAGTGGATCTTGTACGCACTGATGAAAACCTAGTAGATCCTTTGAAGAAATGATTAGCTAGAGAAAAAGTCCATAATACATCCAAAAATATGGGACTAAAGCCTATAAATAAATGAGTTGTTCATGATGGTAACCCAACCTAGTGACTAGAGATCTCAAGAAATAAGTTCAACGGGTAATAATAAGTTATGAGTAATATGAGATGATCATGCAAGTGAAACATGAATCCTAGAGTAATAAGAGGATGATATCATAGAAGCTCTTAATCAGATCTATATCTGTATGAGGGAGTACCCTACGCTACAAGAGTACTCTTAATAAACTCACCGTTGTAATTGTGGAACTTGGGTCGATTCCTATGGAATTACAAGGCAAAATTCCTATAGCCTTCACTAAACTGGGATACACATGCAGGGTCATTAAATCACGGGCTACTAGAATACAAATTAAGAAAAGGTTGTGTGTGGGTCTGATGTCTAAGATAGAGTTCAAGACAATAGTGTCACACGTATTGAATCAGAATCCTACTGGCTATGCAAAGGTTCAAGTCGTAGACATCTTTGCTTATGCATAATCTTAGAAACCTTTGACGTTACTTCTAAAATCACCTTTTAAATTCAAGTGGGGGATAGTTGGAAATCTTGGAATGATGAAAACTTAAAGTGAGAATTGAAATGATTTATTAACTTTAAATGGACAATAAATAAACATAAGTAAAGACTAATATATAAGTGAATTTGAAAGGATACATTTTAGTCCCACATAGGAGAAACGTAGATATTAGTAGTGTATATATATTCCAACTTGACCAAATGGGTTAGGCGCTGAGGGATACCCAATTTTGTAAACGAGTAAGTACACAACACCAATCCATCTAAACATACGCGCACACATGTTTACTGTGGAAATTGGTAAACAACCGATGGTCCTCCCTAGGGCTTAAAACTAAGGGTTACTTGCAGGATCGACCAGTTGATCCTAAGACATGTGCTAGTGCAAGTGTGGCTTATTCAATTCGACAGAACAACTTTGTGAGGAACGACTCCTGACAAAGATCATGTGACAATGACACAATACTTTATGTATAATCAACATAAAGTTATGTTGTCAGGATCTTATCTCTCCAACTGCTCTAAACCATACTCTTTTCTCCCAACGTCTTTATGCTAGTTGAGTTTTTGCTCACTCTATTGTAAACAGATAAAGACCTTTAATGACTACCTGTACCTTTGGTAGTTTCAATCTTCAATGGATCTATTCTCAAAATATATTTACAAATGAAGATTGAAAACATTCAAATAGTTTGTTCTGACCAAGATGGTTGTGAGTTGAAGAATACGTGATTGTGTTCACAAAGATGTGAGACCAGTTCACAATATTGGGTGAGATAAACTGTGTTTATTCAGAAAACACAAACCTAAGAAACTCTCAATAAATAAAAAATATAACCACAAGGGTTAAGTGTGTGAGAGCAGAGCGAGAATTATCGAGGAAGATCATCGAAACAGAAAGGCACAACAACAAGAAAATATGTGCAAGGAGAAAAGAAGAATTATCACTTCATTCTCCCATACTTAGGAGCAAACAACACATATTCTGCTCAAGAGTGTAAGCCCATGTGTATCTGCTTATCCAAGAAACACTCAAATGAACACAAGGTTTGGTTAAGAGAATTTGAAAACTCTAGCCGTCATGCTCAAAGTAAAGTCCTAATTTGATTAATTAGGCAAAAAAAAGTCTTTTTCTGTGTGATTGGGAAAAAAATCCTCTACACGAGCTTAAGGTAGGAAAGTCATGAATGGGTTGTTTAGGCATTTAAGTCTCATGCTTGCGGGTAAAGCATGAAGTCTTGAGTTGGGTGCTTGAACATTAAAGTCGCATGCTTGCGGGCAAAGCATGAAGTCTTGAGTTGGGTGCTTGAGCATTGAAGTCTCATGCTTGTGGGTAGAGTAGGAAGTCTCGATCAGGGTAACTAAGTGGAAAGTCCTCAACACGAGCTTAAGGCAAGGAAGTCCTGAACAGGGTGTTTAGGCAAATAGGTCTTGATCAAGTGTGGTTGAGCAGGAAGTCTTGAGTTGTTGGCTTAAGCAATTGTAATAAGTTTAATTATAGTTAAAAATCTCTTGTGCTAAAAGGGGACTGGACTACTCTCGATTTAAGAGGAACCATGATATATTGTGCGTATATTTATTTACTTCTGCATTTATATTATGCAGTGCAAGCGAACTATAAAGTCAGACCCAATTCTGATTTAGCCTCTTACCTGTATCAGAATATGAACTTGAAACCTTAGGTTTTGAAATAGAGTTGAAGAAAAGGAAGTAAACTTCTCACTATTGATACTCACTTTGGTATCAGATTCTGAACGTGATTCATAATATGATGTTTAAAGAATCAGAAGTGAAAAGAGACTTTTTGGTTTACATAACTCAACCCCCCTTATTGTGTATTTTTTTCACCATCGATTGGTATTATACCCTAATTGTGCTTATTTCACTTAACAGTGAAACATAAAAGATCCAATGAGAAAAAGCTACTCAAGCATCGACTAAAATTTCCTTGAAGTTTCCTTTATTTGTTAAAATATGGAAACTACATAAGGAAAAGAAAGTTGAGTTAAAGGAGATTAAGAAACTTGTTTCTTCTCTAAGTCACTTGTTTCGTGAGTATGTAAGGATTTTTAATATTTAAAATTGACTAGTGGGACAAGTGTGCTTGTTGAAGAAATCAAGAAACCTTTTCTGCCTTGAGTCATTTTCCTTGTGAGTATGAAAGGATTTATTAACCATTAAGACTGACTCGTGGGGTAAATGTGCTTGCTGCAAGAATCAGGTTTAATCTTGATCTGCTTATTTAAAAGGAAGACTGGTCATATTTCCAGATTCTTAAAAGTCAGAAAAACCATAAGAAACTTTTGTTTGAGAAGATTCTAATGGGGATTCTGATAATAAGGAAATAACCTTAATTTTGCAAGAGACTTAAACAACTAACCAATAGGAATAATATACTATTTGGTAGAAGCTCTAACTTCAAAGGCTTTTATTTCAAGAACAGAGAAGTTGATCAGAAGATCTGCTACAATTGCAACTAGCTTGATCACTTCTGAAATGATTGTCCTAATCTCTAAAAGATAAATCATTTAAGGAAAGTCTTATGAAGGAAAGTTTTATAGCAAGTTCAAGAAAGGTCTTATGGAAACATGGGATGAACTTGATAATGAAGAAGATTCAAATTGAGAAGCTGAAAAAAATTAATCTTGCACTAATGGCTCTTACACTCTCTGATTCAGAGTCTGAGTCAGGTTCTGGATCTAAATCTGATGAAAAAGATATGATATACTCTAACCTATCTTTGTATGATCTTATTCATGATTTCATGAAACTTTGTCAAGATTAGGCAAGGTGCATTGAGGCTTTAAGAAATAACTTAAGTTTCTTAGAAGAAGAATTAAAATCTTCTAAAGAACAGTTGAGACATTGGAAATAAATCTAGTTGTTGCCTAGCATGATATAACTCTCAGAGACTTCTTAATAATAGATCCCAACATAACTCTTCTTTCACCCATGTTCCATGGAGTAAGAAAGAACAAAAGAGATGGTATGGGTTTCGTGAAATATGTGGTTTTCAAAACCTCGACATGAAAAAACCCTTTAGAATAATCCTCTTCAAGTCATGCTTATGACTTATTGATGTCTGATACTGAAGAGATCAAAGTTATGAACCCATTAGAGGCAATAATAGAGAACTTAAAGGTTTTGATAGAACAAGAGACCTCAAGGTCAAAAGTTTTGCAGAACTTAAAACCTGAGATCTCAAAGTTAGTGGTTTTGATGAAAACATACACCATGATCCAGAAGTAAAAAAGTCAATGGAATTCAACATCTAAGACTTCTGGATTCAAGCTTATAAAATGATCAGAAGCTAATGTCAAAGCTTATCCATGACATAATTTCTTTAAAAAGAAAGTCTGAAATAAGGCTAGACATTACTCTATGGCAAGGGCACTCATTGAGAAGAGGCATAAACTAACAAACACAAAAGAACTCATAAGATTATGGGTACCAAAATCTGAATTTGTGTTTGCATATATGCTTGTGTTAGTTCATCTATCCTAATGTCTGGACAACAAATGACTACATCCTTTCCAAGAGGAAAGCATAGTTTCTTATCCGAATTCTGAAAGAGGAAGGATAGTTAAATTTTGGAGAAAAACGGTAAAAGAGTACTATGGTCACTAGTGAATTTTTTACTCAAATACCCCATATTTTAAAAAAAAAACAAAATAACCCAGTTTTCAAACAAACTCTCAATCTACCCCAGTTTAAAAAAATACTTAAGGCATATGCTCCAGACCAATTGGCGCCTACCCTTGATTTTTAAGAGGGGGCGCCAATTGAATTGGCTACATCACATGGTGCTGCCAATCCAATTGGAGCCCATGTGTATAAAGTGAGGGGAGGCGTCAATTGGTCTAGCGCCTCAGTGTAATGTGCAATTTTTGTTTTATAAATAGAGGTGTTGTGTGATTCATTTTTTCACATCTCATTTCGTCATATTGCAAACATATTTGGTGTTCGTTGCCGCTATGGAAAGGTGATTTATTCGAGAGACAAGCCTCCAACATTGATGCTTTTCTATAACATCTGTAGTTTCGATCAACTGAAGAGGGAGTTGGTTCGTTGGTTAGATGGAAAAATACCAGAAGGGGAAAAAATTAGAAGTATTGAGAGACTTGATAGTAAATTTGGTTGGGTGCGAGTAAAAACTGATAAGGATGCTAGAGAAATGATGTTTGGACCATATGACATCAGTTTGATTGTTGTAATCAGTTAGAAATGTTATTTTTAAATAATATGGTTAAGTATTTTCATCTGTATTCGATGTTTGTTTTTTGTGTTGTTTATTTAGACTTGTTCTGTTTTAAGTGTGCTCATGTTATAGTGATGTTTGTTGTTAACCTTGTTGTAACAAAAAGTTAATGATATATAAAAATCCAAGGTTACAAAAATTGAAAGGAGGTACTAAATTATGATGCAAATGTTGTTCCTAGATTGGGACATTTGTTCTTATTGTGTCCGGGTTGACGACATATACTACATAATCTTATCATTTTATCAGTCGTATCCATTTATGTTCTAATACGTGTGCTGTTTAGCCGTCATTTTTTCTTTCTTCGCATCTCATCATTGTGCCAAACTATGTCACCTTCATATGGAGGCCAGTATTCTTCCATTGGTAGCACAGAGAAGCTTTTGTTATACATATTCAGGATGGTAATGACCTTGTAAACATCAGATAGATGATTGTAAGCGTCCTGACGAGTATGTGCGCATGTCACAATGACATGGGAGCAAGGAATACAAAATGCATGGAACTTTCCACAGTCACACCAACTTCTGTTTAGTTTGACAACATAGGATAAATTTGGCCCCCCCTCATTAGGGTCCATTATTTCGTGTACACTAAAATTTTGCCTATGACAGTCAAAGACTGTAACCACGTGTGTGCTAACTTTGATACTTTCCTCTTTCATCACTTTCATTCAACATTCACTGAATATTTGACCTAACATTAACACTACACTCCAACTTTCACCTCTGGTTGCGAAGGTAGATGTCAACCTAAAATAGGTTGTTCTGACCAATGCGGTTATTGGTAGATTTCTAATGCCTTTGAATATGTCGTTCATGCATTCCACAAGGTTTATTGTCATGTGGCCTCATCGACAACCTCTGTCAAATGCCTTTGTCCACTTCTCTACTAGTATGTTATCCACCACCTTCCTGCGTCTGCATTAGACAATCTAATTTCGTCACGATAATGTTGAAATGACGGCTGAGTTAGAGCCTACCATGCATTCACCACTTTTTTTAGGAAGGTTCGTGTCTTTGATTGCACGCATGAGGTTTTGTGCGACATGTCTAATGCAATAGACATGGGTAGAAGGATGATTATGCCATTCGTTATCATGGTTACTGTAAGCACTCTCAATGGCAACATATCTATCTGAAATCAAACAGAGATTGGCTTGTGGAGCAACATGTGTTATGAGATGTCGAAGGAAGAAACCCCAACCACTAGCGGTTTCACCTTCAACCAGCACAAAGGAAATGGGAAAGACATTATTGTTGTCGTCTTGTTCAACAACCATAAGCAAAGTACCCTTCTCGAATCAGTGCGTTTCACGGTGAAATCATTAGAGTTATTCATGTGAAATTTTTTGATAGCTCACACACATTCTTCTTTAGTGCGGAACATGTCTCCCACTTTTAACTCACCCTCTGATCATAGATACATGTTATAAAAAAAATTGTCGGATGTTTCATCGTCATGCAGTTCCATGTTTGTCATATGTTAAGGCGGATTATATACATGACTTGGAGGTAATGGCGTTGGATGATCGTCATCTTCAATGTTGTTGTTCAACATATGATCGACCTGTGTCTCGGTCTCTTCTTCTTCTTCATCAACGACGTCGACTTCTGCTTCTGCTTTTAGGTCGGCTTCATTTGGGTTTTCTGAATCAAATTCATTAGATTCAACTTGATTAGTTATCTGAGATTGTTGAGATGGTATACTTGGTTGAAGAGTAATATATAACTCAATAGAGTTGCAACCAGAATGTTTGTGACTAACAAACATATATCCAACATCTTCATCGTCCCGTACCTTTAGCAAGTAAAGTTTACATTGACAATTGGATTTTGATACATTATTTGTGACACAAGACCAGATCCTATACAGGATTCTATTTGTTTTTTAAAATGCAAGAAATTTGAAATTCTCTTTACCGTAAGTCGGATAGTATCGATATTTCAAAAACAAAACCCGCATATATCACACTCATATGTCTCACCGTTGCAGTGGGCATTGATAATATATTTGGGTGCAGATGATATTATAATATTTGGGTGCAGATGAATAGTAAAAAATTTGGTGCAAATGAATTAGTGTTGATTTTAGGATGACATGGTAAGACACTTAAATAGCCAGGTGACATGGCATGCATGCAAGCCCTAACGCCATTCCTATTGGCACTTGCATGCATTATTTGTACACGGGCTCCAGTCCATATGACGCCTTGTAGACCTCGAGATTCTGCATGCAGATAGCCATGCAGCCTGCAACCTATGTGAAGATCATGCATGCGTGCAAGCCTAAGGTCAGTTAGGTCATCCCGGTCAATAACACTAGTCTTTTTGTGTAAATGCGTATTAATATTAATATGAATTGGTATGATTTCGACTTTGTCTAAAATGTATAATATTTTTCAAAAAAAATTATGAAACACACACAGGTGACAGACCAATTGGTGCCTCCTTTAAAACTTAACACACAAACGCTAATTGGATTGGTAGCACTAGGTGCACTAGCCAATCCAATTGGCGCCTCCTCTCTAAGTTTAAGAGCAGACACCGATTCATCTGGTGCATCCTCTTCAAAATGGAGTATTTGGGGAAATAGTCTAAAAAGTGGGTTATTTTGGTTTTTTTAAATAGGGTTATTTGGGTAAAAAAATTCGTCACTAGTACTACTCTAAGACTGTGTTGAACGAGGACCAGGTTCAACAACAAGACTGTTTAAGACTGATTCATATCAGTAAGAACATTGTTGGAACCAAAAGATGTTCAACAGCAGCATCCAAGGTATGTCTAAACTCCTTTTTTTATTTAGACAACGTTTAGTTTATGTATCTATCTCCTTAATACATAACTATCCCAGATAATATGTCTGCATAAGAATTTTCATAACAAGTGGAAAATATTCTTTTGTATCCTTTTTCATATTCTTTGTTCAGAACCAAGTTTTGTGAGCTCAAAAGTTTTGATCTGGAAAATATTGTTATTCAAGTAGACTCTTTAATAAGTTGTTTTACTTGTTTTTACCCTTTGTCTTTTAAAGACTCAATTCTTATCTAAGAAATGGTTTCTGATCTCATTTGTAAAAGCTTGATTCTGAATTTGGAGTATCAAAGACTAATGCTAATTAGAAGTAGTTTCATCAAAGTCTTGAACATAATTTGATGACATGTAGCCTTTGAAAAGCATCAGACTCTAAGACTCAGAAAAATAATAAGGAATACCTATAACATTTTATAAAAATCCATGTATCTGAAAGTTATTATGCTAGCTGTGAAACTGTTTAGGCAAAATCTGTAGAGTTATAGTGCTTTACTCCTTGGATTCTCTAAGGCGTATCTCCCTTGTCATATCTTACTTTTTCTTTATACTTATTTATTTTTCTTGTTGGTTTTACAAAAGATTTTATGTATTTTGTCTTTTCAAAATCTAGTTGTCGTAAATCTTTTTACTCTCTTGGTTAAGTTCTTTTTTGTTCTATTTAAACTGATATTTCTCAGTCTAAGTTTCTCATTCTGATTTTATAACTTATCCTAACCTGGTTGACACGGTTGTGCAAGCTGAATATGGTTTTTCAATAGCTTCTTCTATCACCTTTGTCCTAACCTGAGATGACCTATAGCTCAAATCAAGTTAAGAGTATTATGTTATGTTTTCTCTTTGAATCTGAACTTCTTAAATCAGTTTTCAATAAAGGAATTAATTATGATTGAAAGGATGATATGCAATAATTAAAAGGGAAAAGGACTTCATTAAACTAAAGGAATGATTACGAAAAGATGTTTATAACATTAATCCTAATCATTCCTCTGTCTACAATCATAGAGAGAGTTTCTCCAATCTAAATTCAATTCCTCTTCATCATCTGAATTGAAATAAAACACTTCTTGGAACCTTCTCTTAGACTTCTCCTGCTAATCTTCCTCTGTGGCTTAAATACCTAAGGAAGAAAGATTGAAAGAATACCTTTAGAGGGTCTTATCTTCTGATGTGAAGTTACATTAGAGACTATATAAGCCTTTGAAACAATAGAGGCAGAAGATTGGCTATAATTTGTGTTCATATTAAAATAGATGTATGATTGAGTGAATGAGGATTTGTATTTTGGTTTGAACATGTGAGTTTATGATCAAATTTCTAAAGATCAAACACCTTATGGGTTTAAGTTTCTAATCTACAAAAATATATATGCTAAACACTAATTAAGCATGCCATACTGAATCATAATTACTCCTCGAAAACTGAAACGATAATGATTTACCATAAGAAGTAAAGAATTTCTTTCAGTCTCTTCAAAATAACTTTTAGTTGTTTTAAAAAGACGTCTCTTCTGAAAAATGTGTTAATTTTGTTTTTGTCTTCTTTTTTCAGATTTTTAAACTTGTTTTAAATCGTCTTCTATCTCTGGAAAGTTTTTAATCTTTTTATTTTGATATCAAGTTCGTCTTTAATTGTTTTTGGTATCAACTTCTTTCAAAATTCCGTGTTTTTAAACTATTTTATTTTCTCCCAGTTTTATGGTTATTCTCTTTCTTTCTTAAATATTTTTGATGATGACAAAGGGGGAGAAAATGCATAGAGTATTTAAGAAGAGAATAAAGCATCAGAACTTGAACAAAACAGTTTCTGCCAAAACAACTTCTGATTTATAAGCTTTATGTTTTTTTTTTGAAATTTATTTTATTGAGCTTAAATGAATAGTTTTAATCTAACAAAGACAAGGATTTAAGGAAAAATTTATAAACCCTATCTTAATAAACTGTCAGTATAAAGGAAGAGCTTACAAACCTCAACCTAAAGACCTGTCAAACTCAAGTGGAGCTTACAAACCTCAAACACTGATGTTAAACTTTGTTGATTAATATTATAGGATTAAATTAACATAGATAATAAGTTAAAAAGATCTTACAAACCTCCTCTTAATGGACTATAAGACTCAGGGGGAGCTTACAAACCTTACCTTAATGGACTGTCTAACTTAGGGGGAGCTAACAAACCCCAACCTCTGATGTTAGAGTGTGTTATTAAATCATTAACCATTGTTCTTAAATACATTTTTTTGTCATCTTAAAAAAATGGGAGATTGTTAGAATAAGATTCGTTCAAGCTCCTAAAAGATTTTGATGATAACAAAGTATTTAAAGAACAATAGGGTTTACTGATGGTTAGTCTAGTGTGCAGGATCAAAAGATATTAACCTTAATATAAATAAAATTAATAACTAAGAAGAACCATTAAAGGAAGCAAAGTTGTTATGGATCTAAAGGATCAGAACCAAACTTCCAGACTCTGATGAGTCTACTCAAGTCTTTCAGATGCTGAACCTAAGCTTACTTGATATACAAAGATCAACAAAGCTTTGAAGACTAGAATCGTTTGAAGCAAGTAATCACTATCACAAAGAATGACCCTGCAAATTCTGAACACGCTTAATCAACACTTTTGAAGGATTTTCTTTAAAGGAATTTGTCTACATCAAGTCATCAACTCTGCAAGTGTTTATCAAGATTAGTTTTGATCAAGACTTTGATGAAGACAAGCTCAAAACATGTAAACTCTAGACTATGAAGTCTTACTCCAACCAGGTTCTAAATACATACTTCAACTTCTGATTAAGCTTTAACTAATTCTATAAAAAGCCTCTGAATCAAGAAGTTATGTATAAGGATAACATCGACTTTGAACAAGCTTCAACAATCGTATACAAGAAGATTTCAAGTTTGAACTTATCCAAATAGGAGCACGTGATAACGATATAATACTTTATGTCTAATCAGCACACAATCATGTTGCTAGGATCTTATCTCTACAACTGCTATGAAATGTACTTTCTTCTCCCAACGTCTTTATGATAGCCGAGTTTTCGCTCACTCTATTGTACAACGGCTAAAGACCTTCAATGTCTACTTATACCTTTGGTAGTTTCAATCTTTAACGAATCTATTCTCATAATCTATTTATAGATGAAGATTAAAAACATTCAAATAAACTGTTATGACCAAGATGAATGTGAGTTGAAGAATACATGAATATGTTCACAAAGATGTGATACCATATCACATTGTTGGTTGTGTGTGTGTGTGTGTGTGTGTGTGTGTGTGTGTGTGTGTGTGTGTGTGTGAGAGAGAGAGAGAGAGAGAGAGAGAGAGAGAGAGAGAGAGAGAATGCTTTATTCAAAAAATACAGATCTAAGAAATACACACTAAATAGAAAATATAACCACAAAGGTTAAGTGTGTAAGAACAAAGCGAAAATGATCAAGGAAGATCATCAGAACAGAAAGGCACAACAATAATAAAATATGTGATAGGAGGGAAGAAAAAGGACCACTTCATTCTTCCACACTCAAGACCAAACAACTCACATTCTGCTCAAGAGTGTAAACCTATGTGTATCTGCTTATCCAAGAAGCACTCAAATAAACACAAAGTTAATGCCATGCTCTTTTGTTTAAGAGAGTCTGAAGACTCTAGCCGACGTGCTCAAAGTAAAGTCCTAATCTAATTAGTTAGGCAAATGAGTCTTTTTCCATGTGATTGTGCAAAACTTCTTAAAACTAGCTTAAGGTAGGAAAGTACTGAACATGTTGTTTAGGCATTGAAATCTCATGCTTGCGGGCAGAACGTGAAGTCTCGAGCTGGGTGGTTGAGCGTTGAAGTCTCATGCTTGCGGGCAGAGCAGGAAGTCTCGAGCTAGATGCTTAAGCATTGAAGTCTCATGCTTGTGGGTAAAGTAGGAAGTCCTGGCCAGGACGATTGAGCAGAAAGTTGTTAACATGAGCTTAAGGCAAGGAAGTCCTGAACAAGGTGTTTAGGCAAGGAAGCCTCGATCAAGTGTGCTTGAGCAGGAAGTCTTGAGCTGCTGGCTTAAATAATTGTAATCAATCTGATTATAATTAAAAGCTCTTGTGCTACAAGGGGACTTGACTACTCTCGGTTTGAGAGGGACCATGATATATTATGTATCTTTTTATTTACTTCTACATTTATATTCCGTTGTGCAAACGAACTCTGAAGGCAAACTCAGTTCTGATTCAGCCTCTTACTCATATCAGAATCTGAGCTTAAAACTTTAGGTTCTGAAACAGAGTTGAAGAAAAGGAAGTAAACTTCTCACTGCTGATACTCACTCTGGTATCAGACTCTGAACATGATTCATAATATGGTGTTCAAAGAATCAGAAGTGAAAAGAGATTTATATGCATGTGTCGCATCCGCGAAAAACAACCGGCGGGCTGAAACAAAACAACACAAAGCCGCCACCGTGCGTTATTTATCCTAAAAGAGGGAAAGGAAACGCTCGAAGTAAACCTGGGAAGAGCATGGTCTCGCGACCAAAGAGAATGGGATCGGGAGTCGGTTATGCGAAGGGAAGGTATTAGCACCCCTACGCATCCGTCGTACTCGACGGGATCCACGCTCTAAAAGAAAGAAAAGGTTGCTAAAACAAACACCACACACACACACTAAAAACAACACAGGTGGGAAAAGGGGGAAGAGGGCTCGCTAGGATATCGCATCCTATGCCTACGTATCTCGTTTGGAACGAGAATCAGAGCTGCCGTAGTTCGGCTCACGCACACCAAACAAGACACACACAAACACATGCAAACTTGGAACCCGAACGCCAATCGCTGGACTTACATCGGCTTCCGAACCAAACAAACACACTCAGGATACGGACAGCCAATCGCTGGGCTTACATCCATATCCTGACACACAAGAGGGAACAAGCAACAAGCTACTAAGGAGTCGGGAACTCGAGCCTAGCAACTGTCAAGCAAACACACACAAAAAGAAAAAAGGTGCCCGGAGAGACCTCGTGCGGTCTCCTGCCTACGTACCTCATCTGGTATGAGGATCAGGGCGACGTAGTTCCCCTGAACGGGAAAGAAATTCCAACCAGATACAAAGGGAGACACACTACTAGGGAGCTGGACTCGAGCCTAGGTATTATCATGCATCATTGCCCTATGTTATGGTTCTCTATCTACTTGCACAACAGCAAGCTAATCCTAACCAGGAAGAAGCAAAGCATGCAAGCATAAACAAAACAAATCAGACATTCACAAGTAGCACACACTATATCCAGTCAAGGTGGGCTCAAACAAAGGGTTAGACTGCCAAGGCAAGTCAGCTGTACAGGGTAGTGTTTAGCTCTTAACCCTGACATTGAGAGTCAGGGTGAAGCCAGATGAAAGGTGAGTGAAGATTAGACTTCACAGCTCTTATCCCTGGCCAGGGAGAGCTTCAGACAAAGGAGTGTGGGTTCAGAAAGTGGGAACCCTTCTACACTCATGACTCTGACTCAACTGTACTACTGTACAAGATCTTGGGTTAATGTCCCAATGCATCAACACAGTGGTGTGAGCAGAGGGACGACTCAACAAGAATAGCGGGAGATAGATTGCATATCCCTCTTATCCGCCAATTGCCTTAATCAAGGTCTTTTCCTGCTTGGGGACAAAGTTAAACAATCACAATCATCGCCTCTTAAGGAGGACTTCAGACAGTTGCCTGGCCAAGTAACAGGCCAGGTCTTCCAGACTACATGGAGACAAGAGAGTCTACCTCAATTGGTTTATACAACCAAGCAGCAACACAAAGCAAGTTCAAAGATGAACTGTTAGCGACCAAAGTACCTGAAATCAATCCAATTCAATCAGTATACCAATCACCAAGTCAAAACAAACAGCATAAGAATCAACAGACAATGTATAATCAGACAATGCAATGTGCAAAGCACAATCAACTCAAGTGAGCCAAGCACAAGCTCAAAGCAAGTGAGCCAAGCATCCTACAAAACACACAAGTTAGTTCATAACAATTAACCAAATTCAATCAACTTGAGTTAACATCCTCCTTAAAGCATTTGCATCTTATCCTGAAAAGCCAAACTCAAATATGAGAAACTAGACCACTAGGACAAGCCTAGGGTCAAAAGGAGATGAAAAATCCAAAACAGCAAGTGAAAATTATCCAAAACCACAATCAAACAATTTAGAAACAAATCCAATTGGTCCCCTGCTCATATCATTCATTATCATCATTTCATGAAAGAAAAGGCATCAAACATGCAATTTGCAACCTCAAAGGACCAAACAGAATGATCACTATCAAAACATTATCAAAACATTTCAATAAATTCCACAAAAATTCAAGTCTAAACAGAACACATTCAATGAATGGCATATCAAATTTCAGCTCATTTGGATCAAGGGAAGTAGGTTAATGAAAATCAAAAAGTTCAGACAATCTCAAGCAAGCCAACACAAGGCATCAAAACAAACATCAACTTCCATCAATCATAAAACAGTGACAAAACATGATAAATGAATGGGATCCAAGCCTAGATGACCTATAATGTGTCTAGAATTCACATGTCAAATTTCACATCCATCCAATTAATGACCAGAATTTCACAAAGCAAATACAAACATGTGTCACAAAAAATCAACAAATGACCAAACAGGGGGAAAATTCCAATCAAATAGGAAATGCCATCAATAAATCCAGAAAATTTCCCATGTATTCTTAACATCCATATGCACAATCATGCAAAATCTAAGCTCAATCAATGTCCACAAGCACATCAAATAAAATCATGAAGTTCACCAAGCATGGTGTGACACATATTGTCACACCTCTAATCAAAAATTCATATCTCATCAACCAGGGATCCAAAAATTGCAAACTATACATCAAAATCACCAGCAAATAGTCCAGAACAGGCATGCAAAATTTCATGAATTTCTATGGAAGCATCATCATTTTATGAATGATATGGTGAGCATGGTACATAAATGATACATTCAAGCAATCCCTAGGCAATTTATTTTTCCACACGTGCACAAAAATAATAAAAATCACCATAAAAAACTACACATCACAAGGAGAATAATGCAAAAAGTCTCATCAAATTTGGACAAGAAATGAATCACTTATGAATTTTTGAAGTTCATGGATCAAAAATGAAATGAAAAATGAAAAAGAAAATGAAATGATGAAATTTAAATGATGGAATGGCATTTTTGTAATTCTGAGAAACGAAGCCAAAACGCTGCCGTTTCATTTTAAACGTTGGCGCTATGCTATTGGTTCAAACGCGCGGTAAACACCAATTCAAACGCAGGCAAGGCGATTACCAGCTTCTCCAAACGCGTTTTTGAAGCATTCATCCACAGAAAATTCCAGAAAATCAACATGCAAAAATCTCAACCAAATTCATCGTGCCATACATCAATGTGTTCGTCTTTCAACCTAGATCATGGATATGGCAAGCATTTGACCTAACTCTAAACATGCTTCACAGATCGAGCAAAATAAGTTTCACATTAAAAGGTTCAAATCCAAATATCTCATTCAATTCAGCATGAAAATCAAAACCACAAGTTGCAACGTACTCTACAAACTTAGATCTACACAAGCCATATCATGATTTTTAGAATTATTGAGATCGAGTTCTGACCTTGTGGTAATGGCAGCTGTTGAATCCACGCGTTTTCACGTCCAAGAGTTGAAAACAGATGAGGCTCGATGCTTAGGAAGGTGATTGCAACAAGTAGTTTAGCTCCAGCATGCTCCAGATCCAAGAATTATGAAAATGCCATGGATGTGTGAGCTTTCAACAGTCCAAATTCTTCACTCTTTTGCCACGATTTTGTTGAAACAGTTCTTCACAAGCATTGGTAGGTGATGGATCCAACAAGAACTAGTGCAAAAGATGATGAATCTTGATGAAAATGATGAAAAAAGTTGGAAAAAGTTTGGAGAAAATTGGAGAGAAATGGAGAGAAATGGAGGGAAAGTTTGTTAGATCTTGAGAAATGAAATGTGATTATGATTTTCTGTTACAATTAACATCTTATACCAACTCCTTAATCCACTTGCTAATCCAAATTAACAAAATGAAGTGAAATTAGCAAAATGCATTTTCAAGTGAAATGGCCAATATGTCCTTTTGCAAATTAGGCAATGTAACAGTAGAAAATCAGTTCAAGCAAGTCCAAAATGATGTTTGTGATGTGTTGGAATAGGCTTTGTATGGAAATCACATGTATTTTTCAAATTGCCTATTTTTCCCACCAATTTCAAAATGAATCACTTGAAAAATGACATTTTGCCATGATGATTTTTGATGAAATGTAATGATGCATCATGAAAGTACATGTAAAATGTGGTTTGCTCAAAGAAAGATCACCCAATTTGGCCATTCCATGTGAAAGTTATGCCACTTTGAAAATCAACATTTTTGGAAAATGATTTGATCACAACTTGCCAACCACACATGAGAAATGAGTGTTCTTGGACTTTTTGGAAAGGTGAGAGCAAGATCTACAACTTTCATGTTGAACAAAATTTCATTTGAAGCATTTTTGGACACGTAATTTTGAGGAGAAAAACTTTCCATTTTTGGCAGTTTCCAATTACAGGTCACCTGCTATTTTTGGAAAGTTTCCATCTGACTTTATTTTCTTCATTCTTGATGTTTGAAATGCCAAATGAAACTTGTTCACACATGAAAGAAGTGTCTCCAACCCTCTCCCTCCTCCAAATCCATCAATCCAGGCACAGTTGACCACAGTTGACTTTTCTGACTGATAGATGAATTTGGCTATGCACTGATCCACTTGAGCCTCAATCTTCTGATGAAATGGCTCAATGATGAAATCCTAGCTTCCATAAGCTCAATACAATCATGAAATGATCCCCATATCCATTGTAGACCCCATCTCCTTGCCAAGCCCTGACTGGCCCAATGCAGATGATTCAACTGATTAGGGTTGACTAGTGGTCAAAACCCTAATCTCAAGATATCTGATCAATCTCTTGGTGATGAAAAAACCATGATGATGATGATGTACCATTTCAACCCAGAAGAAGCTCAATCTCCTTGAGGAATCATGAAACCCTAATTTGAACCACAGCCCCTAGATGGTTAGTGACCAGTCCATAAACCCTCAGCTTGAATCTCAACCTCTTATCCTCTGACCAAGACTTAGGAGGATGAATTGCTTGTTGTGGCCATATGATATGCAACATGCTAATGACTAATGACCTAAAGAAGTGATATGCAATGTGTTATGCTAGTCCCAAGAGAGGAGGGCAAATTTTGAGGTGTTACAGCTGCCCCTATTCAATCCACTGTGAACCTGTCGATATGAATAGCCTCGGCTTTCAGATGATCAGGATGAAGAGTGATTGAATACCAAGAACAGACGAACAATTTGCACTCCGATGGGAAATAATCAACAGCCTGTCAGAATCGGCAAAGAAACAACCTCGAAAGAAGAAACATCCGTCTGGTACGGAGAAAGTCGGCCTGAGTACCGAAACAACAACGTCGACCTGGATACCAAAATAAATGGTAACGCAGGGATAACCATGGCCTGAACACCACATATCCGCTGGGGATTATCATCTCTTTTTAATGCTTTTTCTTGGACCCCGAGATTTTCTTATTGCTCTTCCTTTTTTATTTTCTTGAACCCCGAAATTTTCTTTCGCGCAAATGATCCCGGATCACTGTATTTGAACCCCGACATCTTGTCTGCCAAAAATAATGAACCCCATTCTCCATTTGAACCCCAGTCGCCTGACGATAACTCGCGATCGCCATTGTGAACCCCGTTTTCCAGAAAATGCCTCAACATTTCCCTTTCTCCATTTGAACCCCGCTCTCCAGAAAATGCCTCAACATTTCCTTTTCTCCATTTAAACCCCGATCTCCAATTTCTTGTGATAATTCCGCTGGCAATGTCGGAAATAACACCAAACACCACTCTGATGGCGACATATCAGAGAGTATACCTTCACAAAAGGAAGGTAACATGTGCATCTCTTCCTCAGAAGACACCCATAACGACCTCCATTGGCCTCAACCAAAGTCTAAGATGACACATGAACAGAAGATAATCCTGCGGACCTCATCCCGGATATAATCTTCAACTCCAATCTCCATTTGAACCCCGCTCTCCAGAAAATGCCTCAACATTTCCCTTTCTCCATTTGAACCCCGATCTCCAGAAAATGCCTCAACATTTCCCTTTCTCCGTTTGAACCCCGATTGTCGCGCTGATCGCGTAACATTCCCATCTCTGTCCGACGGAAAAGTTTCCTCCAGTATCGCACTACTGGGGAAGTACTGTTGATAAAAAACGGTGCCAAACTCCTCGGAGCAACACCTTCACCCTCAGGCAACCACTTCTCAAACAGTAACCACGGTTTGAGACTAGCTTATGCTTGCAATATGATGCATGATTGATTTTTCTGCGTAATGCTCCATAATTATGGAAATGCTACGCGATTCTTTATGCAATATGCTATGCTATTTACATGATGCATGTATAAAAATCATCCCCCTCAAGGGACTCTTCTGGGGAGCTCGAGACACTCTGCTGAGGAACTCGCCACCACTCCAATTTCCGCCCTGCTGGGGAATATCGCTGCTGCTGGGAAAAGGCAACCCTTGCTGGGAAAAACCTCCTTTGCACCCGATCCGCTTGGGGAATTGCTGGGGAAATATCCACCAATGCACTCTGTGGGGATACAAAAGTCTTTGACTTGCTGGGGATATCAATCCCGACTCTGCTTGAGACACCACCACACACAGATACTTCCGCTGGGAAAACTGCAACCTCCAGACCTGGCGACTGGGGAAGCATCGATCTGCAACCTGCTGGGGATAACCATCCTGACCCTGCTAGGGAAGCCATAGACCTTGAATCTGCTGGGGAATTAGTCATTCCGACTCTGCTTGGGAAGTTGAATGAAATTCTGGTACTGAACACCCTTCGACTTGTCGAACCATGGCATCCACCATCCAACTCCACTGTCAGCTTTCCAATTTTGAGAACTCCCAGACTCGTCTGGACTTTTCTGCTCCATCATCTTGTATTCCAAACCGCTCCGTACTCGACGGAGAACGAACTCCTGGAATTTACACAGACTTTTCAATCTTCAGACTTTGAAGAGTCTTCTTGATTAATTTCCAAGGATCGTCGTACGTCTCGCCGTCATTTCACCGTTCTTCTATTCGTTCGTCCCTGATCGGACTCCGTGGGGATTATTTTGTCAAAAGCTTCCACGTCACAACCTGCAAGTGAGTGAAAAATATCTAACAGCACCTGCAAAAGAGATCGTTAGATAAAACCGTGCCCCAGGCGTGTCAAGATTTCAACACTTGGGTCACTCAACCTTCCGAATAAGATTTCAAGCTTTCAATCTTATAAACATGCATTGGAAGGGACCTGTATGTCTTAAAAATGCAAGATTCTTTATCAAAATAATCAGATGTTTTTGCAATCAAAGCGGTAATGAAAAACAAAAACAAAATTATTTGACTGAATATGCATTTTATTGATTGGAAAAGTGCGGCTCAAATTGAGCAATACAAAGGAAGCAATTCCTGAAAAGAGGTAATTGCGCACAAAAGGAAAAATCTATCCTAATGGCAATATGAAACCCGTGATCTCATCGAGTTCCAACTCGGTTACACCCCATATGTCCTCAGACTCTCCGTGCTTTCTGCCTTCTGAATAAGACGTTTCTGATTGATCCCTACCGGGGATTATCCATGATGCCTTAACCAAAGCGCAAACGATCATGCTAGACGCAGTTGTTCGTTTCAATCCCTCTTTTGCCTGGACCGCCCTTTCGGGTTTTCAGTCCACCGGGATACCCTTTTTTGCCCAAGCCGCCTTTCCAGGTTTTCGACTTGCCGGGTGTACAGTTTTTCCTTTTATCCCTAATTTTTGCCCGAACCCTCTTTCTGTTTTTGGTTCGCCGGGATGCCCATTTTTGCCTGGACTATTTTATTCTTTTCGTCCAGCGGGTCTCTTTATACGAAGCATTTTTTAACTGTGTCCGCATTCACAGGGGATGGAAAATCTTCGCCATCCATGGTCGTTAACAACAAGGCTCCGCCAGAGAAAACTTTCTTGACCACGAATGGACCTTCATAATTGGGTGTCCATTTGCCCCTTCGATCGTTTTGAAAAGGAAGGATCCTTTTCAGCACCATATCACCTACGTGATACACCCGAGGTCGTACCTTTCTGTCAAAAGCACGTTTCATCCTCTGCTGGTACAACTGCCCATGACAGATGGTTGTTAGCCTCTTTTCCTCAATCAAGCTTAACTCTTCGTACCGGGTCCTTACCCATTTAGCCTCTTGCAATTTCACGTCCATCAGGACTCTCAAAGAGGGAATCTGAACCTCAACCGGTAACACATCTTCCATTCCATATACCAATGAGAAAGGCGTTGCCCTAGTAGATGTGCGCACCGACGTTCGATACCCATGCAATGCAAACGGCAACATCTCATGCCAGTCTTTATAGGTTACCACCATTTTCTGCACAATCTTCTTAATATTCTTATTGGCTCCCTCAACCGCCCCATTCATCTTCGGACGATAGGGAGAAGAATTGTGATGCTCAATCTTGAATTCCCGGCACAATTCTGCCATCATCTTATTATTCAAATTAGAACCATTATCAGTAATGATTCTCTCGGGAACCCCATATCGGCAAATAATGTCTCTCTTGAGAAACCTGACAACGACCTGCTTCGTCACGTTCGTATAAGAGGCTGCTTCTACCCACTTGGTGAAGTAATTAATAGCCACTAAGATGAACTGATGCCCATTCGAAGCCGTAGGCTCAATCTTTCCGATCATATCAATGCCCCACATAGCAAACGGCCATGGAGACGACATTAAACTCAACGGGTTAGGAGGTACGTGCACCTTGTCAACATAAATCTGGCATTTATGACACTTCCGCACGAAATTGAAACATTGGGCCTCCGTTGTCATCCAATAATAACCTGCCCTCAGCAGCTTCTTCACCATTGCATTCCCACTGGCATGGGTACCGAACGATCCTTCATGAACCTCTTTCATCAATTGGCTTGCTTCTCTATCATCGACACATCTGAGCAAGACCCAATCAAAATTCCTCTTGTACAAAACCCCATCCTTATTCAAATAGAACACCATGGCCAACCTCCGCAGAGTCTTTCGGTCCTTCTTCGATGCTCCCTCAGGATATTCTTGAGTCTCCAGATAGCGCTTGATATCATAATACCACGGCTTCTCATCATCAGACGCTGTATCAATAGCAAACACATAAGCCGGTCTATCCAGACGACCTACTTCAACACTGGGGAACTGATTCCACCATTGCACCTTAATCAAGGCAGCCAGAGTAGCCAAGGCATCTGCCAAAGGGTTCTCCTCTCTAGGCACATGATGCATCTTCACCTTGGTGAAAAACGTCAACAATCTCCTCGTATAATCCCGATATGGAACTAAATGAGATTGATGCGTATACCATTTTCCGTTAACTTGATTTACCACCAGAGCTGAATCTCCATATATGACAAGGTTCTTGATCCTCAAATCAATCGCCTCTTTAATCCCCAATATGCAAGCTTCGTATTCAGCCACGTTGTTGGTGCACTCAAATGTTAGTCGGGCAGCAAAAGGAATGTGGGATCCTTTCGGCGTAACTAAAACAGCACCAACACCGCTTCCATTCACATTAACGGCCCCATCAAACATCAGAATCCATTCGGATTCAGGGTCAGGCCCCTCCTCCGGGATCGGTTCCTCACAATCTTTCGATTTGAGAAACATGATGTCCTCATCAGGGAATTCAAACTTCATCGGTTGATAATCATCAATAGGTTGCTGAGCGAGGTAATCAGACAATACACTCCCCTTGATTGCTTTCTGAGAAGTATATTGTATATCATATTCAGTCAAAATCATTTGCCACCTCGCGACCCGTCCGGTCAATGCTGGCTTTTCAAAAATGTACTTGATTGGATCCATCTTGGAAATCAATAAAGTGGTATGAACCAGCATGTACTGCCTTAGTCGGCGAGCAGCCCAGACCAAAGCACAACAAGTTTTCTCGAGCAGTGAATATCTTGTTTCACAGTGGGTAAACTTTTTGCTAAGGTAGTATATGGCATGCTCTTTTCGACCAGACTCGTCATGCTGCCCCAATACACACCCCATAGACCCCTCGAGGACTGTCAGGTACAGAATTAACGGTCTTCCCTCCACAGGAGGCATGAGAATCGGAGGCTCCTGCAAATATTCTTTTATTTTTTCAAATGCCGCTTGGCAATCATTATTCCACCTGACCGTTTGATCTTTTCTCAACAACTTGAATATTGGTTCACACGTGGCTGTTAGATGAGATATGAACCGTGAAATGTAGTTCAATCTACCTAAGAAACCACGAACCTCCTTCTCTGTTCTCGGTTCAGGCATTTCTCTTATTGCTTTTACTTTTGCAGGATCAACCTCGATTCCTTTCTCACTTACAATGAACCCCAGCAATTTACCGGACCGCACTCCGAAAGTGCACTTGTTCGGATTCAACCTCAGTCTGAACTGTCTCAGTCGGTCGAACAACTTGGCCAGATCTACCAACTGCCCCTCTTCTGTCTGGGACTTTGCTATCATGTCATCAACATAGCATTCAATTTCATGATGAATCATATCATGAAACAAAGTCACCATGGCCCTCTGATAAGTAGCACCGGCGTTCTTGAGACCGAATGGCATCACCTTGTAACAAAAGGTGCCCCACGGTGTAATGAACGTTGTTTTCTCCATATCATCTGGCGACATTTTGATTTGATTATAGCCAGAAAAGCCATCCATGAAGGAAAACACCGAGAATTGAGCTGTATTATCTACCAACACGTCAATGTGTGGTAATGGAAAATCATCTTTCGGACTAGCTCTGTTCAGATCTCGGTAGTCCACACACATTCTTACCTTCCCATCTTTCTTCGGGACTGGCACAATGTTCGCGACCCATGGCGGATAATTAGTGACAACAAGGAAACCAGCATCCCACTGCTTCTGCACTTCCTCTTTGATTTTCATCGCCATGTCAGGTCGAGTTCTGCGCAACTTCTGTTCCACTGGAGGACAATCTGCTCTCAACGGTAGCTTGTGCATAATGATATCGGTATCCAACCCTGGCATATCTTGATAAGACCAGGCAAAGATGTCGACATACTCTTTCAACAATGCTACCATTCTGCTCTTGACACTTCCCTCCAAAGCAGCCCCGATTTTCACCTCTTTCTTGACCTCGTCGGTACCCAGATTCACAACCTCAATCTGCTCTTCATGCGGCTGAATCACCTTCTCCTCTTGTTTTAACAACCTGGCTAATTCCCCTGGCAGTTCACAATTTTCTTCGTCTTCTTCTTCAGCTTGATAGACCGGATTGTCGAAGTCATATGAGGATGTAACAGGATTGTTATCAATGAGATCCGGAGAATGATCGCATCTGCATGAATGTTGATTCATGCATTGCTTTAGAACCGGAACGAGTCAAAACAAAAAGAAAAATGAAAACATTGCCATTTTTATTTTGTTCATTTTTAAACTGCAAAAATAAATGAAAAACAGGGAACACCGCTTTTAACTGAAAAACATCCTTTTATTCATGATGCAAATTTGCAAATTTAAACATGAGGTGACCCTTACAATGAACCATTACGTGTCGGGCAACACGTATGGCTTTCATGCATATAAAATCAAAACAGGAAAAATATTACTCTTCCAGTAGAGTGACCCGGATGATCTTTTCAGCCTTCCAGTTCTGGATTCCCATCCCTGGTGCGCACGGCTTTATCCATCGGTCAATGTCACAGTCACTATCAGCTTCATCACTCATCATGCAGATGTGATCCGGATCCAGCATTCTGGCACTAGTGAAGGTGGCTGACGTGCGTCGTCCTCTGCCTTGTCCTGAACCTCGGCCCGGCTGGTACCCCACTCCGAAGCGGTCCTTCTTTGCAAAGATATCCATCATCCTGCCCCAACCAGGAGCCTCTCCATTCTTCACCACCTCGGCGGCCTGTTTGTACGAAGCAATGAACGGTTTCTCTTCTTCCTTTGCAAACAGAGCATTCTCCACCTTAACGGTTTCGAAAGCTTGACTCGGCGTCTCCCATATCTCGCCGTCCATTTCAACGTATTTGAATGAGGACAGGTGGCCGACAAAGATATCCTCCTCTCCGCAGACGGTGACAACCTGTCCTTCCCAGATATATTTCAGCTTTTGATGCAAAGTCGAGGTCACTGCCCCAGCAGCATGAATCCATGGACGACCCAACAGGCAACTGTATGCCGACTGAATATCCATGACATAGAAAGTCGACTTAAACAACTCCGGGCCTATCTTCACCGGAAGCTCAACTTCTCCAAATACGGCCCGCTTTGACCCATCAAATGCCCGCACTATCAGATCAGTGGGTGTCAAAATCAGCCCGTCATAATTCAGCTTAGCCAGAGCTTTCTTCGGCAACACATTCAATGAGGAGCCGGTATCAACCAGCACATGCGAAAGCACAACTCCTTTGCATTCCATTGCTATGTGTAACGCCCGGTTGTGATTTCTCCCATCTACAGTCAGGTCCATGTCAGTAAAGCCCAACCCATGGCTGGCATGCACATTAGACACGACCGTCTCCAACTGGTTTATGGTTATCTCTTGGGGAACATAGGCTTTCTTCAAGATTTTCAATAGAGCCTCTCTATGCCCCTCCGAGCTTAACAGCAAAGATAGAATCGAGATTTCGGAGGGAGTCTGCTGCAGATGGTCCACCAACTTGTACTCAGACTTCTTGATGATCCTTAAGAATTCCTATGCATCATCATCAAGCTTCTCTTCCGACCCAACCGGCGCCGGTGTCACGTCAGGAGTACCATTATTCACCATTGCTTTCCCTTTTGCCCTGGCTAAAGCCTCGACCTTTTCTTTTTTCTCTTTTTCTCCTTCTCCTCCCCTCAAGGCATCAGGAGCAAACAGTCTGCCACTGCGAGTGAAACCGCTGGGACCGACATTATCCACCTTTGAAACGGTGGTTTCATCCGCAGTCTGATCTTCCACTCTCTCACCATTACAGTACACTTCTCCCCCATAATGCCATGGCACGGCATCATCTTTGTCATACAGAATTGGTCCAGGTACCGTGATGGTAACTGGAGCCGCCTCAGCAAGAGTAGACAAATCCACCGGATCAAAATAAATTATTATGGTGGAGACCTCTTCTTTTCCCATATCAGCCCTCTCAATCAGAATACTCCCATTGTCCATCAAACCCTGGACAGTCCTCCTCAATAATTCACACCGATTCTGAACAACAATGCACTCAACACAATCATCACCACAGCCCGGATGAACCCCATTTAACAACAACTGCCGTTTAACCTCAGCCAACGGAGTCTTCAACTGATTAACAAACAACAAACCAATCCGGCCCTCCTCAGAGATAACATTCACCCCCCTTTGACCATGTGCGGGCATGGGATTAGCATTGACGTTGGGAGATGGTGTGAAGTTGATTGCTTTCGAATCCACCAGGTCTTGAACTGTGTGCTTAAAAGCTTTGCAGTTCTCTATATTGTGTCCGGGCGCACCTGAGTGAAATTCGCATTTTGCATTCTCATCATAATTGGCTGGCCTTTGATCAGGTCTCAAAGGTGCCAGAGTCCTTAACTGTACGAACCCCAAGTCTATCAACTTTTTAAACATAAAAGAATAAGTCACAGGCGGCCTGTCAAACTGCCTATCATTCATTCTTCCCCGCACCTGATAACCAGCCCTCTGAGGCCTCTGCTGAAACGGTTGTCTTGGTTGTTGTTGTTGTTGCTGATTATCAGCAGGAATAGTTACCGCAGCAGTGTGCTGAAAGTAACGATCCCTACTGGGTCCTCTCTGAGCGTAGACCGCGCTGGTATCACCCTCTTTCTTTCTCTGGCCATTACTGAAGGGCTTCTTCGACCCAGACGACGAAGCATTGCCACCCTGAATCTTTCCGAGCTTCAGCCAGCTCTCTATTCTCTCCCCTGCTACAACAATATCTGAAAAGTTCGTCACCGGAAAACCAACCATCCTCTCGGCGAACGCCCCCTGCAGGGTACCCATGAAGAGATCAAACATCTCTCTGTCAACTAGTGGAGGTTGCACTCTGGCAGCCAACTCCCTCCACCTTTGAGCGTATTCTTTAAACCCCTCGTTATTCTTTTGAGACATACCCTGTAGCTGGGTACGACTCGGGGCCATATCAGCATTGAACTGATACTATTTAAAGAATGCGTCCCCCAGATCCTGCTAGTTCTTGATATCTGAGGACTTGAGCTTGGTGTACCACTCCAGTGAGCCTCCGGACAGGCTGTCCTGGAAGAAATACATCCACAACTTTTGGTCCACGGTGTAAGCTGAGATCTTACGGACAAACGCCTGCAGATGAGTCTCGGGGCAGGAACTCCCATTATACCTATCAAATGGGCGCTTTAAATTTCTGCGGGATCACAATCCCCTCTACCAACCCCCATATTTGACATGTTGACCACCCCAGGAGTGGCATAGCTCTCCAAAGCTCGGATCTTTTCAGCCAGCAGCTAAATCTCTTTGTTACGTGGTGGGGCACCGTATTGACCGAACGGTTCGTTGTGCATCGAGAACTGATCAGCCTCTCTGTCTTCCTCTCTGTCGTCATCAACCCCGAAGAAAGGCGGGAATAGACTGTCCTTCAGATTCTGACCAGGTTGACCCCCAGCAGCACCAAAACCTCCAGCGTTATTCACTATACCCATGGTTGTTCTCTTGCCACCGTCTCGAGAACCACCCAGCCCCTGGTTGGAGACACCATCCAGGTTCACACCACTATTAGCCGCTGAAGCCCGCTCGAGCTTCTCAACTTTGTCAGCTAGAGCTTTCTGACCAATTGCAAAACCTTGCATGATGTTGATTAGCTCGGTCATCTTGTCTTTCAACTCGAGGATATCTGAATTCGGGAGATCCATTAGTCTGGGAGTATTGCGTCGCGTGAAGTATCTGTGCGGGCGTGTTGAGTGCAAAGGTACAACTCTACGAGCACGAGCAATGATTCCTGAAACAATCAAGCACGTTAGAACTGATACCTGCAAAATAAAAACACGAGTTATTATGATCATGCATGAATGCAGTATTTATCCATATGAGGAACACTTTGTCTCTCGATCCTGGCTTCATCGAGATAGATAATAACCCGACAGCAATATTCTGATATTCGTCATTCGGTTTCATCATACAGATCAGAGATATATGATTTAGCAAAATACCGCCCAACCATGTGTGTGTTGTGTGAGTGCATACGGTAAAGCAAATAAAGCTTGAAAATCGATCACTGAATGAAAATAATCATCACATAGCAAAATGCACAATAAGTGCCAAAGTCATACATCACAACTGATACAAATCAGATACAATTCTCCAGAATCAGGAAAGAAAATACAAGCAAATGAATTCCGTCAACAAGCCTGACGGTAATCCACACAAATGATAAAGCTAGCCTGATGAGGGTCCCACAGAAGGCCCTATATCATCAACCATCTTCGCGAACTCTGCGGCGAACCTGAGCTCGGTGTTCTCCTGCTGTAATCTCCCCACCTCTTTCTGCTGAATCTTCATTTGCCTGAAGTAATGATCTCTCTCAGCAATGTAATGATCTCTCTCGGCGATGATCTTTGCTTTCTCCACTTCCCACTCTGCAGCAAGGACTCTGTTTCTGGCATCTCTCTGATCTCTCACGAGGATTTGCCTCCTCTTCTCATCTTCAATGACCTTTGAAGCTCTAGCCAATCTCTCTTTGGTGATGTCGTGCTCCTTTGTTGAAGATGCCAAAGCCTGACTGACCTTCCCATAGTAGGCAGTATCCATCTCAAAGCGCTTTGCTTCCAAGGCATGTCGCTTGTCTCGATCTTCCATCTTCACTCTGATCTCCTGGTTAGCCATCTGAACCCGAGCGACACTCATCTCCAATTCCGTTTTCTCCGCAAGCAACTGATCTCTCTCCCGCTTCATCTCCAGGAACTCTTCCATACTAACAGAAGAAGGAGATTCCTCAATCAACGGATACCAAGGATCAACCATAGGAAACGGTAGACAGGTAAGCTCCACTCTCTTACTGAGCCAGTCATCAAACGGAGGAAAAGACCTGTTATTAGCTCTGCCCCAAGAAAACTTGCCTTTCCTTTGAATACTGCGCCATGCATCAGATACCTGCTTCAACCTGGCCTGATTGCCCTCAACCGGGAAGTACAAAGTTTCCTGAACCTCACTCTTGAACGGAGGAAGCTCCATAGCGAATCCCATTTGTCTCTTAAGAAGTGTAGGGTTATAATTAATGCAACCCTGAACTCCTATAAGCGGCACATTGGGAAAACCCCCACAACTGCAGATGAAATCTTGTCCAACCCCACTACTATGAGTCCAAGCTATGTCTTTGGCCCGCAAACCCATCAGCTTAATCGCCCAATTAACAGTCTGGTCAAGAAGAACAAAAGCGCCCTTGGATGGCAAATATCCCATAAACCACTTGTATAGCAGCTGAGTGCAACATCGAATCAATCCCCCACGCCTCTTCTCGTTCCGATTGTGGACCGAGTAATAGACATCTCCGATCAAGGTAGGAATAGGGTTCCTCTGAACAAACAAACGGATGGCATTAATATCTACGAAGCTCTTCTGATTAGGAAACAAAATAATCCCATAAATGCCCGCAGCAATCAAAGCACAGACAGCTTCCCAGTTACCCAACTCAGCCTGCTCCTTAGCCTTAGCTTCTAGGAAACTCAAATGAAAACCAGGAAACTTCCCCTTCTCTTTCAGACTCCTCTTAACCATCTCCGGACTCAAATAAAGAGCACGGGAAATCCCTCTAATATCAGGCTCTTCCTTAGTAGCATAGAAAGGAACCTGATTTCTGATCTGAATGCCCAAAATATAAGCATAATCCTCCATCAGAGGCCCCAATAAGTAATCTGGGAAGACAAAACACCTCAGACCAGGATCATAGAACTGGAGGAGAGTATGAATGGCGCTCCTGTCTCTATCAGTGAGTCTGAAAACCATCTTCAGAATACCACTGTATGCCTTACGAAACATCCCCACATGGTCGGGTGTAATCAAAGCTATCATATCCTTCAGCACACTGATCTTTGGGTCAAAGAAGCTATAGGCAACGTCGTGCTTTAAACCGGGCCTCCTCATGTCTAAGAAGTCTCTCAACCAGGATCTCGATCAAAAATGTCCCTGCATATGGATAAACATGTGTTAGATGCAGATAAATGCAATGTTAATGATGCTGATGAATGAATGCAATGCATTATGCCATCCTCCGAGTCATCTGGTCATCTATTGCTTTGAGTCACGGCCCTGATCCCTGAACTGATCACAACCATCTGAAGGAGTATGTAACCACAAATCCAACTCAAGGGTTCCGAAATAAACGGAAGATACATCACCATCATCATCAAACAATCTCTGAACAGATACCCACAATCCTCTGAATCGGCCCGGGGAATCCTGAAATAAACGGATCCCCACTGATAAATAACACGGACAGCGCTCCGGCATCTCAGAAATAAAGGGCCATAAATCCGACTTATAAATAGGACTCTGATCAACGGAACCAATAGTCACCATCAAAGTCACCATCAGAACAACGCATCTGTAAGAATCACCCTCCCCTCACAGGTAAATTCTAATCAGGTCATCCTAAGGCGGATAATAGTCTCGACAATCGGGCAGAGATACTCAATGGGTTTGCCCTTTCGGGTGTGCCATTGTAGCTCTCCTGAGATCGTCTAAACCAAAGATCCGAGAAATGATCGGTCACCGAAGTCAATAGCCCAAAAGAGGTAACCCAACCAAAGTGGAAAACCCCACTGAGGAAGAGCACTCTCAGATGAACCTCGTCCGACTTGTGGTATGTCTCGTCGCAACAGCATGCCCAACCGGCATGTGAGGAACGTGAGACCACACTAATCCTAGGTGTATACTCGGGCCTGGGTTTTAGCCTCACTCAGAACACCCACCCCAAAACAACGGAACCACCTGCATAGAGGACGGCAACATGATAGTATGATGCATGCAAGTATTTATGCAAATATATACACAGTCAGAATAATAAATGCAATAAATAAGGCGGCACAAGCAACCTAAACTATCCTAGAGCGCTAGGAGAGACTCGCTTAGGGAAGATAGACCAGCACAGGTCAACATCAGCAATTCCCCAGCAGAGTCGCCAGCTGTCGCATTCGCGAAAAACAACCGGCGGGCTGAAACAAAACAACACAGAGCCGCCACCGTGCGTTATTTATCCCAAAAGAGAGAAAGGAAACGCTCAAAGTAAACCTGGGAAGAGCATGGTCTCGCGACCAAAGAGAATGGGATCGGGAGTCGGTTATGCGAAGGGAAGGTATTAGCACCCCTACGCATCCGTCGTACTCGACGGGATCCACGCTCTAAAAGAAAGAAAAGGTTGCTAAAACAAACACCACACACACACACACTAAAAACAACACAGGTGGGAAAAGGGGGAAGAGGGCTCGCTAGGATATCGCATCCTATGCCTACGTATCTCGTCTGGAACGAGAATCAGAGCTGTCGTAGTTCGGCTCGCGCACGCCAAACAAGACACACACAAACACAGGCAAACTTGGAACCCGAACGCCAATCGCTGGACTTACATCGGCTTCCGAACCAAACAAACACACTCAGGATACGGACAGCCAATCGCTGGGCTTACATCCATATCCTGACACACAAGAGGGAACAAGCAACAAGCTACTAAGGAGTCGGGAACTCGAGCCTAGCAACTGTCAAGCAAACACACACAAAAAGAAAAAAGGTGCCCGGAGAGACCTCGTGCGGTCTCCTGCCTACGTACCTCATCTGGTATGAGGATCAGGGTGACGTAGTTCCCCTGAACGGGAAAGAAATTCCAACCAGATACAAAGGGAGACACATTACTAGGGAGCTGGACTCGAGCCTAGGTGTTATCATGCATCATTGCCCTATGTTATGGTTCTCTATCTACTTGCACAACAGCAAGCTAATCCTAACCAGGAAGAAGCAAAGCATGCAAGCATAAACAAAACAAATCAGACATTCACAAGTAGCACACACTATATCCAGTCAAGGTGGGCTCAAACAAAGGGTTAGACTGCCAAGGCAAGTCAGCTGTACAGGGTAGTGTTTAGCTCTTAACCCTGACATTGAGAGTCAGGGTGAAGCCAGATGAAAGGTGAGTGAAGATTAGACTTCACAGCTCTTATCCCTGGCCAGGGAGAGCTTCAGACAAAGGAGTGTGGGTTCAGAAAGTGGGAACCCTTCTACACTCATGACTCTGACTCAACTGTACTACTGTACAAGATCTTGGGTTAATGTCCCAATGCATCAACACAGTGGTGTGAGCAGAGGGACGACTCAACAAGAATAGCGGGAGATAGATTACATATCTCTCTTATCCGCCAATTGCCTTAATCAAGGTCTTTTCCTGCTTGGGGACAAAGTTAAACAATCACAATCATCGCCTCTTAAGGAGGACTTCAGACAGTTGCCTGGCCAAGTAACAGGCCAGGTCTTCCAGACTACATGGAGACAAGAGAGTTTACCTCAATTGGTTTATACAACCAAGCAGCAGCACAAAGCAAGTTCAAAGATGAACTGTTAGCGACTAAAGTACCTGAAATCAATCTAATTCAGTCAGTATACCAATCACCAAGTCAAAACAAACAGCATAAGAATCAACAGACAATGTATAATCAGACAATGCAATGTGCAAAGCACAATCAACTCAAGTGAGCCAAGCACAAGCTCAAAGCAAGTGAGCCAAGCATCCTACAAAACACACAAGTTAGTTCACAACAATTAACCAAATTCAATCAACTTGAATTAACATCCTCCTTAAAGCATTTGCATCTTATCCTGAAAAGCCAAACTCAAATATGAGAAACTAGACCACTAGGACAAGCCTAGGGTCAAAAGGAGATGAAAAATCCAAAACAGCAAGTGAAAATTATCCAAAACCATAATCAAACAATTTAGAAACAAATCCAATTGGTCCCCTGCTCATATCATTCATTATCATCATTTCATGAAAGAAAAGGCATCAAACATGCAATTTGCAACCTCAAAGGACCAAACAGAATGATCACTATCAAAACATTATCAAAACATTTCAATAAATTCCACAAAAATTCAAGTCTAAACAGAACACATTCAATGAATGGCATATCAAATTTCAGCTCATTTGGATCAAGGGAAGTAGGTTAATGAAAATCAAAAAGTTCAGACAATCTCAAGCAAGCCAACACAAGGCATCAAAACAAACATCAACTTCCATCAATCATAAAACAGTGACAAAACATGATAAATAAATGGGATCCAAGCCAAGATAACCTATAATGTGTCTAGAATTCACATGTCAAATTTCACATCCATCCAATTAATGACCAGAATTTCACAAAGCAAATACAAACATGTGTCACAAAAAATCAACAAATGACCAAACAGGGGGAAAAATTCCAATCAAATAGGAAATGCCATCAATAAATCCAGAAAAATTCCCATGTATTCTCAACATCCATATGCACAATCATGCAAAATCTCAGCTCAATCCAATGTCCACAAGCATATCAAATAAAATCATGAAGTTCACCAAGCATGGTGTGACACAGATTGTCACACCTCTAATCAAAAATTCATATCTCATCAACCAGGGATCCAAAAATTGCAAACTATACATCAAAATCACCAGCAAATAGTCCAGAACAGGCATGCAAATTTTCATGAATTTCTATGGAAGCATCATCATTTTATGAATGATATGGTGAGCATGGTACATAAATGATACATTCAAGCAATCCCTAGGCAATTTATTTTTCCACACGTGCACAAAAATAATAAAAATCACCATAAAAAACTACACATCACAAGGAGAATAATGCAAAAAGTCTCATCAAATTTGGACAAGAAATGAATCACTTATGAATTTTTGAAGTTCATGGATCAAAAATGAAATGAAAAATGAAAAAGAAAATGAAATGATGAAATTTAAATGATGGAATGGCATTTTTGTAATTCTGAGAAACGAAGCCAAAACGCTGCCGTTTCATTTTAAACATTGGCGCTATGCTATTGGTTCAAACGCGCGGTAAACACCAATTCAAACGCAGGCAAGGCGATTACGGATCAAACAGCTTCTCCAAACGCGTTTTTGAAGCATTCATCCACAGAAAATTCCAGAAAATCAACATGCAAAAATCTCAACCAAATTCATCATGCCATACATCAATGTGTTCGTATTTCAACCTAGATCATGGATATGGCAAGCATTTGACCTAACTCTAAACATGCTTCACAGATCGAGCGAAATAAGTTTCACATTCAAAGGTTCAAATCCAAATATCTCATTCAATTCAGCATGAAAATCAAAACCACAAGTTGCAACGTACTCTACAAACTTAGATCTACACAAGCCATATCATGATTTTGAGAATTATTGAGATCGAGTTCTGACCTTGTGGTAATGGCAGCTGTTGAATCCACGTGTTTTCACGTCCAAGAGTTGAAAACAGATGAGGCTCGATGCTTAGGAAGGTGATTGCAACAAGTAGTTTAGCTCCAGCATGCTCCAGATCCAAGAATTATAAAAATGCCATGGATGTGTGAGCTTTCAACAGTCCAAATTCTTCACTCTTTTGCCACGATTTTGTTGAAACAGTTCTTCACAAGCATTGGTAGGTGATGGATTCAACAAGAACTAGTGCAAAAGATGATGAATCTTGATGAAAATGATGAAAAAAGTTGGAAAAAGTTTGGAGAAAATTGGAGAGAAATGGAGGGAAAGTTTGTTAGATCTTGAGAAATGAAATGTGATTATGATTTTCTGTTACAATTAACATCTTATACCAACTCCTTAATCCACTTGCTAATCCAAATTAACAAAATGAAGTGAAATTAGCAAAATGCATTTTCAAGTGAAATGGCCAATATGTCCTTTTGCAAATTAGGCAATGTAACAGTAGAAAATCAGTTCAAGCAAGTCCAAAATGATGTTTGTGATGTGTTGGAATAGGCTTTGTATGGAAATCACATGTATTTTTCAAATTGCCTATTTTTCCCACCAATTTCAAAATGAATCACTTGAAAATGACATTTTGCCATGATGATTTTTGATGAAATGTAATGATGCATCATGAAAGTACATGTAAAATGTGGTTTGCTCAAAGAAAGATCACCCAATTTGGCCATTCCATGTGAAAGTTATGCCACTTTGAAAATCAACATTTTTGGAAAATGATTTGATCACAACTTGCCAACCACACATGAGAAATGAGTGTTCTTGGACTTTTTGGAAAGGTGAGAGCAAGATCTACAACTTTCATGTTGAACAAAATTTCATTTGAAGCATTTTTGGACACGTGATTTTGAGGAGAAAAACTTTCCATTTTTGGCAGTTTCCAATTACAGGTCACTTGCTATTTTTGGAAAGTTTCCATCTGACTTTATTTTCTTCATTCTTGATGTTTGAAATGCCAAATGAAACTTGTTCACACATGAAAGAAGTGTCTCCAACCCTCTCCCTCCTCCAAATCCATCAATCCAGGCACAGTTGACCACATTTGACTTTTCTGACTGATAGATGAATTTGGCTATGCACTGATCCACTTGAGCCTCAATCTTCTGATGAAATGGCTCAATGATGAAACCCTAGCTTCCATAAGCTCAATACAATCATGAAATGATCCCCATATCCATTGTAGACCCCATCTCCTTGCCAAGCCCTGACTGGCCCAATGCAGATGATTCAACTGATTAGGGTTGACCAGTGGTCAAAACCCTAATCCCAAGGTATCTGATCAATCTCTTGGTGATGACAAAACCATGATGATGATGATGTACCATTTCAACCCAGAAGAAGCTCAATCTCCTTGAGGAATCATGAAACCCTAATTTAAACCACAACCCCCAGATGGTTAGTGACCAGTCCATAAACCCTCAGCTTGAATCTCAACCTCTTATCCTCTGACCAAGACTTAGGAGGATGAATTGCTTGTTGTGGCCATATGATATGCAACATGCTAATGACTAATGATCTAAAGAAGTGATATGCAATATGTTATGCTAGTCCCAAGAGAGGAGGGCAAATTTTGAGGTGTTACAGCATGCATAATTCAACCCTCATTCTTGTGTATTTTCTCACCTTCAAGTTGAATCCGTTGCCTATAAATAGAGTTCCTCAATTCATTTGCAAATCACTTCAGATTCCCGAACCTTTCAGAATCTCTATTCTCCCTTTAATTCTCTTCATCTCAAATTATTTTTTTGTTATGTTTTTTCGAGTGGCTTTTCGCGCCATCTACGACTGTATTATTTCCAGACACTCTAGGTGATTTAAACACCATCTGAAGATGTATTTCTTCGAATGATTTATTACAATGCAAGTGATAATCATAATTTTGAACAAATTGTTTTATCCTAAAAACGTCATCGAAACTCGACTGCATTGCATAATTACTGACAGTACGATGAGACATCTCAAAGAAAGTGACCTAGTACGCGATCCATCCCGATAATTTTCTCTATATCAATTTTCAAAACCAAAAACAACAAAATAATTTTTCTTTATTAATTTGTTCAAATTTCTGAAACATAGTGATTAAGTATTTATTTATGTTTTAAATTTAAATGATTTTTCTTATATAAAAAATTATTCTAATCAATACTCATTCCGTTTTATAATAAATGATTCACAAATTAAAATTTTTTTTAAAGAAAAATAATAATATTTTTATTAAAATACGCTTATCACATATTATGAATGATAAAAATAATATTAATTAAAATATAAAATTGAAAAAGATGTATTAAAAATTAAAAAAGATTATCTATTTTAAAAAATTCTTTTATTCTAAATGAGTAATTCATTATAGAATAAAGGGAGTATTAAACTCTAGGTAAAATTAAGACTTTAGCATTTATCAATTTATTGGAAAATCCAGTAATTTGTTGTCAAAACGGTTTGATACGTCAAAACAATATATTATATGATATCACTTACTATTAGTTACAGTGATCATAACTGATTATTTTAGATTGATGGTTATGTTGTGTTGTGAGACGAGATAATCATGTGACATTGTATAAGAAACCAAATTACATGACACGTTTATTGCTTGTGTTCTGTGTACTTCTGTGGGTGGTTGAATTAAAACAAGACAAGAATCACACATCACTTGGATTCCACCGTCGTCTGTCTATAAACAAAGTGTGAAGGTAAACGTGCTCATTAAGAACATGTCCTTAACTTTTTATTATGAATATGAATTACTAGTAACAGCTAGTATTTATTATTCAAACATGACAAATTTTTTTTTTAAATGAAATTTTAAATCTTTATTAGATTTATTTTAATTTTTAACTGGGAAGATCAAGGGCATTTAATGAAAATAAGAAACAATAGTTTAATTTTTGTAGCAAGATAAGCCAAAACCGAAGTTGGTAAAAAAAAAGATAAAATGCAATTATTATTATATAGTAAAAAAATAAATACAACCTAAATTATGCAAACCAAAAAGAAAAAAAAAATCAGAAAATTCCCTAACACGCTGGTTC